>NC_071391.1:51074462-51387669 GCF_022682495.2 Desmodus rotundus
TCGGTCGCGCGTAGTTTCTAAACCTGCTCCCAGACCCACGGCCGAAACGCAAGCTGCCGCCGTACGTCGCCACGCCCACCTGGCGTCATCACGCTGCAAGGAGGCAGAGAGCCAGACGCACTCGTGACTCGAGTTTAACGGGAGGGCGGAGTGGAGGAAGGGGCGGGACCATCATGGGGCGGAGCTAAGGCATTCAGGTGCGAGGGGGTGTTGGCCCAAGTAATTACGGAGTCCACGAGGGGCGGGGTCTGAGAGTCTCAATTTCTAAAGGTTACAGGTGATGCTAAGGAACTCTGAGAGGCAAAGAGTGATTGGTGACGAGCGAAAGAGGCTAGCAGAGCCTACGCGTGGAATGCCAGGCATGGCCCGGGCAGGTAGCCCTCTCCCAAATAAGAGTAACTGAAGAGACCTTGAGTATTATGGGAGTCAGAGAAGGCACAGTGTGAAGATGATGGAGAGAAACTGGTGTGTCTGGCATTGCGTGCTAGAATCTGCAAGTCTCTCTTTTTTCCAACACAGTTATTTGCATTTGTTTGCCCTGGAAACCTTGACCCTTTTATATGTTAGGCTACCTTTAAAATGTATCCAAAAGTTTTCTTTTTTCCCCTGTAACTCAGTGACAATCATGAAAAGGTTTTTAATTAAAAGAAGTAAGGGCTAGTTACCTAAATTTGTCACTACTATTATGCCAATATTACAAACAAGGGAACTTAGGCATAGAAAAGTTAAACGAGTTGCTCAAAGATATACGTCCTATAAGTGTGAGATTTAAACCCCCAAATCATGGTTCCATGTACTAAACTATTTATACCATGCGGTGTTTCAAGATGGGGAATAAAATCATGGTCCCTTCCATCGAAGAGCTCATGGTCTAGAGAAACTGGCAAGAAAACAGATCATTGCAATGTAAACCAATAAGTACACCCAAGTGCACACAAGTGGAGTGGTAGTCTAGAGGTGGAAATAATTAAGCTGAGTTTTTGAGGAGGATCCTAATTTAGCCAGTTTGGGATGTAGGAAAGGATTTCATGCCAGAACGTGAGCAGAAAATGTTGCCAGGAAGATAAATAACCCGGAAGAATTGTAAAATTGTTCTCAAGATAGACTAGAAAATATATCCCATGAAAATATCACAGTTCTTGGGCACTTTTTGAACCTTGAGAAAACAAATGTGGAAACTTCCAGCCAAATGCCTTCAGGATTATGTAGCTGTGGACTTTTAAAAAAATATGCCTTCAAGGTACTGGTTACAAAATCTGGGGAATGAGACAACCTGGGGTTCACAGCAATGACATGGTTCCCAGTTCAAATCTCTTTGAATACACCTACCTTGTCCAAGGGACCAAAAGTAGTGACCAGTTGGCTCACTTCCTACCCAGTGCATTTTCTATATTAAATCACATCGTCTTATTTTTAATTAAAAAATTTCAAATCCTCACCTGAGGACTTTCATCAATGAGAGAGAGAGAGAGAGAGAGAGAGAGAGAGAACATTAATCGCCTGCCTCCCATATATACCCTGACCAGGAATCAAACTCACAACCTAGGTATGTGCCCTGACCAGGGATCAAAACTGCAATATTTTGGTGCATGGGATGACACTCCAGGCAACTGAGCCACCCGGCCAGCGCATATCCTCTTATTTTTGTTTTCAATGCTGGAATGACACTTCCCCTTTTAGAATCATCCTCCATCAGACAATAACCAGAGTGATCTTTCCAAAATCAATATATTACCATGTCAAACGATTGCTAATGCTATAGACTGCTATGTGCCAGGAGTTCTTTACATAGTAACTTATTTAATCTTTACAGTAGTCCTCTGAAGTAGGGTAGCATCACCACCCCCAGTTTCCAAAGGAAAAACTGAAGCTCAGAAAGGTTTCATGTTTGTACTATTAATACAGGAAATCTGGCACCAGAGTCCGTTTTCTTATCCACTTGCTACTCCAGAGATTAAACAACCCTCCAGTTGCTCCCTCTAACACAAAGAGGACTTGCTTTCTTTAGAATGCCTCCGAGGCTGTCTGTGATCCAGGAGGTTCTCTGAGGTGTCCTTGGTGTGAGGAACAGAAGTGAAACATCCTTATTGTTACCTTTGATACTGTAGGTCTGTGGAATGAATACTTTCAGCATTACTCATCAGCTTTGGGGAATGTTTTCATCAGGCTCATGGCAGGGGTCAGCTTCCCGTGCACAGTTCAGGCTTCTGAAAGGCAGGCATTACTCTGATACCCCATGTGGTATCAACCTGGACTACAACTCTGTTCAGGGTTTTCATTAAGCTTGAATTTACTCATGAAATGGTCAACACTGAAAGCTTGATTTCAAGGTTATGACCTCAGAGTATAGAGGAACATACCACTCAATGCAGAAATTATGGAGACATGAGGCGTAGAAAAGGAATGGATCTTGGGTTTCTCTGAAGGAGCTAACAATGGTGAGTACGATTTATCTCCGAAAAGGGAAAGGCACGTGCCCAGAGCAGAAAAAGAAGTCACGTTTGTAGTTTGTATCTTTCAGAGAAGCAACTCATAATCTAGAAAGAGAAGCTGACAAATAAATGGTGAATTAAAGCAATAAGCACAGAAGAGTAGTAGTAACCAAGTCTTGGGGGAGCAAGGCCGTTTTCCTATAGGAAGTGACATCTAAGCAGAGACCTGAGGGGGAGGGAGCATTAGCTTGTAAAGGGGGAACTGTGTGTGGTGAAGGGAGTTGCAAGCATTCTATATCGTGACGGAGCTGGGCTTACCTGGATCACATATATGAACATTGCTTGAGCTGTGCATGTTACATACACTTCAATAAAAATATAAATTAAATATTAAAAATAGAGGAAGCAGGTCTGTTGTGAGAATTAAAGTATCCTGTTTCCCTGATAGTGCAAATGATACTTTCTTTGTAAAACCTATGAACTATTTCCTGCATATAGATGAGTTTAGAGGATCATGCAATAAAACTTGGTAGCTACCACCTAGGTTTGTCGAATCAAATCTTAATATTTTGTCATAGCTCTTTTGGATCTTCCGCTTTTATTTCAAGGAAAAATAAAATCTCCCCTGTACCCCTCTGCATTTTTCTCCTTTCCTCCTGGATAGAGGAAACCACTGTCTAGAATTCAGAGTTTATCATTTCCTTCCATATTATTATAACTTTGCACAAACACACATACATATACACACATGTGTACATATATGAATATATAATATGCATGCATGTATAAAGTGTCTTGTTTTGTTATTTTTAAACTTTAAATAAATGGAATCTTTCTATATGTTATTCTACAACTCAAATTTATTTTTTGATATCTATCCATGTAGCTCTAGTTCATTCTTTTCAATATTCCACTATATGAATGTACCACAATTTATTCATTCTAATTCTGATAATTATTTGGGCTGTTTTGGTGTGGATTTCCCATGAAGCTAATGAAAGTTAAGCTCAGAGTCCGTTATTTGCATGTATGTGTTCCCTTACCCACCCCTTCCAATTCTTTACTACCACTCTCCCCCACAGTGCTGGGAGTGGTAGAGTGAGAAGTGAGGCAATCAGGAAGCATTTCTAAAGGAACTCAGAATAAAGGGACATGGATTTCCAAGGCTCTAAAAGTTTCTTGTAACTACTTCCCTCATTCTAAATAAATATTTAATATTTGTACTTTTGTATCATTGTCCTTGAAGAGAACCTCCCCAATTATGTAAAGTTGCAAGACTCACAAAACTGGATCTGCCTTTTATCCCAAGAATGCTGCAATAAATACACTGGACACATGTGAAAGAGTGTCTGGACCATCAACCGAAGGTATATGCATCTTTTGCTTTACTAGGCACTGGCAAATTTCTCTCCAAATTGATGGCTCCAGTTTATATATCCTCCTGCAAGCTTATAAGAGTCCTCATATCTCCACACCTTTAGTGACAACTGATAGAGTCAGAATTTCTCATTTTTATCAGTGTTGGATAAGAAAGAGTACCTCAGTGTTTTTAAAGATTCTATGTTTTTGATTTCTTTTCTCCTAAAAATTCCATTTCACCCATAACCCCATCATTTTCAATAGCACAGTGGCAAGGAGCACCAGCCTGGTAATCAGAAACCCTGGTTCAGATCTCATTGGTATGGCTCACTAGCTGTGGGATCTTCACACAGTAACTTAAACTCTAGACTTCCATCACAAGGCTGTCCACAGTATTAACTGAAATGCATTGTGAATTTTGTGATAGAGAAACACCTGTTATATCTGACTGGATACTCTCTATCATTTGAGTTTTGTTTTAGAGTTAGAGAGCCCCCTAAATTTTATCGGCCAACTCTATTGAAATCCCAAAGTAGAAGCCTCAAGATTAATTCCATCCATTCTGTGTGCATTTCATTTAGGCACAGTCTTTCAGTGTGTATAAGCATCCCCAGCAGAGCTAGTCAAAGTGCAAATCCCTGGTCTCCTGCCGGCTGATTCTGACTCGCTTTGAGACACCCTGCTTGCTCCACAGTTGCGTCTCATCCTTTCCCTGGTTTCTTCCTCTTGTTTCCGGGAGGTCCTTTCTTTGAGACTTGGACTTTTTGGACTTCTTTTTATTCTATTATATCACTATTGTGTTGTTGTTGTTGTTGTTGTTACTATTATTATTAAACTTCTCCCTGGCTGGTGTAGCTCAGTGGATTGAGCGTGGGCCTGTGAACTAAAGGGTCGCTGGTTCCATTCCCAGTCAGGGCACATGCCTGGATTGCAGGTCAGGTCCCCAGTAGGGGGCATGCAAGAGGCAACCACACATTGACATTTCTCTCCCTCTCTTTCTCCTTCCCTTCCCCTCTCTCTAAAATTAAATAAAATCTTAAAAAAAAACTTTGAATGTATTTTCAAATAAACTGTAGTAAAATAACGTACAGTTCAAGCTGCCTTCCTGGTTTAGAGTGAGGGAGGTACCAGTGGCGGGTGGGGGTGGAGCATGAGCACAGGAGGGTGGCAGGAGCCCTGTCCTCAGTGGGCTCTGCTGGGGCCCAGGGTGGTCTGCACTGGGCATGCTGCTCATACACTGTGCATGCAGCACTTGGATATCTGCAGCATCAATTCCTAGAAATAACACCAAAATTTATTTTAAAAATACCTTAAATGTTGTTTTATATGTCCAGTCTCTGAGCTTATTGCCAATTTGAGATATCGGGCTTGTTCATTGTGGTTTGACTTTCTATGTGTTTGCAAAGACCTTCCGGAAATTTTAGAAAATAGATTTCTGTAACACTCTGGGACCACATTGCAGATTACAGAAAACATACTTACTCCCAGGAGTTCCTAAGGTTTTTATCACCTGCTAAAATTTGAATTTAGCAGATATTGGACACCGACTGCCACTAGAGGGATTGATAGAAATTTTGATTTTGTACAATTATTCCTGGAGTTTGGTACTTGTTAAGGGGCCGGCTCCTTGGTAAATGTCTGCATTTTCCAAAATGGGGTGAAAGTAAACTGTAATACCCTCCGCAAATAAGTGAATGTATGAAGCATACCAATTTTTAGGCCTTATTATTTGGAGTAAGTTGGTGTAATTTCCCGGGTTTTCACTGCTGAGGATAAGAGGAGGTTTAAAAATGCTTTTGTGATGATGAAAATGACAAAAACATGCCTAAAATGAATACCTGTGTAACTACTACCCAAGTCAAGAAAAAATGCATTGCCAGCACTCTTGGAGCCCAGCCCTTCCTCTTTGCAATTACAAGTTCCCTTCTCTCCTGACCTTCTTAGTAAACTTTTCCTTGTTTTCCTTCATTGTTTTATTCCCTTGGTATATAGTCCAGACATTATAATTTAGCTCAAACTGTTTCTGAATTTTATGTGACTAGAACCATACAGCATGTGCCGTTTTGAGTGTGATTTCTTTTGCTCAGTATTATTCTTGCAAACATCAACTGTGCCGTTGCCTGTAGCTATCGGTTTTTTCATTTTCATTGCCGTGTGATGTCCCATTTAATGACTATAACCCGATCTGTTTAGCCATTCTGTTGATGGAGTCTGGGGTTGTTTCCAGTTTGGGGTTATTATGAATAACACTGCTATGAATATTTTTGCATATAACTTATTGTATATGAGTATGCATTTAAGCTAGGAAAAATATCTATGAGCAAAACTGCTGTATCATAGGATCTATACCTGCAGCCGCAATAAAGAGGACCAAACGTTTCCCCAAGTGTCACCAGCCATGTATGGAAGTGACTGCTGCTTCACCTTCTTGTCAGCACTTGGCCTCATCAGACTTTCACATTTAGCCATATTGATGGAGGTGTAGTCGTGTCTCATGGTAGCTTTAATTCTCATTTCCCTGATTATTATTCCCGAGCATCTTTCAGTGTTTGTTTTCCCTGGGTTTTCTACTTTGGTGAATTGACTAAGTCTTTTGTCCATTTTTCTACTGAGTAATCTTTTTCTAATTGATTTTTTAATTAATCTATGTAAATTTTTATGTATATATTTTAGATGTGAACTCTTCTCTGTTATAAGCATTGCAAATATCTTCATCCACTCTGTTGGTTGCCTTTACAATGGTTAATGATGAGAAAATGGTTGAATGATAGAAAACCTCAACATTATTTTGTCCTTTGCTTTAGAAATAGTGTTCAATTCTTGAAGAAAATTAAGACACTCAAAATTAGCCTTTTGATTCCTCTATTTTGGCGATGTAATACCAGCATTTTTTGTCATTTCTCCTGTCACTCTTCTTTACAAATGGAGTTTTTTCCCATTTAAATGTTTATTTTCTTAATTTGTTTTTGAGTTGCATGGTTAATGGGCTCCTGTACAATACTTACGTGCTAATCCTCAGGGAGCAATCTTACAGCTTAGAGTTTGCTGTACAGTGTTGGAGGCTGATTCTGGCTCTTTGCAAATAGTTTGGGGGTATAATTAAGCTCTGAAATTTCACACCAGATAAAAAGATAACTCAGAAAATAAAAAAATACATATAACAAGCAATAAAATCTGAGCTGATCCTCCTGTATTTATTTTTTCTTTTGGATCGCATAGTGCTTCAAAGATTGAGGTTGGCTTTTCAAAATTTCTTTAATGCACACACAGCTCCATAACGAGTGCTTTATCTTGTCTGGGAAAACCTTTTTCACAGCCTATGCCTCTCTTTTCACCTCCGTTTTGCAGCGTTTTCCATTGATGAGGTGAGACTGAAAAGAATAGATCATTTGTTCTCCAAAATTTCCAAAAACATTACACATGAAAAGGAAACACTTCCAACACAGTAAAACTCCACAAATGTTCAGGTATATGGGTATGTTTCAGGGTGCTGTACCTTGTCACAGAGTTTTAGTTTACAACTGAAAATATAAAGCAGATTGGCTTTTGGTCAGTATTGTTGTGCACCCCGTGTTGCCTGCACCTGGGGCAGACCATGCACACCAGCCCTCCCTTGCTATGCCACTTGCCACTGCTTTTACTTTATGTATTTTTTGATGAGAGAGACAGAGACAGAGACAGAGAGAGACAGAGAGAGAGAGAGAGAGAGAGAGAGAGAGAGAGAGAGAGAGAGAGAATGGATCGCCTCTCAGTTGCCCCTCATACTGTGTTGATCAGGCACCTAACTCTAAACCTAGGCTGTGCTCTGACCGGGAACTGAACCTGCAGCTTTAGGGGACAATGCTCCAACCAACTGAGCCACACGGGCCACGGCTGCGACTGTACTGCTTTTAAACAGGGCATTTTCTATAGACTTTTGGCAAACAGTTTTCATTTAAGGAAGTTCCCTGCTGCTCCTGAGAATTACTAGCCCCCCCCCCCAAGTATAAGGTCAAAGAGGCACATAATATCATAATTGATGAGAGATATTTTTAGAAAAACATAGCCTCTGATTAAAAATATACACATTCTAATGGGAGAAAATTTTGTCCTTATGACAAAGAATTTGGCAGAGAGCTTTTCCTGTAATCCATACGACCGTCCCCACTCACCATTGGTCTAAAACTAATAGACAATTAGATGAGCTCATGCCCCCCTTTTTTGCAAACAGGAAAAAAATACAGATGGCTCTGTAATCTTTTTTGAACTTCCTATAGAAGCAGCCTGTGAAAGGTGTATTAGAACAAGAATGGCAAGTGGATTCTACCCCACGAACAGTAATTCAGGGATCGGAGATTTCCTTTAGCGGGTTTCTAGCAGAGCTTCCTTGGGTCCCACCACCCCTATGAATGGCAGTAAAAAAATTGACTGATAATGCAACTTTCCCTGAAAACTGATTTATCCTCCTCTTTTCAGGCTTTACTTTAAAAAAATGTACATTGACAGGCATAATAATTTTAATTTTCAATAAATTAAGCAATTTAACGTTTCTGAATAAACTATGATATAAAATAATGTGATATATATGTGTATATATTTCTACATACATATGTGTATATGAATCTATATATATATACTCACTAATCATAAATTATACTAAAAGTTGTTCATCAAATCCTACTTTAAAATATTTTCATATTTATCAATTTGGGTGGAGCCCAGCAAAATTTATAGTTTGGCTACATTTCCTAGGGACTGGCTGTGGTAGCTGGCCCCAAAGATGGCCTCAGAAACCCTTGCTTCCTGGTATTCACAACTTGGTCTGGCCCGCTCCACAGCAGTCATGCACGATTAATTCATATAACTAAAAGAATACAGCAGATATGTTGTGTGTGACCTCATGTCTTCCGCCTTCCTCTCCTGGGCCGCTTGCTCTGGGTGCTGCCAGGTACCATGTCATGAAGACACGCAACGCGTCCTGGGAAGACACCCACGGGGCAAGGCACTGAGGCACCCGTCTGTCGTCAGCACCGCAGCACCTGTATAGAGTATGTGCATATGCCATTCGTCCTGTTCCTCTGGAGACCCCCGAGCAAGTCAGTGCGTTCATTAATGAGGATTTATTTATTTATTTATTGGTATTAGTTCATGTGAGTATAGAGCCTGAGAAGTCCCATGATCTGTCCTCTGCAAGCTGGAGACTCAGGGAAGCCAGTGGCATAGTTTGAAACCCTAAGAACCACAAGTCTGCAGACCTGAGACCCAGGACCGCAGAGGGCAGGGAACACTGATGTCTCGGCTCAGGCAGTCAGGCCAAGGGAGAATCCAACCTCCCTCTGTCTTTTTGTTCTATTCAAGCCCCCAATAAATTGGATGGTGCCCACCCACATTATTCCTCTGTTGTAAGATAAACAAGTCCGGGGGGTAACATACAGCATGGGCACTGCAGTTAACAATACGGTGTTGCATATTTAAAAGTAGCTAAGAGCGTGGGTCTTCAGCGTTCTCGTCGCAAGGAAAGAAAACCGTAACTGTGTGTGGTGGTGGATGTTAACTAAACTTTCTGTGGTCATCATTTCACAATATATACATATGTCAGATCAATATGTTGTACACCTCAAACTACTACGATGCAATATGTCAATTATACCTCAATGAAAATGGTTAATTAAAAACAAAACCAATCTAACCTATAATGTAGCCAAAAGGTAACACGTTGGCAATAAAAATATTCTTAAAAACAAAACAAAGTTAAAAATTGTCTTTTCCTCTTTAGGTAACCAGCTGAACCTGAAAGGACTGCTTATTGTGTACTCCTCCCCTCTGTAGAGAAAGAGACAAAAGATTAGAAGTGAACTTTCATCCCACTCAGAGGCTGGAAACTGACAGCAATATAATCTGAGTTTGAGAAAAGTCATGTCAATTTTTTATATAATGAAAGTTTCAGAAAAGGAGACTTTGTAATGACTTTCAAAGATTTTCAAAAGAATATTCTCTGGCCAGCCTTCTATAGAAAAAACCAACGCTCTCTGAAATAGCCTATTAGTATCCTCACATTAACATGCGCAAAGGAGGTACAGATACTGAGCTACTAATGCATTAACCCAGGTTGAAATCAGTCTTATAGTCCCTACCAGAGGATTGCCCTGTACCAACAGCTCTCCCCTTCTCTGGAAGTCACTATTGACTTAGCTTAGTAAGGGGATTCACACAGAGGAAATAAAATGGTTCATAATAACAATGTTAATACCAACAGTTCCCATTCACTGTGCTAAGGGCTTTGGATGTATTGTTTCATTTAATCCTCTCAACAATTCTACTCATCCACTTATTTACAAAATAGTATGTGCCAGGCACTCTTATAGGAGCCAGCAGTGAACAAACAAGACGGAAATCCCTGCTTCACAGAGCACACCTCCTAGTAGTTGGGACAGACGGTAAACATAGAAATCAATTAATCATATAGTGTGTTAGAGTGTTTTCAATGCTGTAGAGAAGAATTAAATCAGGGAAAGGGGAAGGGAGTGTGGGAGAGAATTACATTTTAAATAATGGCCAGGAAAGATGTTATTGAGAAGATAGCATCTGAAGAAGGTGAGGAGTAAGCTAGCAGGATATTTGAAGGAAGAAGGTTCTAGGCGGAGAGGAAAGCAGGTGCTACAGTCCTGACCAAGGAGGATGCCGGGTGGTCTCAAAGAACAACGAAGTGGTCTGCGGCTGGAGTGAAGAGGGTGGGAAGAGACGGGTCAGAGGGGCAATCAGGAGCCACAAGACACAGGGACTTGTAAGTTGGAGGATGGATTCTGACTTTGACGTTGAGTGAAATCGGAAGCCACTTGAAGGTAACAGGGAAAGTAACAAAATTTGATTTATGTTTTAATAAAAACACGATGGCCATGGTATTGAGACCAGATGAAAGGGGAGGGGCGAGGACGGAGGCAGAGAGAGCAGTCAGGAAGTTACTGCAATGACCTAGGAGAGAAGTGACAGTGGTTTGCAGAGGGCTGTAGCGCAGGGTGTCTGAAGAAGTGCTTTGTTCCTGGGTGTTTGCTGAAGCAGAGCCAACAAGATTTCCTGGCGTGTGGATGTGGGGTATGAAAAAAGTATTGAGGGTGACACCATGGTTTTGAACTGAGATAAAGTTGCCGTTCACCAAGACGAAGACTATGGGAGAAGTACCTTTTTGCTAGGGGTGGGGATTGTCAAGATTAGGAACTTGCTTTTGGACATTCAAGGTCTGAGATGTCTTCAGTCATTCAAGTGGAAAATTTAGTAGGAATTGGACATGCGAGTCTGGAATTCAGGGAATCAGGTTAGGTTGGCTATCACTTTAGGAGATATTAGCATACAGGTGGCATCTAAAGTCATAAAACTGATGACATCACAAATGAAGTCAGTATAGGCACAAGCAAAAAAAGTAAAAAGATTCAAGAGCTGAGCATTGGGGCAGCCAGTGTTTAGAGGCCAGGAAGATGAGGAAGAACCAGCAAAGGAGACCGAGGAGAGGCCCACAAAGGAGGAGGAAAGTCAGGAGAGTGTAGTGTTCTTGGAAGCCAAGTGAACAGAGCATTTTCAGGAGGAGGGATTGATTAGCCACAGTGAGGTCAAGTCAGATGAGAAGTGATGAAGAACATTGGATTTAGAAATACAGAGCCTTTGGTGACACGGACAGGTTATTGTAGGGGCATGCAGGGGGCAAAAGCCCAACTGGAGCCATCAGGGGGACTAGGGCTCCTTGGAGAAACGGTCAAGTCCAGGTCTGAGGCAGGAGATATACAGAGTGGGACAGCTTGTTGTGCCAAAAAGTGAGGAAGCACCGGTGCTGACGAGGTCTTGTCAAAGGGATGAGAAAACAACTTTAAGGGGTTCCCAAAGTCAGGACTCTCTGTGCATCAAAAATAACATCTGCAATTTTTTGAAATATTAAATCTATAAACCTCCAAGAAATCATCAATACTGTTTACTAAGAAACAGATCTTCAGAAAAACCCAGGAAGCCCTATTGACCATCTCTGGAGAGTGTTAGAACACCAATTCATTATTCTGAAAATTGATAAATAATAACAAACAAATTCTTGTCCCCTTTCCTGAACCGGGTTTCAGGGTAACCAAATCAGTAATAAGAGAAAAATTAGACTGCATTGCAGAATTTCAACTGAAGAGTGCAAAGGGATTTATGGAATTAGAAATATCACCATTTCATAATCTCTAACTAAGTATCTAGGGAACAATCATCACTGAACGCTAACACAATTAGGAGAAATATTATAGGAAACTTTATAAAGAATGGATCAGGCTGACACCTCCGGAATTACTGGTAAATCCTAACATCACTAAACCTGTGACAATGAGACATTATTTGACTCCTAACGTGATACAGTAGGAAATACTTAGCAGACTACGAACACGTGAGATGTTATTGCACATATAAATAAATAAATAAAGAAAACTTAGCTTTGAATGCCTCTAGATCAGGGGTTTCTGTAAAAGGCAAGATAGTAAATATTTTAGTGTTTGTGGGCCTTGTATGGTCTCTATCACATGTTCTTTTTCTTGTTTGTTTTTACAAACTTTTAAAAATATAAATGACCATTCTTCGCTCTAGGAATTACAGAAACAGCCTGCTGGCCATTGTTTGCCAACCCTGGTGCTCCCTCCAATGCCAGTTTACAGAAAATATGGGGATTAAAGGAAAAACTACATAATACCATGAGGAAGAAATAAGCCTCTTCCAGAATTTAGGAAATTCTATAGAACGTATGAACCAGTTTCTTCAACACTCAAAGGCATTAAAAAAGAGGAAGGGACAAGATAGAGTAAAGGAAAATTAAGAGACCCGTCACCCAAATGCAATATGTGGATCTTCGTTGATCCTGATTCTAAAAGTCGACTTGAAAAAGATTTGTCTACGTATGTACACAAAGAGAGAGGCAGAGAGAGACAGAAGTGCCAACAGGCACAGGGCGTTATTTTTCTAAAGTGTTGGTGTGGGAAATGTTTGGTGGACATCACTCGTGCAGCCACGTGGGCCTGGAGCTCTCTTCATGAGGCTTGAACTTACAAAGTTAGTATGTTTCATGAATACGTTGTGCGGATTTTCCATTTCCTTTCAGTCAATTTTTGTAAGTCAAATTTATTTTTAAATAAATTAGTCTGCCTGCCTAATTTTGGGGGCAGCAGTTTGCCTTGTGACTTCAATTTTCTGATGGATCTAAGAAGAGTTGCTGATTTTCAGTTTATTCAGCTTGTTTCCTGGATGTGAGGACAGGAGTGATGACTTCCAAGCCCCTTACACGCTGGATCAGAAACCAGGAGGGAAGATCTAGAGGAGAGGAAAATCCATGCAGGAAAGAGCCAATTCCTGGAGGGAAGTGTTTGAGGAGGCGGGGCTGGAGGGCTGGCGTAGCTAAGAACATCCTGGGCAGTTTATGATAACAGGCAAAGGCAGAGTCCGTTCAGGGTGGTGGAGTACATGGTAACGGGAGCTTGTGCGAGTTCTCTTTAATTTGCTCCTATTTTACAATGAAATAGAAGCCAAGGTCCTGTGGAGAGTGGGGGGCGGGGGCAGGGAGAGGTGTATGAAGTAGATGTGGAAGTTTTGAAAAGAGAGACAACGAAATGATCATTGATGAGACTGGGAGAGTAGATGGGCTGCAGAAAGGCAGTGTGATTGCCAGAGTTAGGGCTCACTTGAGGCTCAGTCATATTTTGAAGGGATGACCCTAGCCTCAGGAAGCAAGATACATCCATTATAGTAAAAACTAATATTACTCAATGTCCAGTTTTCTCCCTTTAATAATAGAAGCCCAGCCCTGGCTGGTGTGGCTCAGTTGGTTGGAGCGCCATCCCATAACCGTAGGGTTGCAGGTTTGATTTCTGGTCAGGGCACATACCTAGGTTGCAGGTTTGAGCACGGGCCTAGGAGTGTATGGGAGACAACCAATTGATACTTACCTCTTGCATCCATGTTTCTCTCTCTCCCTTCCTCTGTACCTTCCTCTCTCTCTCTAAAAAGCAATGGGGTGGGAGGAAGGTCCTCAGGTGAGGATTAAAAATACTACTACTACTACTACTACTACTACTACTACTGCTCCTACTGCTACTACTACTACTAAAGGAAGCCCAGAATTGTATCTGGGTGCATGGCCCTTCATAATAAAGACATTTCGTACGTTCCCTGGCAGGTGGGCATGGACATGTAATTAGGTAACTAAATTCTGGAAAATAGAACATAACAAGTGGTTTGTGTAACTTCTGGGAAGAATCTTTAAAGGGAGGGTTCATCAGCTAAGCATGAGGATGGGGGAAGATGTAGATGATTGAAAGAAACATGGAAATTATCTGGGAGACTGGGTGAGTGAATGCTCTGGGGAAATATGTTATGGCTGCTCTAAGTAGCAATTAAGAGTTCTCTTGGAGGTGAGTAGCCATAAGGTGAGTGCTATGTAGCATCCTACTTTATATATGAGGTTACCAAGGCTTGCAAAGATTGAGCCTTACTGCCCAAAGCCTGCAGTAGTAACTCTAAAATCAGGCCACTGTACTTTCTGGGCACCTCTCCCTATATTTTGCCATAGACACTTGAAGCTGTTACCTGTCTGGGAAGCAGGCTGTGTCCACTCACCGGTAAGGAAGATAGGACCCTGGAATGCGCACACTCACACAGACAGCCCTGCACACTAGGCCTTGGCTGCAGTGTAATGAGCAACCATTCCAGAGCACCTGCTATGTGCTTGGAAAAGTGCTCGGAATTTGAGATACACACGGGAAGAAAGGAAACTAATACTTCTGTGTAGGTTTCTTATGTGCTGGAGTATAAATACACATTAAAATTGTTTTTAAGGAACTACCGTATGCCGAGAAAGGCACCGTCCTGGGTTTTAAGGAACACAATAGTAAACCCTCCTGGAAACTCGTTCTGCCGGATCCTATCCTCAGCCATGTACTGAGTCACTGAACAGCTCTCTCCCCCCTGGGATGGTGAGTCCTGTGCCAAGTGAGGAAAAGGAGGAGAAAGCCGTCTTTTCCACTGCTGCTCTCTGATAGTTGAATAGCACTTGTTCCGGTTTCTGTCTAGTTTCCCAGCCTGGTTCTCCAGCCTGCGTGTTGATTTTGAGAGTTCCATGATTATTTCAATGAATTCCCTCTTTTTCCTTTAAACTTTCTTTTGAAATTATTTCAAAGTAATATAGATGATCAAGAACACTTCAAAAACCTCCCATATTCTTTATTTGGATTCATTAATTGTTAATATTTTGCTATATTTAATTGATTGTTTTCTTAATTCCTCTTTCAACATGTGTGTGATGGCTGTGTGTTATACATATGTATTATATACACTATACATATGTACATATTATATTTGTATAACTTTTTTCCTGAGCCATTAGAGAATTTTAGACCTCATGTTCCTTTTCCCCTAAATCCTACATGTATATTCCCGAAAAACAATGATATTCTCTTATATAACTTCAACATGATGATCACATTCATAAAATTTAAGGTGAACTAATGTTATTTTATAATACACAGTCCATTCTCCAGATTACACGAGTTTTCCCAATAATGCCATTTATACGAGTTTCCCCTTGAGCCCGAATCCACTCTGAGATCACACACTGTAACTAGTTGTCATTACATGCAATGTGTCTTTTCTCACATTAGCCGGAGTTTGTTTCTGCTGCTCATAACCAAAGAGTCTGAATGATATACCGTATTTTTCGGACCATAATACACACCTAGGTTTTAGAGGATGAAAATAGGAAAAAACCCCTGCTCCACCGCTTCCCCCCTCCCCCCTGCAGTGAGCCAGGTAAGCTACATTTGGACTATATGACACACCCCCATTTTCCTCCCAAATTTGGGGGGGATGCATCTTATAGTCTGAAAAATATGGTAGTTTCTTTCTGTTCTTTCTAACCAGAGAACCTTTATAATATAGTAACATGCATACTTTCGTTCTAATCGACTCTCCTAGGCAGGCATTAGAACCCCTGCTTTACAGATGAGTATTATGAGGCTCAAAGAAGTTAAGACACTTGCTCCTGATGACACAGTGAGTTCTAGAGCCGGCGTTTAAATCCAAATATATATTTTTTACTTCCCAAGCCCCTGCCTATTCTATTGCAGGCCTGGCGGATAGTAGTAACCACAATCCCTGAATTCGAGAACCTTACAGTGTAGTGGGGGAAAGAGGTAGATAACAAATTATGATAGATGGCAGTAAATTCCACCACAGAAGTATGTACAAGGTGCAGAGGGAACATTGTCAATGACACTATTGCAAGTATGATACGAGAAGTGGTGACAGCTTCAGTAGCGACAGAAGAAGGTAGAATTGGTTTTCCTGATGCTAACTGCGTGTGTATAGATGGCCTATCTACGGTCCGAAGCATGACCAATACCAATGCTGATCGGCTCACCTCCCACATATGCTCAGGAAGTGCCAGGTGCAGTTGGCTCACACTGTTAACTTGGACATCTGCTAGAGCAATATTACCTTCTGAACATCAGGGACCCAAGTAGTTTGTACATCATTTCAATTCTTAGCTGGCCATTTTGATTAATGTTGACATTATCCAGTTCTGACATTTAGCTGTAACATATTACAAAGATCCTAATCTGTAAGCTTGCTTAAAAATTTGCCCTGTTTTAGTTAGTTTTTAAAATATTGATATTATGGAAGGAATTCCGAAGGTAAAGGGTCCTATCCTTTCAACAAATCTAGAGCCCTTCCCCTTCTCTTTTTGTAAAAAGTCAAATGAAAAGTAAGCATCAGGCAGGAAGAAAACCAGAGCTACGCAATCAAAGCAAATAACATCTCCCATTTTGTGGCTTCAGTTCAGAATCTGGTGACAAAGAGAAAATATGCAAAGGTCAGGAGCTCAGATGGCATCTAGGGAACGGAGGCTTGGAACAATTATGAGCATTTTCAGAGTAACAGGAAGGTGTGAGCAAACCAATGGACCCTTGCCCTCGGTCAGGAGGCTAAGCATTTGCTGCGGCCTCCCAGAGGGACCTGGGCAGTCCGAGAAGGAAAGGAAGAATTAGATGAGCGTGAGTTGATAATATCTGTTCTTGATAAGATTATTTAATTTGTATTTAGTAGATAGGTCTTCTTTTAATACTTAACTCTCATGTTAAGTTGTGCATAAGTAACTTGTATACATCAGGGCTCAAGTAATATTTATTTGCCTTGTTGTTGTCAATTTGAAACTATCAGAGGTTTATTGTGGAATAAGTTGAAAAAGCAATTATGTTAACGTCTTTTGAAATCAAGACTTGCAGGTTATGGGAGAGAAAAACCAAGAATAAAATCAGAGAAGTTAAGTAAAAACCATGTAATTTTAGATTTACAATAAAAAAATACAGTAAGGATTTATGATTTCCCTCCTCATTTAAAAAATATAATATTTCTAGCTCTGTTCATTGAAAAGGCCAAAAAGCCATGAAAGCCCTGGCCAGGTAGCTCAGTTGGTTAGAGCGTCATCCCGATATGCCAAGGTTGTGGGTTCAATCCCCAGTCAGAATTAACCAATGAACGCATAAATAAGTGGAACAACAAATTGGTGTTTCTCTCTCTTAAATCAATCAATCAACCAATCAATCAATCAATCCCGCTAGTGATGAGCACCCATATCTTCCAGACTGTGGTATCTAAATACAATTTCTCAGTTAAAAAAAGAAAACAAAAGATTGATTCCAATTCTGAGGCATGAAATGCACACGTTGAGCTTGGGAGAGCTTCCTCTGTTAGAAAGCAAGGACACTGTATCAGACATTGGGTCGTGTCAAGGGACAGAGGAGCCAGTTGGCCTAAAATGGGACAACTTGCACATCCAAATGCAGCCATTAGTTCATTATGATACTTGAAAAAACCTTATTTTAAAAATTCCTATATATAACTGTTGTATATAACAATTAATTGATCTGAAAATGGATAAAGGGCAGAAAGAATTAAGGATGTGTCCTGCCTTTTTATATAAGTTGTATTTGAGAGCTAGTAGTTGAAAGAGAGACATTCTTCTCTCATCCTCTTCTTCCCTGACTTGCTATTCCTCCTCCTTCTTTTTCTTCTACCCTTCTAATACATACTATAATTATTTTTTGTTTTAAAAACTATCTCAGGTGTACCAAACTAGATTGATTATAATTCTTGATTTAACATATACTAGTATATTGGTGCTTCCCAGATGCTCTCTCATTTACTACTTTATTCGTTTAACAACGACCTTCCATTTACTAAAATGCTTCACTGATAGAACAGTTTGAAGTTCTGAACCACAAAAATATTACCAAGAGAGTTTAAGAAATGCCCGAGCTACTGCTAATGATTACAGAACTATCTTATGAAACTGACCAACTTTGACAACCGCATAATTCAGTCCCTCACCATCAACAATAATATCGGCAACCGGGAGGTATGAGAGTCCTCAGTTCTTCGTCCCACCTGGCTGCGGTCCCTACTGTTTCCTACTGCGCAGAGTTCCCTCCGGGTCAGTGATGCCTCATCAGCCATCCAAGAGCAGTCCCCTGAATGCCAGCGGGCTTGGCAGGCAGACGTTTATCTTGTTTGGGATTTGCAGAGCCTTTTGAATATGTAAGTTTATGGTTTTCTCCAACTTTGGGAAGTTTTCAGTTTTTATTGCTCCAAGCACGTTTTGTGTACTGCACTGCCTCCCTTTCTCCAGCTCCGGGGACACAGCGTTTGACCCTTTCATGTAGGGTCATTATACAGGGGTGAGCAGGAGTAGGTTTACAGTTGTAATACAAATAACTAATGCAAGAATTAATAAATGATAACACAAGGATAAACTTTGTGTTCGTGTACTCACAACTGTAAACCTACTTTTACCCACTCCTGCATAGTTTTGACTTTGGAGCATGTATGTATGTGCTTTACATAGTTAAAAACTAAAGTTCCTTACACTCTTTTTTCTCCACCTTGTTCCAACTGGACACCGTCATCAATCTATGCTCAAGGTCACTGATTCTTTTTTTGTCACCTCCATTCTGCCATACTGAGCTGAGCCAGTGAGTTTTAAAACATTTTGTTAATGTATTTTTAGTTGTAAAATTTCCATTTGGTTTTTATTTATATTGTTTATTTTCAAGATTTTCTATTTTTCCATTTGCTTCATGTGTTCACCCTTACTTTTGGAGCACTTTTATCGGGTTGGCCAAAAAGTTTGTTTGGTTTTTTTTTTTCTATAAGATGGCTCCAGTAGTGCTTAGTTGTCTTTAACTTCATTGAAACAATTTGATTAGATTGTATTGTGACAGCTGTCCTATCAGTGTGCATTAAAAAAAAAACTTATCAAAATTGGTGAATTTTTGTGTAGCCACTTTAATATTGACGACTTTCAGCACATTATGCTTTATTAATTCAAGAAAGGTAAAAACACGATTGAAACACAAAAACAAATTTTGTGCAATGTGTGGAGAATGCTATGACTGAATGTGTCAAAAGTGGTTCACGAAGTTGCATGCTGGAGATTTCTCTCTGGCCGATGTTCCGTGGAAGTTGATGGTGATCAAATCAAGACATTAACTGAGAATAATCAACATTATGTGGGAGATAGCTGACATACTCAAGATATCCAAATCAATAAAGTTATTGGTGAAAATAAAAACTGTCTTTTGAAAAAAGATTTTACTTATTTATTTTCAGAGGGGAAGGGAGGGAGAAAGAGAGGGAGAGAAACACCAATGCACAGTTGCCTCTCATGCGTCCCCCACTGGGTACCTGGCCTGCAACCCAGGCATGCGCTCCAACTGGGAACTGAACTAGTGACCCCCTGCTTCGCAGGCCGGCACTCAATCCACTGAGCCACATCAGCCAGGGCTGTCTTTTATTTTACGGGAAAAACCATATGGACTTTTTGGCCAATCCAACACATACTAGCTGCTTTATAGACTTTGTTAGATAATTTCAGCAACTGTGCCATCTCCCTATTGGCTAAGATGAGATTTTCCTGGTTCTTCATATGCGAAGAATCCTAAATATTTTGAACATTATATTTTGAGTCTCTGGATCTCATTTCAATTCTATGGCGAGGTAAAGAAAAAAAAAATACAAAGCAAGCACCTGACTAGGTTGGATTGAGGCCACGAGCTCTGGCCAAGCGTCTACGGGCTGTGGTTGCGCTGTTGTCTTTTCAAAGACTCTGAGGCTATTCAGTTCTGTTCTGCCTGTGCGCCACCCAGTGGCCAGTCTGGGACCTAGGCCATGGTCTGTTTCTTATTTTAGTCCTCAAGCTACTGATAGACAGGTTAGGGCCAGATCTCAGAGTGTGCAGCTGGGAGGGGGCCCAGGCAGTGGTCCCCAACCTTTTTGGCACCAGGGACTGGTTTTGTGGAAGACAGTTTTTCCATGGATGGGGCAGCGGGGACAGGAGGTGGAGGTCAGGCAATACTGTGAGCAGAGCTTTGCTTGCTCTGCAGCCCCTCACCTCCTGCTGTGCGGCCCGATTCCTAACGGGCCATGGACCCCTGGGCCCAGGGGTCCACAGACCACTTGTGGTTCCATTGCCCTGCACTCCTCCTGCTCTACAGTCCTACTGGTATTTCCTGTTTCCCTGAGGCTCCCTTTTTGACTTTCCAGCCAGAAATTTGAGGTTTTATTTAACGCCCGTTCTGACATGCTCTTCATGCAACTACGGTAACTGTATCTGGGGCTGTGTGGTGGGAGGACAGGGGACAAAAAAGTAGCAGGTGATTCATTCACTCACACTCTTCTGATCAGGGGGGATGGATCCCTTCTCTCAGAGTTCTGGGTGTCTGGGGCCTCGGCTGCCACTCTCTAGGCACCTCCTTCTTATTTCTCAAGTCTGAAACAGAGGGTTTGTCCTAGAGTTCTGTCTGTGCTGATGCCCGCTTCTGGGTTTTTGGCTGCCTTCGGTCAAGACTGGGGGCATCCAGCGGTGGGGAAAGAGGTAAGCTCACTGCCAATTCAGAGACACCCAAAATTCTGCCCCCCTCCCTGCCCCAAACCTGCCTGCTGCTGTTTACTCTTCAGAGTCAATAGCTGCTCCATCTTATCTGGAGCAAGAACCTGAAAGTTCTTCTTTAAGGAAGAAGTCCACTTAATAAAAGAGTGATAGATTTAGAAAGTCAGCATTTTTGCACTGTTTTAACATCACTAAATCTTAACACCACCAGAAGTAGGACAGCCACACATTATGTACCTCCTGAGGAGATGCAATAGAGAGTACATGTGAATTAGTCTTCCTTGAGACCGAGACTGAATTTCACTGAGCCTTTAAAAGAGCTACATGCCGGCTTCTAGGAGATAGGGAGGGTCGAGAGTGAAATGACACTTTCATGAGTCATCACCCCAACCCAGGTTGTGAGACCTTCTGCAGTACAAATGAACTGGTGTCACTAACAAATAAGTGGCATTAAGAAGAAGGTGAGACTTCCAGTCAGGATGGAGGCATTGGTAAACATGCCCTGCCTCCTCACACAACTACAGCAAAAATTGCAACTAGACTACAAAACAAATATCACCCAAAATTGTCAGAAAATCGAGTTCTATGGAAGCCAGACATCCAAGGAATTAAAGAAGCCACATTCATCCAAATGTGTAGGAGGAGCTGAGATGCAGAGATGAGTGGAGAGGCACAGAGAGGTGGAGAGGCGTGGAGCAGGTGGTCCCACATCCATGTGTGGTGGATAAAAATCAGGAGATACCTCTCAGGAGCAAAGGATCCCAGCCCCAGGTCAGACCCCGTAGCATAGTGTTCTAGCACCAAGAAAGTAAGTCCACATAACTTCTGGCTGTAAAAAGCAGTGAGGGTTAGAACAGTGGGAGAAACAATGGGATTCTCAGGAAACTCCTCTTAAAGGGCCCGCAGCAGAGTTGGGACTTAGGCAGACACACCTACTCTGGGATTCGGGACCAGGGCAGCAGCTGGAAGGGCACAAGTGGCACATGCGGAGTGAGTGAGATGCAAGTGGGGACACAGCTTCCTCCCGGGCAAAACTTCAGAGGCCAGGCAGTGGCACTGTCTCTTCTCCAAGCCCTCCCCACCACAGAGCCACAGAGAGGGGCATGGGTTGCCCCACCCTGGCGACTACTTAAGGCTCTGCTGGTGCACTTTTCTCCAACAGGCCACACTATTACAACAGGGAGTCAAAGCAACTCTACCTAATACACAGAAACAAACACAGGGAGGCTGCCAAAATGAGGAGACAAAGAAACACTGTCCAAATGAAAGAACAGAATAAAACTCCAGAAAAAGAACTAAATGAAATGGAGGTAAGCAACCTGTAGAATGCAGAGTTCAAAACACTGGTTATCAGGATGCTCTAGGACCTGACTGGGTACTTCAACAGCATAAAAAAGACTCAGGCGGAAATGAAGGTTACATTAAGTGAAATAAAGAAAAACTACAAGGAACTAACAGTGGTGGGGATGAAGCCAAGAATAAAATCAATTTGGAACACAAGGAAGAAAAAAGCATTCAATCAGAACAGCAAGAAGAAAAAAGAATAATAATAATAATAAAAGACAATAGGCTAATGAGTCTCTGGGACATCTCCAAATGTACCAATATCTGAATCATAGGGGTGCCAGAAGGAGAAGAGGAAGAGCAAGAAATTGAAACCTTATTTGAAAAAATAATGAAAGAAAACTTCCCTAATTTGGGGAAGGAAGTAGAGATACAAGTTCAGAAAGCACAAATAGTCCCAAACAAGATGGACCCAAAGAGGACCATACCAAGACACATTGTAATTAAAATGCCAAAGGTTAAAGATAAAGAGAGAATTTTAAAAGCAGCAAGAGAAAAGGAGAGAGTTACCTACAAAGGAGTTCCTGTAAGACAGTCAGCTGATCTTTCAAAAGAAACTTTGCAGGCTAAAAGGCACTGGCAAGAAGCATTCAATGTGATGAAAAGCAAGGACCTACAACCTAGATTACTCTATCTAGCAAAGCTATCATTTAGAATGGAAGGGCAGAGAAAGTGCTTCCCAGAAAAGGTAAAGCTAAAAGAGTTCATCATCACCAAGCCCTTATTATATGAAATGTTAAAGGGACTTGTCTAAGGAAAAGATCAAAACTATGAACATTAAAATGACAATAAATTCACAACTATCAGGAATCGAATCTAAAACACGAACTAAGCAAACAAGCAGAACAGGAACAGAACCACAGAAATGGAGATCATTTGGAGGGTTACAGTTGGGAGAGGGAAGGAGGAGAATGGGGGAAAAGGTGCAGGGATTAAGAAGTACAAATAGGTAGTTATAGAATATCCATGGGGATGTAAAGTACAGCATAGGAAATGGAGAAGCCAAAGAACTTATATGCATGACCCATGGACGTGAACTAAGTTGGAGGGATTGCCTGAAGGAGTGGGGGGTGCTGGGCAGAGGGAGGCAAAGGAGGAAAAATTGCGACAACTGTAATAGCATAATCAATAAAATATATTTTAAAAAAGAAGAAGGTGAAACTATTATGGATTAAGGGATTTCAAAGACATAACAAGCAAAAGTGGGGATAAATCTCATGGGAATACTCAAGAAGCGTCAAGGAGATAATGAATGTAAAACGCTTAGCACAGTGTCTGGGAATGGTAAATGAATGCTATTACTACTTTTTGTCACCTCTCAAGCCTCAGTCTCTGCTTCATTTGTAACACACAGGAGATGACAGCCTCTCCCTCAGGGCTGCTCAAGGATAAAAGGATTCATCTACCTTAGGCCCCTTTTCATCCAGCACACGGGTAGGAAGGCAGGACCCTGGCAATGGAGAGTGCAGTGTGTGTGGTTGGCCAGTAGATGGCAGCTCAGACCAGTCTATCTGGAGCCCTCTCCTGGTGAGGGAGCTAATCCAGTCTGGCTGTGAGAAGCAGGGTCCTGCCTCATCCCCAGTGTTCCCCTTCTCTTCCCAGGTATGAGGAATAAAGCTGAAGGGAGAGAATCAGTGGAGCTTCTCAGATATAATCAGGGTTCTCATGCGGTTTTCTGAGGAGTCATTATTTGCTGGGTATTCCGTAGACCCAGTTAGACTGGAGTTCGAGCACTGCCTGGCTAGCTGTGCCTAGACTCTGCTTCCTGTCCCTGTGCCTCGTGCTCCGTCCTGAATCACCTGTGTGCAGGTCCAACCTGGTTCAGCCTCCCTTCTCCATCACACTGGGGTGATTTACATGTACACACCCACCCACACCTGGTGTGAGAGGTCCTTTAGGAAAAGTTCATTGAATGAGTAAATAGGTAAATGCATTCTAGATATTTGATCACATATTTTTCCTTCCCAGCAGACCCTAGGACAGGGTATATGCATTTACTTTTTGTCTCTCAGACAGGTAGCCTGCGTAGTGATTAATCGCGGCATGCCCTGGCACTGGGTTACTTAGGTTCAACTCTGTTTTTCCACTAATTAGCTGCATGCCCTTGGACAGGTGCCTCAGTTTCTCCACCTCCAAACTGAAGTTAAAAATACTATCTCTAGTTCTACCACATTGAGGACTGAATGAGCAAATGCATTGAATCTGCTGAGAAGAGTGCCTAGCACATGGTAGGCAACCAGTGCCTATTACTTGTCCTTGGGACCTTGCGTTGCCCTGAGACAGATTTCAATGCTCTTGCACAAGTGCATTCAGGGAAGATACCTAAAGCGTCTAGTGTCTGGTCCAGGGGATGGCCCTCAAGAAATAGCGGTCTCCCCTCCAGCTCCTGCTCTCCTCCTCTATGTTATTGAGGTTAGCATTATCGATTGTTTGAAGAGGCCCGAGGTAAGTCTCCAAGCTCGTGAGTCATGAGTACCGTTTGGCCCACTTTTTTCCAGCTTCAGGCTCAGCAGCGGCTCTGTAGTCATCACGTGGTGCTGGGGACAGCACATTCAGGACTGAGGGACCCTCCTCAGAGAGGCCCAAGACTCAGAAGGCACCAAGGCAGGGGAGAAAGGGACCTTCAGAACTGTGTCCCTTTTCTAATGTGTGTGTGGTGCTTTGGGAGCATCTTCTGAGAACCATTGCTGAACTTTGGTCAAAAGGATTCCTGTATGTGGGGCGGGGGCCGGGGGGATCTGAGGAAAGGAAGGTGATGTGGGAGACACCGCAGAGTTCAAAGTCTTCCCCTGAGTTCTATATTCCACATAAGTTTGCTTAAGGCTTTTTTTAAATGTGACATTAGAACAGCTATATCCAAAGGTAAATTCTTTGTGGCAAAAATTTCTTTTACATTTTAACTTTTGGGATTTTGTTAATTTGTTTTTCAAAATAAAGAGCACTGCAATTTAAACTTGGGGAAGAAAAGGCTTCCTGTATGATGGTCCTCTGAGCCACACAAAGTACAGGGGCAGAAACAAGGGATTATAACGGTCTTATGTGTATATGATCTGACCATGTTTTTCCTGCATGTTAAGTCTGGAAGGCTGAGAGCGTGTGACAGATGACCACTAGGTGGTGCCATCGAGGTGAAATAATCTTTAGGGCAAAAGCTCTTCACCTGCCCCGTACAATAGACTGGAAAAGCAGATAAACATTTATCTGTAGAAAACCAAACCCCTCATCTCAATAAATTCCAGCCATCTGGTAAGATTTAGGGTGGAAATGGAGACTGGCCCAGGAGAATGTACCCGGTGCAGGAGCATGAAAACCTGGGGGGAGAGGAGGAAAAGTGAAGCCTACCTGGCTGTCCTGTGTCTGTCTACAGGTCCAGTCCTGATTCCCGAGGCCCCGCCTCCGCCTAGCCCCGGAGACCTGCCCACATACCCGCAGGAGACCTCGGGGCCTTTACCTCACTGCACCCTCCGCCTGCCCCACCCTTCTTCATTCCTTTCTCTTCAGTCAAGGCGTCACCTCCCTCTGGAAGCCACTCCTCATCCAGACGGAACTGTCTCCTAGCTTCTCTGTGCCCCACTGTCCTTACACCTTCTTTTGCAGGTCTTGGCCACTGTAGCGGACTTGGATGTTTGCTACTGAGTGCCGATTTCCTGGCTTGGTGTCGGTGGGCGGGGTGGGAAGATGTCAGGCTGGTTGGTTCTGTGCAATACCACCGGTCCCCCAAAGGTGTGTGAGGGATTTGTCATCCATAGCACCCCTCGGGCTTCCAGGGCTCACCCTGTGCCTCAAAGCCCTGAGAAAGTCCTAGAAATGCTGCAACTTTGTCCACACTGGGTAAGCAGTGTGGAGAACGCTGGCTACATATAACTTGCATAGTCCAGAGCAAAATGAAAATACAGGACCCCTTGTTCCCAAACTATTGGGTTTCAGGATGGAGGCAGCAGAGCATCACGCCAGGAGTGGGGCCCTCCTGAGTCCAGCGCCGGTGTGACCGCACACGCTGCACGCCCGCCAGGCAGCCCAGAGTCTGGAGAGGAGCAAAGTCCCGGGTGGGCCTTGTGCCTGTCGAACAGCCATCAGGTGACTCACTGGTGGCTCAAAAGGTGCTTGGCCATCGTCGACCTTCTGGTGCATGAAGCCCTTGACATTGGAAATGCCCTTACTCCCCAATTTTAAGACATAAGAGAAATAGCCTGGAGTTTGGAGTTAGGCAAACCTGGATTTAAAGTCTGATTCTATTACTTAACAGCACAGATCAGGAGTATCTCCAGACCTCATCTGCGAAATGGGAAGTAATAACACCTACCATGCATATTGCTGTAGGTTCAAATGACATTTCATGTAGAAAGCCCCGGGTCTAGAGCCCTCCCCACCAGCTGCACTGCTAATCTCAGGAGCGTCTGATCAGGAGAGAACAGGCAGACGTGGGGCCTAGTGGTCGGGCAGTGCTTGCTCAGTGAGGAGGGTCACCATGTGGTGAGGCCCATCGGTCCTCCTCTTGAGTGTTCCATGGTTTCTGGCAGCATCAGCCGAGTCAGGCAAGCAATGAAAGAGAGAACTGGGGAGGCCCTGGAGAAACTTAGGTCACAGAATCACCATGGGGGAGATTCTTCCGTTCTTTACCTGACAGATGCACATGAACGCTCCCTGTGCCAGGTGCCAGGGATACAGTGGTAAGCAAAGCAGGTGGGGGCCTGCCCTTTGTTCACTCAATACCCTGTTCTCTTGGATGCATCTGCCACTAGCCGACAGTTGGCCAGGGCTTACTAGGTTCCCGCCATGAGGCAGGAAATGAGACAACAGGTGCTGTGGGACTGTACCACCCTGCTCCCATCGAAATGAATGAAAGCTGTGTGCTTTCATTCCCAACAGCCAACACCTGCGACTCTTTGTAGGTGGGCCATCCCCAGGCTGCTGGAGCTCCCTTTGCAGTGTGTACAGAAAGCCGGAAGTGACTGGAAAACAACAGCCCTTAACTGATGATTGACAGGTACAGACCTGTAAGTACTTCAGTCCAGTCGGGGACAAGAATCAGGTGTGATTTAGATTGTTCCCACAACTCCCCCGCTTGACTGAGCTCAAGTTTGCTCTCCTGGGACGTTGTCTGATCTCACGCCCTTGATGGCCCTCCTTCCTTTCTGGTCCCTCACCTTCATATGCTTATCGGGGGACCACTTCCTAATAACTTCCTTTCAGACAAATCCTCCGTTGGTCAACATCTACTTATGAGGAACTCCTCCACTCACCATAGAAAGAGAAGAAAAAAGGAGGTAGTGATGGTTCCTGTCTTCATGTCACTACAGACAGTGACGCAAAGTCTCAGAAGTCATTATGAATAATAAAGTACAGCTTTGCACAATAATTCCTTTTGTTAGAGAGGGCCTTCCAAATTACCCCTGTAATGTGCTCACTCTCCCTCACTTGCATGCAGATACGCTTTTTGAGTGGGACACCTGAGGAGGCATTACTGCTAGCTTGGCCTTGCACGTAACCTGCACTTTGATTGCTTCAAGCCTAGATATACCCGTGGGGTGGCTGCTGTGTGTAAATATCAACCATTGTGTGTTTTGCCGTGTTCAAACAGTTGAGACACACTAGATAGGAACCCTGAGAGTTTGGGGCTTTGTGCCTGCCTAGGCTAGGTTCACAGGAATGGGGCTTGGAGGGCTGGACTCCTCCCGGCCCACTTGAAAGCCAGGAATGTCTTTCACTTCCATTAAATCCTTTCTCACCAAACCCACCTATTCCAGGAAATTTTCTCAGATGCCTTCCTCTCCCCGCCCAGCTCACACTGAGCTTCCCTTCATTGGCACTGAGGATAGTGGTTTTTTTTTGTTGGAACCACACGGCCCACTTCCACTGTCTCCTCAAGGTAGCTAGAGTCTCCAAACTTCTAGCTGAAATCACAGGCTGGTCAGGCAAGGAGGTGGGAGCTGGGCTGGTCTGCTGTGACGGAATCATAGTTGTGGGCAGAGGATGAGCTTCAATGCTCCAGAGCTTGGTTCTTCCTAAAACCAAACCTGTGTCAGTAAGTGTGGATGCAGGGCATCTGCACGGGCAGGCTGCCTGGACCCAGACACCTCCCCTTGGACGTTGATGGGATCACTGCCTAGAGTGCCTGGCTGTCTGGTGAACTGGCAACTCTCTATCTCCTTGACTGAGCTCAAACTTACGGTGCCTCTCAATTCCAGAGACTAGATTTGTGGTCACTCCTTCCAGGTGTAACCTGGAAGGTTTCTGCTCCTTCACCAGACTTCTGAGTTCTAGCAACCTTGGGTGCCGAGGCCTCTGGACTGTGACATATATAAGCCCATGCTCCCTGGTAACACAGAATCTGTTTTCTGGACCTTTCTGGACCGCCTGAGTGGTGATGTGTATAGCGAAGGGTCTTGTTTTACCTCCCTAGGTTCCCTAAGGCGGCTTGGCTTACACACGTGAAGTGCTCATGAACTGTGTGATTAATTGCAGTTCCTCCTCTAGGCCTCCCGCAGGCCTGGCTATGCCATTCATTCATTTCCTCATCCATTCTCTTTCCATTCATTTATCTCCCCACCCACTCAAGTCATGGAGTAAGCATCTGTATCTGAAATAGTGACTCCATTTCCTCTGTCCCGTCTCACAGACGGGGGAAGGGATTTTTACCCTAAGAACTTAGTCCCAGGAGAGTGGAGTGGACATATGTTGGAGGCTGCAGACAGGATGACAAAGAAAAGGCACAAGTGCTCTGCACACAATGTCAATGTCAGGCACGTACATCGCAGCGGGCAGGCGCGGGCCTGCAGATTACAGGGGACGTGGGAAAACGCTTTGATTCGGCCCCATGACAGTGTGCTTGGGACTCAACTGCTCCTAAGAATTGATATTTGTCCTTGCAAGGTGTGTGTGTCTCCACAAGTAAGCTTTGGATTATTGAAAGATAAAGAATGTATTTGCACCTCCCATTACCCCCGAGTCCTTGAAAGGAGACTGGCCTGGGGGGGGGGTGGCTGCAGCCCACCCTGGGATTATTCTTGAATGATGAATTCAGACTTGAGAAATAAATACCCACTGCCTGCCCAGCCTCCGGTAGGGATGGAGGCAGGGAGATCTCCAGTGTGCAGTTGGAAGGAGAGACCCCCACAGAGATGCCAGAGTGAGGTCTGGGAATAGGTCAGGGTGGGATGAGCCCACATGGAGAGGCTTGTGAGGTTTAACTCCTAGACACTCCTCCCTTCATGGTCTAGACACTCTTATTGTGGAAAAGGCATATTAGTACTCACTTTTAAAGTTGTTTTCCTCACATGGTGTAGTATTCTCCGAGGCTTCCGATGGACTAGGGAAGCAAGAATCACCTGTGCAACTTTGAGGGTGGGTTACAGAGGGCAGGCAGGGCCAGGGCACTCTGGGGGGAGACACCTCTGTTCTCCACCCCTTCCTCCTTGCTCAGGGCCAGTGGCAGCTGCAACAGATTTGCTAGGAACGCAGGGGAGGGAGGCAGGCAAAACACCCAGTTCAGAGGAGAGGTGGTTCAGAAGGGGCCTGGAAGCAACAACCCTCTTTCTCAAATACGCCAGAGAGAGTGGACCCCTAAGGCAAAGGGGAGCTGAACTAGGGCGACCCACAGCTGAGCACCTGCTTTGGTCACCAGGGATTACACACAGGATCAGATAGTCATAGGTTCGAGGAGCTCACACCCAGAACAATGCAGTTTTGCAAAGGGCTGGGCACGTGGCAGGTGCTGAGTGATTGCTTCTGAGAGGGCTTCAGCTGGGCTTGAAAAGCCGTGTGTGCAATGGCGCACAGGTGCGGATGTCCGTGGGTACGTTGGGGGTGGGGTGTGCTCCCGTGCAGCTGTCTGTAGTGTGGGAGAGAGAGGAGGGGTGGAGAGGACCTGATGCACCTGCTCCACTGGCCAGAAGTGGTAGGTTTCCTCGACTAAGGGCATCTGAAGGGCCACACTAAGTACCTTACTCTGTGTCTAGTTTAAATGATAGTGCAGTCAACAGTGGTTCTCAAAGCCTGAAGGGGCATCAGTGTCACCTGGAAACATGTTGGAAATGCAAATTATGGGGCTCCATCGCAGACCCACCGATTCAGAAACCACGGTGGGGGGTGGCGTGCGGGCCGGTAATCTGTTTTGCTGAGCCCTCAGGTGGCTCTGATGCAGGCCCGATTGGAGAACCACTGGTGTGTAGTACTCGGAAGGGGACCAGGCTTTGGAAGGAGGGTGGGGGTGCTGGGGAGGGAGGTGTGAGGTGGAGAACTCACACTGGTGAAGACCTGTTGTCTGAGCAGTGAGTGACACTTCTAACATCTCCTTTAAGGTGACCTGAGCAGTCACCAGGAGATTCTGTACCGTCACACTCTCAGTTACAGTTGGAAGACCCAGGCCTTGGGGAGTTAAATGACTTGCTTAAGACCACCCAGTAAGTGCTAGAGCCAAGTTCTGCGCCCAGTCTGGCCTGACTCCAAAGGCAGGATTTGCCTGTCACTGCAGGGGCCTCCTGGCACCGCACACGAGTAATGGCCTGGGCAGCGGTACCCGAGAGCCCACGGCTGTCTGGGTGGGAAGGGGCCTGAGGCTGGAGGGCCTGGTAGTGGGCCGGTGCTGAAGCTGATGGGAGAGCAATGAGCCTTCTGCTCTTACTCCTGTCCCCAATTATTTGAATTTTCATAAGGTTTGCCATTCGCACCAGGGAGCTGAGCTTAGCAAATGTACTTTCCTAAGTGACCAGCTGTCATCTGGGAATTCTCGAACTGAGAGGTTAAATGCGAGGTTAAGTGAGAAAAGCCGAGTGAAAAATTACCTGCATGCTGTGATTACTTTAGGTTTTTTTTTTTTTTTAAAAAAAAGATACATTAAGAGCACAGAGAAAAAATTAAAAACAATTCCTTTCCAAGTTGTGCTATGTGGCTATAGTAATTTGTGTGATGAAGATACATTCATTCATTTTTGAAAGTGTGGCCTGTGCCCAGTGGCAGAGGATGGGCTCTCTCTTCAGGACGGTATCCGGCTGTCCCAGCCCTTGGGGTCTGTCCCCAAGGCCAGTAAAGACAGTGACCGGGATGTGGCCCAGGGCGGCGGTGGGACAGAGCTGACGTCAGAGGTACTTTGACATTCTGAGATTAAGCCCCAGGGACCTGTGTCCTCTGGAAATGCCTCTCCATGACAGCTGCCCTCTGGAGGGATTAAGAGGGACTTCGGGGCCGAGGACCAGAGTGGTGCAGGTCATCCTGGGAGGAGCAGCGACTTGAATGACTGACTCAGGCAGCCTCTGCTCTCCAAACAAAGGCCACCCAACACCTTTAAACACAAAATATTCTTTTATTTGTCAACGAAGGCTACACAGGATCACTTCTGGTTTTGTTTTTTATGCCTTCCCCCCCTAGAAGGTATCTACATCTGCATTTATTTACAGCCTGGTCGGTATTTACAGTCAAGAATACAGTGTTAGAAACACAAAAGTGTTGAGAAAAAAACTTCTCAAAATTAGTTCCAGACTTCAGGAAAACTATTTCCACATGGTAAGGCCAGAGTCTCCAGTGTTGGTCGTCCAGAGGCAGCTCGGGGGAGTCCATTTGCCGAGGCTGTGGGATCAGGAGCCTTCAAGAACAGGCAGGTTTAGAATAGTGGGGCCCGGTGTTGGTTGCATCCTGGGCTGCCGGGCACCACCAGATGTCTGTGACCCCGCCTCCGGCAGGAGGGCTGCGTGGCTCGAGTGTTGGTCCCTTGGGGGCAGTTTGCCCTCCAACTCAATCACATTTTCTTGGGGACCCAAGGGTGGCCCAGTATCAGGCTTTTGGCATTCCAGAGGGGGTAAGAAACCCAACGTTGGCCCCACCCAGGCCTCCCCCCACTCTGATCTTCCACATGCACGATGAACCCTAAGAGCTCACTGCTGTCTGGGGTGGTCAAGTACACAAGGCTGGTTTTTGAGAATGTAAAGGTTAGAGGGGATAAAGTTTCTGTCACCTGAGCAATGAGTCCTCAAAATGAGTTTGCTGTTTTTTGAAGGTTAAAGGAAAGGGCCTTGAACTCCAGAGTTCTTCCTTTGAATCCCCTTCCCCCCAATAAAATATAGACAAGTGTATAAACTTAGCTGGGAATTATGAGCCTTCAATGGAGGGCTTTTAGTCCTAATGAGGATCCCAAGGAGAGACTGGGCTATTCCTGGACCGCTCGGGTAGGCTGCACCTCTGGACCAGAAGCCATGACCTGGGTGTAGAGGCTGCTGTGGGGAATGAAGAAGAGATTTGACTCTGAGCACTGGGAGCTCAAACCTCGAAGCCGGGGACCCCACTGAGGCCTGGGAAGCTCCTCCCTCCTGGCCACCAAGCTCAGCATCACAGCTATCACCTGTGGCCACCACGAACATAGGCTTCATATGTGAGAGACAGTATTCTGAGATTTCACACTGAAAGCCTTGCCTTTGCATAATGGAAAATCCTGCCATCTATAAAGGTGGTACTTAAAGTCCCAGCTGAAAAGGTCCTTCATTTTTTAAAACAAATCTGATTCCTTGTTATGTGTCTATAAAAGCACTGCCCAGTTTTCCTTACCTTCACCTTATGCTCCCATCCCACCCCGTCCTGATTCTGTAAAATCACACCTCCTGGTCATCCTCAACCTCTGGCCGGTTTGTTAGGGATTGTTTCAAATCCGCCATCCCGTGGTAGAAATCAGCCAGCAATTCTGAGACACGCACCAGAGGCCGACAAAGGTGTCATTTACCATGGAGTTCCTTCCCCTGCTTCCCCTGGGCATAGCTCTGCCCTCAGAGCTATGTCTGGAGCTGGGTAAAAAGAAAGTCTAATTCTATAAAAAGCAAAGCTGGGGAATCACTGAAGTCCTGTTTCAGGTGATGGCAGAGGGCTGAGGATGAGGGGCTGACGGCAGATGTGGAGAGCAGGGGAGAACTCTTCCAAAATAAATCTCTTTCTAGGGTGAGAGGATGACATCCTGCAGAATCATGAATGCAGCCAGAGAAGGAGGGCTGGCTGCTCCAAGCAATGGACCCGTTTTGGTCGGTTAATGCCAAAAGGGCAGGTGCCATCAAGGATGGAATTCGATGGCTAGAGACCATTGAACAGGCACAGGGAGCTCTGGCTTATGCCTTCAGATTCACTCTCGCTGCGGGACTGGGATCACTGGCCTCCATAGGAGGACGGACTAAGAAGGAGGCACCCAGTCACCTGCCAACCCTAATGGAAACCAATTCCAAACCGGCCGATGAAGCCCAGGCCAGGAGCACCATCTCCAGGGGCAACGGCACCAGTGTGAAACTGAGGTGCCTGGTGCTGCCTGCTCCACACCTGAGACCCCTCCTTTCAAGCCTGGGGATGCTTCAGCTTCTCCCTGCACAGAAGCTGGACCTCCTTGGTGGTATATAGCTCAGGGAAAATAGAACATCAGTCATTTAAAGAAAAGGAGTGCTCACTAATTTTGTGGTTTTGATCTTTAAAAGTCCACACTGTTACTTTGGTGGGGTTGGGGGTGGGGGTGGACGGCCAGAGGGCTGGGAGGTGCAGGGCAAGGATGCCCTTGGCCCTCATGCTGTCTCTGGCCCGACGCGGATGTCCCTGGAGGGCCTCGACTGACGTTGGGCAGCCAGCATGGAACTGACCAGTGAGGAGAAGGGGCAGGAGCGCTTTGCGCAAGAGCCCCTATATCAAGAGTACATTTTGAGAGGCATAGGTCTATTTTGGATAAAAAGCCGTGTTCTTCGGGCCAAGCTGTTTTCCATCCCCTCCAATGATGATCCTGCTGGGTGGGAGCCCGTCGCCAGCTCCTGCAGCACATGGTGGACCCGAGGAGCACGCATCTGCCTCAGCGGAGCTCTGGACCCAGAGGCACTGGGCACCCAGGGGACCCACAGGCCAAGGTGCACTGTGGCAGCAGTGTGACTTTTTTTGGAAACAGGAAGAGCACTTAGCGAAACACATCTTCTAACCCCAGTGGGATGACATAAGGCAAAGCCCCCCTTCCAGAGAAGCTGTGGATGCTCCCCCGCTGCCAGGCAGAACCCAGGCTCCACGCCGCTCCGGTTCTCATGCAGTGAGAGACCTTCTCGGTTTCATTAAATTGTGTAATATTCTGAAGACTCTGTGAGTAAGGCTATAAAGGTGCCATGAGCTTATCAGTCCAACAAGGTTGCCACGGGGAAGAGCTCAGACTCAGAATTCATTTTCCACACTTAATGTAAATGTAACCCATAAAAGTCCCATTTTCTAAGAAGCCCAGCTCAAAAGGAAGCATTTGGCTTCCCCTTGTGGTCTCCCAGAGCCTCCTGTGAGTGGTAATGACAATGGTAATTAGGCAGATGAACCAGGAACAAGCTCCTGGCTCTTGCTGCCGCCCTCCCCTCCCTCCACGCCTCCTGTGGCCTGGTAGCTGCTGCCTCTCCCTGGGCATGCCCTCCAGGTGTGGGCTGTACATACTCCTGAGAGGGCTTTAGCCTCTTCCTAACCACCTCAGGCAAAGGTCTTCACAGGGACAACTGCAACCATGGCCTCCAGGATCCATGGGCACCAGCCTCAGGAACTGCCCCAATCCTGGTGGGGTGGCTTGACATCACAAGGCCACACCAGAGTAGCTCTTTTCCTGCTTTCTTTATCATTTTTCTTTAAAACCCCGGGGAAGCTGTTTTAGAATAACTTCACAGAAGGAATTTTCTGAAAACCTCTCCAGCTGCCTTTAGCTCTGTGATTAGCCCATAGGTGGAAGACAGAGGAGCCTTCAGAAGCTGGTTAGAAGGATGCTTGGCTCATGCCATTCTCTCTTTGGCTGATGTTTTCTTAAACATCTTCCCAGAATTGAAGGCCACCAAGCCCCTCTCTCCATACTCCTATTTCTCAGTGGTGGCAGCTGAGCAGTGGAGGGAAGATACCCCATGTCCTGGGGAGAGGGCTTCACCATGGAAGGCAGGCTGATACCCTTGCCACCACTGCCATCCTTGGGCCACTGTGGCCTCCCCCTCCCTGGACCTGGTGCCCACACTGAGGGCTTGCTGTGCGGTGCTGGTTCTCACATTGGACTTTGGCAGAGAAGAGGAGGTGCATAATGAACATCAAGGGAGGCCCAGCCAACCACAGTCATCTGGGGTGCCTCTACCTCTTGGGGAGCATGAGGCTCTTAGCCCTGGGATGTTCTGTCACCAGACTGGGGGAAAGGACCTGGGAGACACTTTCTCCATCCCAGCATGGGGGTGGCACCAACAACTACACAGGATTTGCAAAAGGGACAGGGGTTTCACTTAGCATCAAAAATAGAAAGCTTGACCAGGAGTTGGGGGCAGCTTGAAAGAGGTGCTGAACGAATCGTGAAATTCTCCAGAGAAAGATGAAGCGACCTGGGGTCCTCCCCAGGCAGGGAACACAGTGAATAAAAAGCCGTAACTCATCTGCCGGAGCTTAGCCAAGGATCCTTAGGTCCTGCAGACCCTCCTTCCAGGCCCCTTTAGAAGTTTGGTACTGGCCTGTTACTCTCTGCACCCCTCACTCCTGCCCAACCCCCACTGAGGAAAGGGTTACATGAGACAAGTTAGCACAGACACTCGTGTCTCACATCACACTGGGTACCGAGGGACAGAGACACACCCCAGGAGATGTGTCTCAGAGAGGAGAGAGATACCTCAAACAACAAGGAATAACCTCAAGGAAAAGGGAACAAAAGACAATAAAGTTTTCATTGTGATCACACTACAGAAAAAAAAATACCTTCTGTTCTTTGCAAAAAAAAAATGCGTGAAGGCCAATTTTGTGTTTTTCTTTTCTTAAAAAAAAGGATGTTGCATAAATTACAATGCAACCAGTATCTTTTTTTTTTCTTTTCTGCACTTGGTAAAAAAAGGATTTTTTTTTTAAAGTACAACACAGTCCGGTGTGCGGCCACAAAAGAGTAGCTGTCTTTGGCAAGAAGTCCAGGCCGGGGTCTTCTCTGTCACCTTCGGCCCATCTCGCTCTGTCTCATGAAGTGGATGTTGTTGGCGCTGTCTGACAGTTCTGGGTACTGCTCCACGGAGATCACGAAGAAGCCGTCGTAACCTTGAACCCGCCCTGTGTTTAGCGCCTGCTGCTTCTCTCCCTCTGTCCAGGCCCGTAGGCCCTCCTCCCCTTCCCTAAGTCGCTGCTGCTCACGGGCCCAGGCCTGGCGCACGGCTCTCTGCCGGGCCAGCTCCAACACCCGCGCTTTCTCCTCATCCAATGTCGTCCCATAGCGGGTGTTCAAGCACAGTGCCCCGTACTGGAGCTGAATGTCTGTGTAGCGTCTAGTCCTGCCATTGAGCATCGTGTTGATCTGGGACACGGTGACATTGACCCCATTCTCCAGGGTTCGCCGCCCCCCACTGAGGCCCAGGATGGCCAAGTCAGCTTCTGAAGGCCCTGGTTTCACAAAGTAGTGGGTGTCCACCCCCTCAATGGTGAAATGCAGGTTCTCCAGGTAGTGGGCATTGTTCAAGATGGCGGCCACCCTCCGCCCATCCTCGTTGGCCACACTTATGATGTCTGTGGTCACTCGGCCATCCTTCAATGCAAACTTGACCCCCTTACCAAAGATTGAGCCACTGGACGCGAACTTCTTTGTCTTTGGGGCCTGTTGGCAGCTGGTGATTGTTGAGCCGTAGAGCTGGTCAAAACGTTCTAGGGTGACGAAAGCCTTGAGCTGCTTTTGCACTTCACACTGTACCCCAAGGATAGACTAAAGGAGGGCAAAGGGAGGAAGGAGAGAAAAAGAGTGAGACGAAGCAAAAAACCCCAAGGGTCTGGAGAATCACTTTACGTAACTAAGTCAAATCTATCCACATTTATTAAGCTTAGCACGTGGCTCTACGCCCGATCCCGAGAGCATCCAGCCACCCTCCAACCAGTCGTTCGCCATCCTTCCATTCAGAAACTGTTCTGGGAGTATCTACTCCGTGCCAGGTCCTTCCCTGGGCATTGGAGTTACAGCAAGGAATCAGACATTGTCCTACCCTCAGAAAACTCATTATTTAGTAGGGAAAGACAGTGTGATAGGAAATAAGTACAATCAAATGTTGCCAAAGAGCACGAATAACTATAGCTAAATAATTCACATTCATTGTCTCATTTCATCGCCACAATAACTTTATATAACTGGTGTTGCTACTTTTCTGACAACACCTAAGAAAACTAAGGCTCAACGAGGTTACAACTGGCTCACCAAGTATTCAAGTCAACGGTCAAACCCAGGTCTGTCTAACTGTAGAGGCTCAGTTTCGAAGGAGGGCTCCTGAGCAGGGAGCAGCAAACAAGGCTCAGAATAACTTGGCTTGAAGGTAGAGGGGTGAGGTGGAGGAGGCGGGGTTCAAGGACAAGCTCATATTTGAACTGGAACTGGGAGGACGAAGGGGTAATGTTAGATGGGAGGCGAAGTAAGATGACAAGAAATGATTTATATAAAACCTCTTACTCTGCTTTCTTGCTCTCTGCTGTGTTTATAAATGATTTTCAAGAGGGCCTCTGCCCCACTGTGCTTCCTGGAGGATCCTCAGGTGCCCCTACTCTTGGCTGCTTTGGGGGACACTTTGGGCCCTGTTTTCTTGGCATACTGCCTATCTGTCCCTCCATGGCTCGGGGAGCTCTGCAGAGCAGCAGGCCCCTGGGCCTTATTAGCAACTCAGGGAAATGGCTTTAGAAACAGGCCCATTTGGCTTCTCACTGAAATTAAGTCCTCTTTATAATTAATAGAACCCTGTCTGTGAACAATTATTTCCTAGAGTTTCACGAAAGCTGCAGTGCTCAACAACAAAGATCTCCGATGCCTGCCAAGGGCAGAAATCAATAATGCATTGACAGGCCAGGCTGGCGAACAGGCTGTCAGAGCTGGGGCTGTCTCTGTGCAGCAGAGAAGGCGACCTGGTGGTGGTGGACGAGCTGAGCCGCCGGAATCAGCCCTGGGACCGGGCCTTGCTGTGGGCGTCTGGGCAGCCTGGAGGGCTTGTGGGGGCTGGGGAGGGGAAGGGCAGGGCGAGGGCAGCGGAGAGCAGCAGAAAGAGGATGGGCTTGGTGGCCAGACAGACTTGGGTTCTCATCATCATCTGCCTCTTCCAGCTGAGTGACCCTGGGTAAGTTCTCTCTGAACCCAGGTCTCCTCATCTGTAACATGGGGAGACATGCCTAATTCATGAGATTGTTTACTTCTCTCAGCCATCTTTCCATTCACTGAAAGTTTTCCATGCCCTGACTCTGGGCTAGGCGCTTTGCCGGGTACCACATAAGACCCAGTGCTTGCCTTGGTAGGGTTCACAGTCTAGTGCAGAGACAGGAAGGAAAACAGGAATTGAAACCCAGGGTGGTGCGTGCCATGAAAGAGGAAACGATGAGGTGCCAGCAGAGCAGAGAGGTGTAGGGTCTGGGGGAAGGAGACAGCAGGAGACCTAATGGAATCAGGTAGGAGTAAGAAATATGGAAATATGGATGTGCATGTAAGTTTCTACCACCAGCAGTATGCCTCCTGGCCACCCTGCTTTCCTCCTCTGTCTGCACTGGGATCCCCTGAAAGCTGGTCTCTGACCAACTCTCCTGCTTTCACTGGCTGCCGCTGGGGGCCCAGGAGAGCCAGCACCCAGCACAGACATTATGAGTGGGTGGTGGTGGTGGTGAGCAAACGGATGTCTGAAGTGGGGGCTGGGGGAAACTGTTTCAAAGCACCTTCCTGGCAATATAATTCTTTGAGCCTTTGAAACTGAGTCATGAAAGAGAGACAAGAGAAAAAAATGTTTTTTGAGCATCTACGGACAGATCTGGGTTTGAATCCCAGCTCTACCCCTTCTGTGCCATGTGGCACTGGAAAGCCTCAGGCATAACATCTGCAAAATGAGAACAGTGGTACCAGGGGAGAACTATGAGTTAATGTATGTAGAATGCCTTACACAAGGACAGGTACAGTGAGGTGCTCAGAGAAATGCCACATTTGTTTGTAGAATGCATCTTCCCTCCTTGCATGTCCCGAGTGGGTGGTGACAAAGGCTCATTGCTTTTGTGGAACTCCAAACTCAGTATAACATACAAAACTTCTTAACATAGCTCGTGAGGGTGTGCGGGTCCATGTGCCACTCCAGGTGCATCCACGGTGACCCACCACATCTGTTTCTATCGATGGCCCAGACCTTCCTGAAAAGCTAGTGGGGCTCACTCCTGAAATGTGCCCGAATTACCTTGCTGTTGTCCCACTCCTGGGTTTTCATCTGTGTGTGCATGAGCTCATAGGACGGTTCCATGGCATCCGTGTCGGGCTTGGGGTAGCCAGGAATCACATTGTGAAGCTGGAATCCAAAGGTGAGCAGCCAGCTGTTGACATCTGGGTGGGAGAGAAGCAGAAATATCCCCATGGGGTAGGCAGTGGACCTCAGGTGTGACAGATCCAATAAAGTGGCCTGCAGTTGGGCTGCAGCTGGGGTGAGGACGTGGCATGCGGCTGTGGGAGGGTCAACTGGTATAAGCACTCTGGCAATTGGGTTCATGGTGTTAATGCCAAAGATACCCTTGGGACCTAGCGACCCCATTCTAGCTATAAATCTCAGAGATGCACCTTAAGTCGAACCTAGGTTTCCAGGCTCCCCTTTCTGCCATCACTCTACCCTCCGGGACTGTCAGCTTCATACACCAGAGGCAGCTGTTGGTGGGTGAAGACTCCTCCACGCTGACCCCAAACATCAATAGGAAACTCTTGCAGAGGACAACCGCCACTCCCAAAGGGAAGATTTATAGGAATGACTTTCAAAGGGAAAATTCACTTAAGAAACAAACTCTCCATCTTCCTCCAATTCCCTTTGCAGAGATTGGAGCCTTGGGGCCAAAGCACCACTGGGCACAGAGATGGCCTCTGCCAGCCATCAGAGTCCCCCCCACCCCCACCCCGATCCTGCCTGTCAGCCTAAAGAAGTCACTGACGCTAACCTCTTTGTGCCTTCTTTATATTGGGCTTGAGGACCTAGCCCCATTGACACGGGGTTTATTGATTTGTTGCATTCCTTGGGGATTACTAGTTACAAATACTACGTATAGGGACAGGCAGAATTTTGCCATGGGTGTTTGGCTCATTAAAGAACGGAGTCAGAAAGCCAAGGCATGAGGAAAAGAGCGAGTGGAGGGTGTGCGACCAGCTGCCTGGCCCCTGTTGCTGATGCCTTTTGTGTGCCCAGCACCGTGTCACACAGACTCTCCCTGGCCACCAGGACCCTGAAGGGGAGGTGGGGCATGGGCATGGGCAACTCTGACCTCAGAGAAGAGATGCAAGAGGTCAAGAAGTCTCTCAGTTGGACACTCCAACAAGTCTTCGTGAAGAAGGTGGCATTTAAGCCAAACACTGAAAGCTGTGACCATTTTGTCAGGCTTCGATGGAGAGGAAGGGGGCATTTCAAGAAGTCTGGTACATAAGGGGCAAGGCCTGGGAGGGCAGGTGAGTGCAGGGAGTGTTCAGGTAACCAGACAGCAGAGAGAGAACCAGAGGGGGAATTGTGGCTGGAGCAGGAGAGGCTGGATGGCAGGCAGGGGTGATTTGGGGCCTGCAGCAGAGAGTTTGAGCGTGGCTTGAGAGGCAAAGCAGTTGTTGACCAGAGGCCTGGCCTCTGAAGTCTGGGGAAGGCAGGGTTTGGAAGTGAGCCCCAAGGCCAGCAGCTCCGGGCTGCGGGCACCCAGGCCTGGTTTTAGCTTCTTCCCAGGAGACAGATCCCTGGTCAGGGAGGTCCTGTTTAGGATCCAGGCCTTGGTGGAACTGTCTTTCCCTACCACCCACTGAGTTCATCCCAGTCATGGGAGTGTTTTTCCAGGGCCGACAACTGTGTCCCTCTCTCCACTGCCTCGCATGCTGCCTTCCCATTCAAGAACCTTCTGTTTGCCTTCGTTGTTTTTTTTGGATGACCCAGAGTCCCTCTCTGGGGTATGAGACCTGGAGGTGCCGAGGTGGAGGAGTGGCAGAAAGGAAAGCCTGGAAACCCAGGTTCTACTTCTAGAAAGATCATAGGGAAAGGCCATGGTGACGCAAGCAAAGCCCAGGTCCAGACTCTGGCTCCTAGACTGCAGACTGCGTGAACTCGGACAGTTTCCTTAACCCTTCGGAGGCTGGGTTTCCTCACCTGCACGCTGATGGTAGAAACAGTTTCCAGTAAGTAGTGGAGAAGAATACCAGGAGTGTCACCATTTGGGGGCGGCCACCAGACCACAGGGACTGCTGTATGTTTGTTACAGAAGTGTATCTTACAGTGTCCAGCTCCCTTTCTGGTTCGTGGAAGGTTTTCTGTGTTTCCTCAAACCTATGCCTCTGCCTCCCTGGACCTCCATTTCCTCATTTGTAACGTGCGGCATTGGGCAAATTCCCTGTCCTGAGCTTCTGATAATCTCTGACTCTGTGAATCTTGGCAGATGGTTCTTTGGAAAATGAAAACAAACAATAAGGGGGGGGTAGGTTGGGGGAACCCCACCAAGCCATTTTGCCTGAGGCTGAGAACTTGCACCTGAATTTGTAGTTGCAAAGGCAATCTATCAGGAATACTGCAAAGTCCCAGGAACCTAGCGCTCTGAGAAGGGGGCTGGGCCTTAACTGTAAGTGATGGAAGGCGGGAAATGTTCTCATTACGCCTTTAGGAAAAATGCTGAAATTGTTTTATTTTATTTTTTTATAGTTGGCTTTTCTGAAGAGTTGAGAATTTTACTCTTCCTTCTTATGCCATCAGACGCAGACCTGTCCCTCAAGTTAAAAGGCTCCTCTCTGCTCATCCGTCCCAGACTTCAGGGTGGCCACCTAGGGTAGCAATGAATACTAATTCATTTGTTGCACTTTACAAAGTGAATCCGAATCCAAGGATGAGCAGAGGTCTAACCCCAGCCTTCCCCTTTCTAAATGGGCCGGTGACTGTACCTCTGACCCTCACTATCCTCCTGCAGAAATGGGGCTGCAAGTGAGGGTTAAGTGCGATAGCGTGTGTGGTGCCTCTGTGGTGGACATATGTTGGTTGTCTTCCTAGCACCTCATTATGCCTGCTCACTCGTTCTTTTGGGGTCTTCATGTAGTTCCAGGGAAGCTGACTCAACGTAAGAGTTCAGTAATGGAGCATGTGACCTAGACAAAGCCAATCAATGGATTCTATCTCCCCAGCAATAGTGATTCATTCAGGGGTTGTCATGTGACCCAAGCCTATCCAATTGGAGTGTATCTCACAACCCCTGAAGAAACTTTTGAAAAAAAGATGCTCTTTTTAATATTGTTGTTGCTGGATGTGAATGAAGTTGCATGTAGACCATGGAGAAGCTACAAGGTAAAGTTTAGGGAGAATCAGCAGTAGTTTGGTTTTAGTAGTAAAATGGCTTTTTGCACCATTTTTTTTTTCAGCTACAGTAACCTGCCAAGACATCTCATAGGAAACTCGCTGCACAGTGAGGCAGGGCGTGAGATTAATGCAGACAGATGTAATGGAAATGTCCTTTCAGCCTGTTAAGCTGTTCTAGGGCTGGCAGCAGTCGAGCGTGGTGGGGAAACCTTGAGGGGATGCTCCAGTGCAGCCACAGGCCCCAAGGTGTTCCCACTGCACCTGCCCACCACTGTGTTCTCGTCTTCCCCACCTTGGGACTCTCAACACAGCCGCCGTAATTCTCTCAACACGGACTCCTGGAATTCTTCCCTGATAGAAGAATCCTCCAATCGCTGTCAGCAGAAACAGGGTCCAGATGGGGCCACCAAGTTCGGGGCCAGGAAGCCACATCCCTCAGGGGCACTCATGTGAGCTGTACTCATGGCCCCCTCCACACTCTTGTTTGTGCTGTTCCCTCTCCCCAGACTGCCCTTCTGTCCACTACCTGGTGGAGATCCACTCTTGCATGGGCCTCAGATATCAGCTGCTCCCTGGCCACGGCCATCAGTGTAGCCCTTCATCACAGACCCCTCGTGCTGGACAACAGGTGTCTGTCTCCTCTCCCACCATGTGCATTCCTGGAGGGCAGGGATCATCTTTCTCTCCCTAGTGCCTGAAGCAGTGGCTGCATGGTGGTGGTGGTGGGGGAGCACTTATTGAGTGAATGAAACTGCCTTAAAATAGGAAGCGAAGAGGACTGTGTCACAAGTTGGGATATGCCAGAAACTCCCGTCTATAAAAAGTGCTGGCTTTATCCAGCCAGACCTGAATCCCCATAGCTACTCCGATGTGGAGGTCATCTGTGGCTGGGAGTGGCTGTTTGATGGGAGGACTGTGGCTGCTGGAGACATGTCTGGCATGTGTGACATATGGGACACTATACACTCAAGCTGGTTTCACAGTAGTGGAAAGCAAAGCCCACTTTTTGAATCAGAGGCTGGAGCAAAAGGGACCAGCGTGAGCCATGCACTGCGCTGGGCAGGCTCTAGACAGCATCTCAGTTTATCCTTGCCCCAGGCAAGTTCTTTCTGCCTCCTATTTGTCTGTCTGTTCTTTACTCCTTTTGCTAGTCTTTTTCTACCTCCTTTGGATTGAATATTTTTTATATCTCCACTGACTGATTTGCAATGCCTTTGTTTCACTTTTTAGTAGTTGCTCTAGGATTTACAATACGCATACTTAACTTACCACAGTCAGGGTGGGTACTTTAACTTCAACGTACAAATCGGGAATTCGGGGAAGTTAAGTAATTGTTGTGACTGTGAGAGCTTAGAAATGGTGGGGCCCTTCTTCCAGTTTTGTTTCTCTCCAAAGTCTGAATTTCCCATTATTTCATCCCAAGAAAGAGCATTTAAAAAAAAAGCTATACCTTCACATAACTTCTCAGAGACTCATAGCCAGCCTGACTTCTGGGTCGGAAACTCCCGAAGTGCATTCTAAGGACTGTGCCCAGTGAGATACTAGGGCTTCAGGGTGAGAAACAGGGAAATAGTGGGCAAATATGTTAAACAGTTCTCTTTACTACAGGCCTTCTCAGAGCCTTTATAAGCTGAAATGCAGTATGAAAACTGAACAACAGTGGCTGCCCTGTCAAATTAATTTGATGCCAGAAACAGAGCCTTTCTTTCCAGGGCATTTCTCTGAACTAGTATTTCTTTGGAAAACGCTGCTCTAAGAGAGAGTCAGTGCTTCCCATCACCCCACGGCAGCTTTCTGAAGGATGGCCGTCGTGTCAAATGATCAGAGCAACAGGAAGAGATGACCAGTGTCTGCCCCCCGAATGAGCCCTGATCCTCACCTGTCATGAAGCACTTGATGTCCTGAGAGTTGCTGATGGGGTTGTTGTTTTTAAACATGTAGAGATTAAACGGCATGATGCTGCTGCTACTAAGGTGCTTCCACAACTCATGGTCTGGGCTAGTCCAGCGACCAGCCAGCACGTCATAGTCCCGTCGGCCCAGGTGGACGAGCTTGGTGAGTGGGTCATAGAGGCCACCGTGGTAGCCGATGATGATCTGGAAGTTGGGGTTGGTGTCCATGTAGATCTCCCCGTAGGCTGTGTACAGGACCTGCTTGATCATCAGGCCTGTTCCACTGAAGACAGCAAGAGGGGTCCCGATGTTGTCACAAGCTATGTAGAACTCATCGCCGCTGCTCAGCTCCATGGCAAAGAGGTGCCCTTGCAGGTCGTAGTAGAGGGATGTGATCTCAGAGCTGGAGTGGTTGTAGAGGTGGGTGACCTTGGTGGGGTTGGTCAGGTCCGCATAGAAGAACTGCAGGTGGTGGCTGTGGCTGCTCTTGCTGGACACGCGCCGCCCTAGGCCGTCATAGCGGTACCTGACACTCCAGCCCCCAGCCCGGTTGTAGGCCCTGATGAGCAGGCCAGCTGAGTTGTACTCAAAGACATCACCACCCCGCTGCCTCAGGAAGCCATCCTCGTCCACCTTGTACTGCACGTCACCTAGTCTAGTGATGCGGTCACGGAGGTCGTACCTTAGTGGGGTGAGCCGGGCACTGTTCCCTGGGCTCAGTAAGTGCAGGTTCCCGTTGAGGTCATAGCTGTATCGCCAGAGTGGCTTGTCATTGATGGAGACGGTCTGAAGCTGGCCATCAGCGTCGTACTCATAGGAGTAGCGGGTGGTGTTGGCATAGGGTCCCACCTTCAGCTCCTTTTTCACCACTCGCCCCATGTTGTCATACTGGACGGTCATCCAGTACATGAGGGAGCGGAAAATCTCGTATTGCACTTCCTTCATCCGCCCGTACGCGTCAAAGTGCTTGGTGTGGGTCATGACCGCAGTGGTGATGATTTGGTTAATGTCATAGTAGATGACACCAAACTTCCCGAACTGCTCTGTCTTGCCTGACACGTCATCATAGCGGTAGAGATCGATGGGCAGCGGGGTCTCGTTGATCACGGCCTGCATGCTGGTCACTCGGAAGCTGTTGTCATAGTTGTAGTCGAAACGAGCATTGACCATGCCCTCCTCGGTGAAACGGAAGATCTGGCGGTCGATCAGGGGCCCGATTTGACGGTAGCGGATGGTGCAGGTGAAGCCCTCATTCTGTAGGTTGATGGTCTTCAGCATGCCTGCTGTCTCGTCGTAGGTGAAGCTCACCTTGGTGGTGTCATACAGCATCTCGGCTAGCTTGGACAACTTGCCATACTTGTATATCACCCGGCGGCCGGTGCCCAAGTAGAAAGTGTGGAGGAGGTGCCCGTCCTCAGTGAAGTCCTGGATGACTGAGGCATTGCCCTCGGGGGGCTGGTAGATGTTCCTGTAGTAGCCCACTGAGCGAATGGTCTCTAATGTCTGCCGGGCCACGTTGGGCATCGTCACGGAGGAGAGGCGGTCGTTCTTGTCAAACTCAAAGATATACTGCCTCTGGCTGTGGAGGAGCAGCACCATGGACTGCAGGGAAGGGAAAACCAAGAGATGAGAGCCAGGTGGTGGGGAGGAAGGGTAGGTCTGTGTGCCCAAGGCTTCTGGAAAGGAATGACAGGCCAAGGAAACTGGTGGTTCTCCTAAGTTATGCCCCAAACCAGATATTTCCAACCAATTTGCCACAAGACACTGCAGTGAGGCACAGGGGTGCTCAGGTAAGGGTCGCTCTCACCCCTTGGCCTGGCAGGGCCTGGGGCCCCAGAGCACTCTGACCATTTCCTTCTCAGGGCAAGCAGCCTTGTTGGTTTGCCCCTCTGCGTGGTACAAAAATGATGACTTTAGTATGTGATGGGGTGTTTGAAAGGCTGGGAGCACTGGCCTAAAGTATTTGCAGCAACTTCTCTCCTGGCTTTCTTGTTCCAGATTCCTTCTAAAATCAATCCTCCTACTCAAGCAAGAATGATTTTCCTAAAACACAGTCTGACAATGCCTATTGACTACTAAACAACTTCTGCTGACTCCCTGTGGCCTACAGGATAAAGACCAAGTCTGAGAAGGGCATTTAAGGCTTTGCACAATTGTTTATACAGTAACAGGTCATTGGGAATGGAGAAACCTGGCTTTTAACGACAGACTCAATGTGTAGATCTGGGAAAGTTCTTCCCCTCCCTGGCCTTGGTTTTTCAGCATGCTGGATGACCTTCAGGGTCTCTCTTACTACTGCCACAGAACATTGCTCTCGGAGATGCTCACCCAGCACAGAGCAGGGGAGACTGACCCCAGAGCAAGCAGAGCCTGGGCTCTGGACAGGTGACCAGGAGTAGGAAACAAAGTACAGGTCTGGGTACCAAAATTGGCATGTGAGGAGACTCTCTTTCAGGACAAAGTTATCAGATAACAGCCTAGGGGGATCTAGGTATCAAGGCTACCATTTTCTCCTCTTTGGGACCAACCTATGATTTCGTTTCTTTCTATTCCTTATCTCTCGGGTGAAATGAATCCTTACCTGAAGCAAAGGGATTTACCAAGGCCACACCCAGCACTTGCAGCTCAGGGTTAAACACCTCCTGCCTCAGAACTGATCCTTAGGCTTCTGCTTTGTTCTCAGTGACGGGATCATCCTGTAAGCCCTGGACCTGGGAGCAGACCTCTGCCTGTTTGGGACTCTGTAAATTGAGCTAGTGTTTGATTTTGTCCCAGCACCCCTGCCTGCCACGTTATCACCACGACCCAACCAGATGCCTCTCAGGACCCCCTGGCCCTCTGCTGCAGATTTTCCTAAACATTTCCTTTTGGAGACCACACATGAGTCAGACCTATTCTATCAAGGTCAGCAGAACAGGCCTGGCCATGGGTCGAGTCACAATGACAGGCCTTCTGCATGGCAAGGCCAGTGAAGGAGGGAGACAAGACACCTGCCTTCTCTAAGTATGTGTAGCTCCATGTCTTCCCGTCAGCAAAGATCCTGGATGTGATGCGGCCCGCCTGGTCATATTCCATTCTCTCAGACATGATGCCCCTCTGGATGCCGGCGATGTGGCCCCCCGGGGAGTACGTCACGTTGACGCCGTTTAGCCTGCTGCTGGGCGACCAGAGGCTGGGCCGCCCTGCCTGGTCATACAGGATCCGGAGGGTGAACTTGCGGTGGTCATCATAGATCTTCTCCGTGCGTGTCACGCGGTCAAAGTCCAGAGACAGGAGGTTCCGATTGTGAACCTGGAAAGGGGTAGGAGGGAGGAGAAAGTTAATCTGGATATTGAGAACTTGCATCTGAGAAGCTCCTGAGTAGAGGAGGCAGCACAGGCCGTGGGTGTCAACAAGGTTTAGGTCCTGACTCTGTCACTTGTCTGCTCTGTGAAGTTTCCTCATCTGTAAATGGGAATGATAATGCCAATTACAGAGGGCTGTTTTGGGGGCAAAGATGATGCAGATGCTGAGCAAACAGTAGCTGTTACTAAAGACGATCCACATCATGTCCTAATGTGATTCTTCTAATGAGGACAAAAGGCAGATCCCCTTGACTCCCTTCTAAAAAGGGGGAGACCCCGTGGGGCCAGCAAATCAACACCTGGCCCATTCATTATGTGCCAGGCACTGTGTTCCTGTTTGACACCAAGGAGACAAAAGCTCAGGGATGTGAAGGGACATGCTCCAGGTCTGGTGGCTGGTGAGTGACTGAGTATGGGTTTGACTGTCCCTACTACAATGTGCCAACAAATGCCCAGTGGTCCTCTAAGAAAGTCCAACCCTTCTTGGGGCTTTGGACTTCCCTCCCCAGCTGGGACCTCTCCTGCCCTCTCTCACACAGTGAGGGCTTCTTGGTCACACTGGTTGGCTCCCAAGGCTGCTTCTCCTCCCTGGAGGCCCTGGGGGGGCAGTGCGGGTTTGAATCTGGGACGGCTTCTCTGGCTGTGGGCCATCTGGGGACACAGTCCTAGCTTTAGAACGTTTGCTCCTGCCCCCAGGATCAGGGGCCCCTTGTATGATCCCCACCTGGGCTGCCAGGTCAGCACGTGATTTCGTTTTCTTTCAGAGTCCGAAATACAGGGCAACCACAGGGGTAGCAGGGAGTCAGGGGTTTTCATATTTTAATGAAGAAATATACTTCAGAGGCCTGTTTCTTTATTTGATACCTGTTACCCCTGAAACACTGCTAGATACTCGGAAGCTAAAATGCTGACTTCCTCTAATCAGTGTTTGGATATGTATATAAATATACATATATCCAAATGTATATTTGGATACATTTTCTCACTCTTCCAGTAGTCATTGGTTAAAGAGGACAAGTTAGGTCACGTGATACAAAACAGCACATGGGGACTGAGGTCACGGAAGGCCCTCTGGGGTCCTGTGTGGTAAAACAGGGCTTAGGTCTAGCAATTAAGGCCAGGATTCCAGCCTCAATTCTGTGACTTCCTGTGTGACCTTGGGCAAGTGTCTTTCCCTGTCTGAGTCTTAGTTTCTTCCTCTGTACAGCAAAGCGCTGCTGAGAGGATTAAGGAAACCTAAGTAAATTACCTAGTGGAGTGTTGGGCACATAGAAGGTATTGAATTAATGATTGCAATTATTTTCTTGAAATGACAACAAATGATCACGGTCATTCTCCGAGAAAGTAGAGACATGTGTGTCTCCCCCTTCTTCCCAAACAAATTCTAAAGCCTAGAAAATAAGGATTTATAATGATGATGCTGAGATGACTTTAGCTGTGAATGGCCTGGATATAATAAGGTTGCCTTCTCAGGGGTAATCAAACACAATTGAAGAAGCAAAAACAGTGTGGCAGACAATTCCCATGAAAAATCTCAGGCGTTGGAGGCCGAAGCTGTGCTCGTTGCTGAGAGCATAAAAGAAGCTACAAGGTCTGCACCACCAACAATGATGGAGCCCTTTTAACAGCATCATTTGGAAGGTCTCCTGTGACTCCCCCCAAAGTGCTGCCACCCAGCCAGCTGCCCCCCGTCACCCCCTGGAGGACCCCTGGTGAAGGGGAGCTACACCTCTGTGGCAAAATTAATAAAATTGAATTAAGCAGCTCACTGGGGAACTGCCTAATGCTTCCTGTGCTTGGCAGTGGCGGCAATGAGATTATTTTACATCTTTCTTTATTAAAAAAGTTCCCAGTTGCATTAAAAAATGAGCTCCATTATGGGGAAGCACACCGGCTAACATTCTAATTCCACATGCTGCCACTGTGGGTGGCCATTTATATTAGGAGGACGTGGAGATGTGGCCACCTCACTGGAGTGCTGTTAATCTCAGGCCAGGAGAGGGACCAATTCAAGCCTGGGAAACTTTTGGTCCAGTTCACACGGTTGAGAGGAAATGCTAATAGCACTAAACGCTGCCACTTACAGACACCTGGGGTCTACCAGCACCTGGCTAGGTATATCAAATATATCATCTGGGTTCTGCAGAAGGATCTAAGGTCAGAGGAGTTGCTCAAGGCTGCACATGGCCAAGGGCAAACTTCCCATTTAGCCCACTGCCTCACACGTTCATGAGGGGCTGCGGGGGGATTCAGACAGGGGCTCAGTGAGGCCACAGAGGACAAAGACAGAGAGGCCTTCTGTAGGGAACTAGTGGAGGGCTGTTTCCCACATTAGACTGTTGCAAGAGTTCTTGGCTGTTGAGAGGAGACAGGAAGCCTAGTTTTCTGGCTCTAGTGGTGTGATATTGGATAAGTCACTTAACGTTTCTATATCTGTGGTGAGAACTTAACTATGAGACAGGGTGCTTATTCTCCAGTCCTTACCAACACCTAGCTATGTGAGTCCGGGACAATCCCTCTTCTCTCTGGAACTCGGGTGCCCCGTGTGTGAAACAGGGGCTTCAATGAACTTTCTTTGCTAAAGGGCAGGGGTCAAGACAGCCCAAACCACATGGCCTTGAGGGCGCTTCTATGGTTTCTAGGAGTCAGGAACATCCAGCTCAGCTCAGCAAGTCTCTACAGAGCATCCATGGTCTCCGAGGTACCATGCTGAAAGCCAGAGCTAGTCCCTTTGCTTTCATTCTCCCCATCCCCTTCCTTTCTAAAACTGCAGGGCAGAGAAGCTGGGCAATCAGGCCCTGGGGCAGAGAAGTCACACTCTATGGACACACAAGAGTGAGGCAGAGAAACGGCAGGTTCAGGGGCACCCGCAGACTGAAAAGCACTGTGAAATGCCAGGCTACCAATGCCAACCCACTGGCAGTGATGGCTGTGGTGGGGGTAGTTTTGTTCATTTAGAAAAAACTGGAGAATATGGCTTAGGTTCCAAACAGCTAGACTGAACTTTCGGATATCCTAGCAACAGTAATAGTAGTAAGAATAGCAGTAACAGCAACAACAGGAGGGGGTATTATTGACTACTCACTATGGCCCAGACTCTGAGGCACTTCATGTATTTTTTTCTAACCTTTGTAGCAACTTGTAAAATTGGTTCTATCTTTCTCATTTTATAGATAATGAAATCGAGGCTTTAAGAGATAATGGATTTGCCCCAATTCACTCAGGGAATAAATACCAGAAGTTGGAAATCCAACTCAGGCCTGGCTAACACCAAAGCCAGTAATCTTGCCACAAGTAACAGCGGAACATATGTACAAGACTCTCACTACGTGACTTGCCTGCTTTACTTTCCACCTTTTATAGGTGAGGAAACTGCGAGCCCAGGAAAACTCTCTCCCCCGGGGGCAGTTTCAAGAACAGAACCCAGTTCTCCAGATTCCTTTTCACTCTTTCCCCCCAGGACTCAGCCTCCAGAGGCGGAGACCTCCTTGGGGGTCCTGCTCACCCGCAGCCTGCGCCCGAAGACGGTGACCTGGCCCCGGGCCTGCTCCTTGCGCTGCCGCCACTCCACCAGGTTGAGGCCGTTGTCAATGGGCAGCGTGACGTTCCTCTTGCCAACGGTGGGGTTGACGGTGCCGGCCAGCAGGTGGGGCTCTGTCTGCAGGGCCACCTCCATGCCGTTGGCCAGCAGCAGCCGCAGGGAGCCATCTGCCCCGATGTAGTAGCTGTTGCGGACCTGGTCTGAGGGACACAGAGGGCCAGACTTGGCTCAGAAGGGATGAAGATGGAGGGGGCTGTGTGTGTGGCAGAGGCAGGGGAGTGGTTTTCAAATGTGTTTATTGTTCTGACTATAGAAACAAAAACATTATTATTGAAGCAAACTAGAAAAAATATGCAGATCAGCCATAATCTCAACACCCCTCCAAAAAACTATTGTAAATATGAGGGTATATTCCTAGATTTTAGGATATTTCCTAATATATTCATAGTATAAAATGTTGCTTACAGAGTTTTTCACTGATGACGGTATTATATTGTTGACTATTTCATGAAAGGTCTTGTTAATGAGTACATAGTATTATTCCATTGTATAGAAATACTATAATTTAACCAACCCTCAAATAGATTTCTGATCATCGCCAGTTTTCATAATTACATGTAACACTGCAAATAAATATATTTTAACAGTATGCTAAGAGAAAGAAGTCAGACACAAAAGGCCTCATATCGTGGGTGAGTCCATTTATATTGAAATGCCCAGAACAGGCCAATGCATAGAGACAGAAAGTAGAAGCGAGGGGAAGGCAGAGTAGGGAGGGACTGCTAATGGGTATGGGTTTCTTTTGGGGAGTATAAAATTTTTCTAGAATTAGATAGCAGTAATAGTTGCATAACTTTCTACATGCACTAAAAACCGCTCAACTGTACCTTTTCAAAGGGTGAATTTTATGGTATATGAATTTTATTACATGCAAAAAATATTTTTTTGGATAAGTCAATGTGTTCATTTTGGGTTATTTAATCAAAATAGACTCCTAATAGTAGAATTAGTCGAGAGAAGGGTTGAACATTTTTAAGGCTCTTGATATGAACTAGGGTAACAATGTTCTTTATAACAAGGTAAAAAATAACTCCAATGCTTAAATCACTGACAGAATGCCAAATATACATGTGGTTTAAAACATGTACATGATCTAAAACATATATGTATGTTTTGATTTAAACATACATATATGTTTTAAATCACTGTCATATATATACGTACAGATGGTCCCCGACTCACATTGTTCTACTTAAGAGTTTTGACTTTATGATGGTGTGAAAGCTATACGCATAACAAATTACACAGGATATTCAATACTTTATTGTAAAATAGGCTTTGTATTTAAGGACTTTGTCCAGCTGCAGGCTAACGTAAGTGTTCTGAGCATGTTTAAGGTAGGATAGGCTAAGCTATGATGTTGGGTAGGTCAGGTGTATTAAATGAATTTTCAACTCATGATGGGTTTATTGGGACATAACCCCATCACAAGTCAAGGAGCAGATACACACACACACGTATACATATAACAATAATTTAAAAATACATCTGATTTTGAAATTTCATATCTGGTTAAAACATTTTAACTTGGATCTTTAGCTACAAGGTGCTTCTGGAGTAAAAAGTAAGTTTTGGCTGTGAAATGCACACTGAATTCTCTTCTAAAAATGGAAGTGACATCTCTGACTTTATGCTGCGCTCTCCTCTGCCCCTTCGTGGCTGCTGCCTCTGTCTGCACTGCCCCTCTCTTCAATCAATGCTAGCCCAAGTCTTTTCTTAAAGGTTCCGCTTAAATGTCATCTCTTCTCAGAAGCTTCCCCTGTCCGTCTGGGTAGAATGATTGCCTCCCCCTATACACCCCCTTTACCTCTCTATGGGCTTCATTAGTGGTCTTGCAGCTGAGGGATGTAGGGTTTGCCAACCTGTTAACGACAACATTCTCAAATACCTAGTGCCTTCTCTGAGAGGCACTATTGCGTTGAGATTAAGAGCCTGGACCTTGGAGCCAGGCTACCTGAGTTCAAGTCCCAGCTCTGCCACTCTCTTGCTGTAAGATCTTGGGCTAATCTGTTAACCTCTCATGCCTCTGTTTCTTCATCTGTACACTGGGTCGAATAATTATACCCTTACCTCATAGGATTAAATGAGATGATGAATATGAACACGAGAGAACAGCATCTGGCATATAGTAAGTGTCATATACACTTTAGCTATTCCTAGTTTTAGGTGCCTGGCACTGTGTGGGTCACGGTCACGTACCTCGTCAGCTCTGTCTCCACTGCCCCATTTTACACACCAGTCACAGCGAACTTTTCTAGGGTGATCATGGTCCTTCAACAGCTCCTCACTGCCTTTAGATTAGTGGTTAAGAGAATGGGCTCAAGAGTCTATTTGTCTGCATCCACATACCCCTACTAGGTGTGACAAGCTACTTAACGTCTCAGCGCCTCACTGCCTTCATGTGGAAGATGGGAGAAATTAGTAATACCTACTACGTCATGTTGATGTGAGGATATAATAGGACTATGAGTGTAAAACACTAAAAATATACTTCATACCAGTAAGTGCTCCAAAATGTTATCATTATTGTTTTTATTGTATGTGTTTAGTAAACATTTGTTAGATACATTCCAGGCTATGACAAGCAATGAGGATGTAGTTTTTGTGAGAAACCCCCAGTGAATCTTCCCTGTTAGAATAGCATCAAATTGGCCCCTCTCTCCCATTTCCTCCTCCCTCCATTTTCTCCCTTCTTCTCTCTCTCACACACAGAATTCTAAAATCTGCCTCAAACTTGCAATGCATTATTCACTGACAATCTGTATTGTACTGCCTTTGAACATTGAAAACGCCTGTGTCAATTTATCTTTCAAAGCTGCTTCTTGCTGAATCCACATACGTCCATTAATGGTGACTATGGCTGGAATAGCATCTGCACAGGCCCATCTCAAATGATCCCCGTCTACTGGGAGCTGTGACTTCCCAAGGTTGTTGCTCATTAGTAGCTACTTCCCATTTCTTCCCAGAGTTCAGACACAAGATGAAACCAAAAGAGCTTTTTACAAAGACTGATGAGGTGGCTGCAGAACTGAGCATCTGGGCCTGGTACGAAAGAAGGAACAGGAGTGTGGCAGAGGCACCAAAAAGGAAAAACAGGTGCCATGTCTCCTGGATTCCAATGTGTACTTTTCCTTTTCCCATTTTCATGTTTCTGAAATTGCAATGTGCCTTAAGTCCTTGTATAAATTTCACACAGTGTGTCTCCCCCACCTCATACTGCCACCTTTGAAGTTGTTATCAGATTGATGGTACATTTTAAAACCTTTTTGATAGTGCTTTTGAATTTCAAAAAGTTGCCCAAATATAAGAAAGCCTGCATTAACTTTTGAGAAAACTGCTCAAAGCCAGCTTAGAGGCATGGAGTGGGTGAGATAATTCTTAATCACAGGGAAGAAAACAGGCCTGAAGGACAAGATGTCTGAGCAATCAGTGGCCTTGCTGTCCCTGGTCAGGCAAAAGCGTGGCTGGCCTGGAATTGTGTCTTCTCTGGGTAATAGCCCAGGCAGAGCTAAATACCTGGGATGTGTCCCGACCCACTGCTACAGGTGGTTGGTGGGGAAGGAATTCCAGGGCTTGTTTTTTCTTTCTTTGACTGAGAACCGCTATTGTTCTTAGCTTTTTAAATTGAATTTATTGGGGTGACATTGGTTCACAAAACCATACAGGTTTCAGGTGTACAACTCAACAAAACATCATCTGCATCGTGCACCCACTGCCCCAAGCAAAGTCTCTTTCCATCCCCATCTTTCCCCCATCTGCCCGCCTCCACGCATCTCCCACCCCCCTTTCCCTCTGGCTACCACCACACTGGTGTCTGTGCCTCTGTGTTTTACGTGTGTGTGTATGTGTGTGTGTGTTTGCTTAAACCCTTCACCTTCTCTCACCCAGCCCCTCAGCCCCTCCCCTCTGACAGCTGTCAGTCTGTTCCATGCAGCCATGCCTCTGGGTCTGTTTTGTCTGTCAGTTCGTTAGATTCCACATACGAGTGAGGTCGCATGGTACTTCTCTTTCTCTGACTGGCTGATTTCCCTTAGCATAATAATTTCTCCAGGTCCATCCACGCTGTCGCAAAGGGCAAGATTTCCTTCTTTTGTACAGCCAAGTAGTATTCCATTGTGTAATGTGCCACAGCTTTTTTATCCAGCTATCTGCTGAGGGGCACTCAGGTTGTTTCCAGATCTTGACTATTGTAAAACAAACTGCAATGAACATAGGGGTTCATATATTCTTTTGAATTAGTGTTTCAGGTTTCTTCAGATAAATTCCCAGAAGTTGAATTGCTGGGCCATAAGGCAGTTCCATTTTTAATTTTTTGAGAAAACTCCATACTCTTTTCCACAGTGGCTGCACCAATTTGCATTTCCACCAAGAGTACACAAGCATTCCCTCTCCTCCACATCCTCGTCAGCACTTGTTGATTTACTGATGACAGCCAATACTGACAGGTGTGAGGTGATATCTCACTGTGGTTACAATTTGCATCTCTCTGATGATTAGTGATGGTGAGCATTTTTTCCTATGTCTATTGGCCATCTGTGTGTCCTCTTTGAAGAAGTGCCTATTCAAGTCCTTTCCCTATTTTTAAATTGTTTTTGGTCTTCTTGGTGTTAAGTAGTCTAAGTTCTTTGTACAATATATTTTGGAAATTAACCCCTTATCAAATGTATCATTGGCAAATATGTTCTCCCATTCATTGGGTTCCCTTTTCATTTTGTTGATGGTTTCTTTTGCTGTGCAAAAGTTTTTTAGTTTGATGTAGTTCCATTTGTTTATTTTTTCCTTTGTTTCCCTTGCCCAAGGAGATATATCAGCAAAATATTGCTACAAGAAAGGTCTGAAATTTTATTGCCAATGTTTTCTTCTAGAATTTTTATGATTTTGCAACTTACATTTAAGTCTTTAATCCATTTTGAGTTTATTCTTGAGTATGATGTAAGTTGGTGGTCTAGTTTCATTTTTTTGTATGTTCTTTGAGTTTTTAGAGGCACAAGAATACATTTGGGAGTAAAAGTGGTTGTGAAAATATAGAATTATTTTCTTAGGACAAATCAAATCGAACTGCTTATTAATTAATTAGTTAATTAATCTGACAAATACTTACTGAGCAATACTATGTGCCTGGCCCAGGCTCATCACTCTATGTATGTTGGCTAAAGAGATGGTCTGAGCAACCCTATGAGGCAGGCATTATAAATCAGCCCCATCTCCCAGACCCAGAAACTGAGGCCTAGAGAAGAGTGACCCCATCCAGTTCACACAGGTGGGAACTGGTGCAGCAGGCATAGGGATCCCTGTCTGTCTACCCCAGAACTCCCGCTCTTTGCACTGCCCCCCACCCCATTTGACGTGGCTTCAACTTTCTGTCTCTTCCCAGAGAGGAAAATTGAGGGTCATGGTAATATGGCAGAGTCAGGACTAGAATTTGGGTGTCCGATTCCCAGACTAATGTTCTTTTTACTACTTTGTGTCAAAGCTTTTGGGAGTAGGGGACAAACCAAGCAAGGCTTTTCCTGCTGATATCTTTTTTTAATGCTTACTAAATCCAACAAAGCTGCAAGCCCCTCTCTCAGTCTCCCCATCCCATGAGAACATTTGAGTCAAACAATTCACAGCAATGTTTCATCAATGTGATGTAGCTGAAGCTAAAAGATCAGCTCATATCAGGGATTATGTGATGGATGCAGACAGGAAGGGTCTCCTCCCTATGGAATCCTAGCAGAGGCAGAAGCTGTTCTCCTCTGAGCTTTGGGAAGGACTCCTCCATGCCCAAATCCCTTTCACAATTAGGTGGAATATTCTGTCCTTTGTCCTCGCCTGCATCAGTGTGAGAGTAAGTCTTTAATCTGAGAGCCATTAGAATGGCAGAACAGTGAGGTCACCTCCATTAGGAGCTAATGGATTCTCAACCCTTTGTTCTGATGATAATGGGATGAGACAATGAAATATTACTCTGAAGCTGCTGGGAGAGAATTTACAGGACTCAGTTAGCGTGTTTTGCAAATTAGGTGGCAATGCAGAGGGAAACCAGAGGTATAGCTTTCCTATTCTTTAGCAGTTCCAATAGCAGAGGTTTCTTATGTCATCCTCTTCCAAATGGGTCTCCCTACCCCTCTACCTTAAAGTCCCCCAGCCCCCCACCTGGCTTACCTTGCAGCAGTGTATAGAAGGCACCTGAAGCAGACAGGTTGGTGGTTATGGTAACATCATCTTTGCTGGAGGTCTCTACCTGGACATGCACTGAGCTGTCTGTATCGCTTCGGAAACTGCTCACCTGGCCAGTAGGGAAGGTCACATTTGTCAGACGGCCAAAGCTGTCGTACCTGAAAACCAAGGGGTGGTTCTGAGAAACAGAAATAGAATGGTGCTAGAGCTGGAACTCGGCACATTCTACCTCATGCCACAGTTCTGCATGTTTTGCTCTTCCTTCTGGTTGGATACATTTCCATGTTTCCTACATCACCTTGCACATAATTTTCAGGATAAGGCCCCATTGCTGGTATCTGGCTTCAGGCAAGTGACTTACCTCTCTGAGTCATCCTTTCCTAATTCTATAAAGTAGAGATGATAAGCCCTCTCCTGACTACCTCCCAGGATTACTGTGAGGAACCTGTGAAGGTGACCAGTAGCTATAAACTAATGTTTACCCATGGAGGTTGAGATGCTGGTGACCACAGGAGACTGCTGACCCAGAGTCTCAAAGCTGGGGCACTCCCAGAGCTGATAATGGGCAAACCTGATGCTTGAATACTGTAGCAACCCCTCCCAAGAGCTTGTATACAGATTTTCCCTGAACGACACTAGAGATGGGGCTTCCTAGGAAGCTACAGATCCTGGGAAATGAGGACTCTGAATTCAAACCAGGACTCTGTGCCACATAAGCAAGCTAAACAGATAGGCTCTTGCCACATCTTCCCATTCAGATGTCACATCTGGCACTGAGCAACTCTTACAGCTCACGGCTTTGCCCTGGTGTGCCGTCTGAAGTACCGTAATGGAATCTTAATCTGTTTCCCCTGATAATAATATAAGAAACACCTACCATTATTGAACACCTCCAGTGTACAGGGACCAGTGCTAGTCCCTTTTCATACATCCTTTCATTTAATCCTCCTCACAACTAGTCTAAAAGGTATGTATTGTCTCCTTTCTGGAGGAGGCTCAGAATAGTGAAGTCACCTGCTCAAGGTCACACAGATAAGTGTGGTAGAGTCAAAATTCAAATGCAGACCTATCTGCTTCCAAGCCACCACCTGCTTCTCTGTCTTCAACAAGCACTTCTGTACTATTTGCAAGTATCCATTGCGTGTGCTTGCCTACCTGCTGTACCGTGGTTGCAAGATGGCAGGGACTGGGCCATCAACATTCTACCATATTTTCGGACTATAAGATGCACCCCCCCCCCACAAATTTGGGAGGAAAGTGGGGTTGCGTCTTATAGTCTGAATATAGCTTACCTGGCTCGCTGGCGGGGGCGGGCAGGGGGGTGGCGGTACGGCAGCAGTGGAGCGGGGTTTTTTTTTCCCCCTATTTTCCTCTTCTAAAACCTAGGTACATCTTATGGTCCAGTACGTCTCATAAATAAGTCCAAAAAATATGGTAGTTATTATTATTATTTTTAAAGATTTTATTTATTTATTTATAGATAGAGGGGAAAGGAGGAAGAAAGGGAGGGAGAGAAATATCAATGTGTGGTTGCCTCTTGCACAACCCCCCCCTGGGGACCTGGCCCACAACCCAGACTGGTGCCCTGACTGGGAATCAAACTGGCAACCCTTTGGCTCGCAGGCCAACACTCAATCCACTGAGCCACACCAGCCAGGGCATTTTAGTTACTATTTTTAATTAGGGGAGGCTGAAGTGTCAAAAGGTAGGTTTAAACAACCTTTTTGCACTTGCGTGTGAATGGGGAAAAATTCGTCAGCTGTCAATATTTTTTTTTGGCTCGTGAATTGGCATGCCATGTTTGCGCGGGGGCTGTGCTAATCTCTGTGTTGTTCCAGTGTTAGTGTGTGTGCTGCTGAGGTGAGCACTAGCTGCCAATATTTCCGACTTCCACGCACACTCAAGCTTCAGCATGGGTTCATCCACACATGTCTCCCCCATGTACCCTGGGTTTCCCCACTGGATTTTTTTTCCTGCTTCACTTTTACTACTGGGGTGAAGCTCACCCTTGGGCCCCTGAAGGTTTTAACAATGGTGAAATGAAAGGCCCAGAGGTTTAGCTCTCTCCTGGCTCTCCTGTGATTCCTTTTGCTGGGCCTGGCTTCCTGCGGATTCCTGGGTCCTGTGGCTTCTATGGTTTCAGATGAGGCTTGACAGGTGAGACTAGGTAGGCCTTTTGCTGAGTAATTTTCTGCCAAAGGTCAGCTTTGGGTGCTGCATGGACTCTGCCACCTGCCAGCTCTTTCTTCCTGTCCCTGTGCCTGGTACTGAGCACAGCACCCTCTACACCGAATGGTGCCAGTCCCTGGCATGGTCTGCTACAGAGGAGGGTAACATGTATCTTACATGTTATCTCCGTGAAGGTCTTTTGAATGACTCACCCCAGGCTTTGGCCCAAGACTAACTCCGAGGGAAGGGCCAAGGGGCTTTGGGGAAGCTGAATCTCTGTTGCTGAGGCATGAGGAAGGGAAATGGAAGTCCTTTCCAGGATGACAAGCAATGCAGTGGTCTCTACCATGTATCTCATGCCTGGGCTCGGAGGAGCAGGGCTGCGGGGCTGCTCTCATTGCTTCCCACTCTCCCATAGGCAGTTACGGACCTGTGGGAGCCTGTTTCCTGTCATGATTTCTCCTTTTTCTTCCTTAGCACTGAGTCCGGTTCTTGTAAGAAGTGGTCAGTATGGTTCAGGGAAGGGAGATGGTGTGGCCTGAAACCTGGACTGGAGTGCCAAAGGTGTGGCGTGCCCCTTGGAGCTGGATGAGGAGTGGTCCTCAGAGACTGCCACCGGGAAGGAGGGCGAGTCTGGGGGGAAAGATCTGGAAGGTTTGTCCGAAGGCCCTTCTCACCTGGAGACTCCCTCAGAGCTCTGCTCGCTGTCACTCCTGGAGAGGCTGCTCTTTTTGGGGGCCCTTTATGGCTGCTGGACATTTGAACAGGATGGAATTTCACAGAAATGTCTACAGTGGTAATCTCCTGGAAGTAGATTTTAGTTGCTTATTTATAGATGTTTTATGTCCCAAGATTTTCTATAATCAACATGGTTCATTATCAGAAGTGTTGTCACAGCACACAGGGAGGGAACTTGTGACCACAGCCATCTTGGGGAAGAAGACCTCTTAAATGATTGGCATTTATAGAAGAGTCTCGTTATAGGACATCCGCCAATGTCGATGTCCACACCTGTTCAGTAAAAGGGGATGCCAAAAATCAAGACTTCCTAATACTGGCTCTGCCCTGGTTGTCTGAACTGTATCTGTGGTCCACCAGTACGCTGAGCCCTGTCAGACCCTGAGTCATCTTTTGAGTCACCAGGAAGATCTATTTTTATCCAACAGTTTCACGGGATGGATGCTGAACTAGTCTGGTTCTTTGAATACCTGTTATCCATGTATGTGCTCTTTATTAATGAGACTAACTTACTCAAACTATCTAATTTCCTGACCCAACTAGATAAAAAGCATTTCATTATACCATGCAGGATACTTAAAAAGGAGGTTTAGAGTCTTATAAATAAGAATTGATAGAGAGATTATTGATTAGGGGTCAGATGTCACTTCAATACTACTTCTAACATGGCCTTGCTCAAATGCCACCTCATAAAAAATAAAACAAAACAAAACAAACACACCCCTCCCTGGTCTCTCCTGTGAGACGCTGGCACAGTTCTCTCAAAGAATGTGTCCCTCTTATTGAACGGCTGATGGCCCTGGCCGGGTTGCTCTGTTGGTTGCAGTGCCACACTCCTTACCCCAAAAGGTTGTGGGTTCCATTCCCAGTCAGGGCACACACCTAGGTTGCAGGTTCAATACTTGGTCAGGGAGCATATGGGAGGCAACTGATCAATGTTTCTTTCTCACATTGATCGCTCTCTCTCTCTCTCAAAAATCAATGAACATAGCCTCTGGTGGGGATTAAAAAAATAGCCGATGTACAAGTTGTCTCCTGATTAGACCTGAGAGTGCTTGAGTCAGAATCCGGCTGTGGAGTCAGCCAGCCAGGCTGGGCATTTGGATTCCACCACCTGCCAGCAAAGGGACTCTGGAAGGTTGGCTCTCAGTTCATCTCTGCTTCCCCAGCATTGGAACCGGCACAGAGAAGACAAGCAGGGAATGTTGGCTGAACAAACAAATTAGTGCCTGATTAGATGAGTGGGGCCTCTTTCCTGCTCTTTTGGAGAACGGAGACCATGATTCATTCACACGCCACCTCCTGTAGGACCTTACAGAGGCTGGACACACAGTAGGTGCATAATGAACATCTGCTGAATGCACAAATATGGAAACAACTGCTTTCACTAAATGGTACTCTAGCAATCTCCTTAGGTATCTCCCTAGAGTTTTCCTCCCCCAGACAGAAGGAGGCTTTGCATATAAAGGCAGATAATTGTAATTATTATTGAAGGTAGCCTGTAATACATAATTAAATTGAGGCTGAAGACAATACAATGAAAAGGACCCATGCTTTTTAGATCTGGTTTTCATTTTATACGAGATGGCTGAAAAATAGTAATTTCCTCTCCTCACCCTGTCCTTTAGAAGGACTGGACATCTTAATTAAGTGAACATCAAATAGAATAGCCAATCCATTCACTGTGGGGCCTTCCAGAGCTTGGGAAATGCCACAGGATCGCTCTGCGGCAGGATCAATGCTTGTGATTATCCCACCAGAAGGCTGTCGCTCCTGCTTCTGCTGGGAAGAACTGGAGCTGCCGGTCCTCGAGACCTTGGACACCTGCGCCCTGTGGTGTGGAGCCATTTCTCTTCCTGCTGCAGAGATGCTAAGAGAAGGGGGGCACTGTTGGCCCAACAAGGGGCGGGGGGCAGTTCTCTGCACTCATGGATTCCAAGTGGCTGCTTCAGACCCTGGCCCCACGATTGGGTGATGCCTGGACAATGGTTTAGTTATGTTTGTCATGGCTTTACCTAAAGTACTGGCGAATATTTTTCTTTCTAACTAAGAGGAGTGAAGGAGCGTGTTGGTGGGGGAAGGTCCTTGGGGCCAGATAGTCTAGGCTTTGAACCCAGGCTCTACACTTGCCAGCAACGTGACTTGAGGACGGGCACGTGGTTCTGTTGTCCCGCTAGACCCGCACCACAACTGATATATTTCAGGCAGGTTACATAACCTAACCTCGGCGAGCCTCTACTTTCTCCTCTATAAAAGGAAGATAATAATGCCCATCTTAGACAGAAATTGTGAATTTCAAACAAGGCAACATAATTAAAATGAAATGTAAATGCTTCCTAGGGCCCGCAGGACCCAATAAGGCTTCTTTCACTAGACTGTCAACCCCGGCGGGAAGGGACTTTGTGCCGTCACTGATGTATCCCCAGAACTTAGAAGTGTACCCGGCACATGCTCAACAAATAATGTGAATGAATGTTGGTTGAAAGACCTGCTCCTTCCTGCCTCTCTTTACAATTTCACTTTGAACCCTACTCCTCCGTGCTCCCTGCAGTCCATTACATCTGCTCTGCTCTGCAAACACGCCAAGCTCCAACCAGGCTTGGGGTGCTCTCACTTCCTGTTCCCCTCGCTGGGAATGCTCTTCCCTCCAATCTTGGTATGAGTAGCTCCTTTCATTATTCATGTTTTAATTCAAAAATTATCACTTCAGGCTTTTCCTGATCACCCTTTCTGAAATAGGCCCTCCCATCTCTATCACATTATCTTATTTTATTGTCTTCATTATACTTACTATATTGTTTATGTGCTTACTTATTTGTTGCTGTCTCTGCCCCAAAGTATATAAGCTCCACAAAGAGAGGGGCCTTGCCTGCACTCCCAGTGCCTAGAGGAGTACCCAGCATATAAAATGTACTCAATACATATTTCTTGGGTGAATGAATAAATAATAGGTACTGTTTTTTTAAGATGTGGATTGAGAATAACTAAGAACTCCACCCTTTTAACTCCTCGCTTCTATATAAGGGAGGTAAAAGTTCACTAACATTCATAGAGTACTGTTTAGGCACCAAGCACCCTGCTCATAAATCATCTTCCGAGGTAGGCATTACTGTCGTCATTTCACAATTGGTGAAGCTGACGTTCAGCAAGGAGAAGTAACTTGCCTAAGACCACACAGCTAGCAGAGGGATATAGATTCCAAGTCAGGATGTGTTCTTTCGTCAGGCTTCCCATGGAAATGATGCTGCTTCAAATCAAAACCTTTGCGCTTATCACTATGTTAAAGAAAATCATGTGTTTGGAAGTCTTGGTCAAGAAGATTGCCAGTGTTCTCTTCAAGATGCTCTGCTTTGATGCCACTGTGAGTGACTCTTCAGTGACGCCAGCCCCACACGGGGGGGTGACGGAGATGGCCAGTGGACGGGCTTCTCATTATGTCCTTCCACTGACTTTTCTTCACTTCCTTTCCCCAGAGCGTCTTTGGAGCACAGGGAAAGAAGACATATGAAAGATTTATACAGTTGCTGTGAACTTGGCTCTCGAAAGAGGACCACTAAAGGGTATCTTCACACACACGGCAAAGCTTTCTTCTTCACACTCAATACTTCACATCTCAAACCTCTTAACTCTGTGCAGCTAGGAAGGAAAATGTCAAATTGCCTCTCTGATACTAACTTTTGTTGATTGGGACTTTTGGGTTTGGAAAATAAAAGATTTCACTTTTATGACTTTCATCTATGATTGTTTCAACCACCACCATCATCACCAAGAAGAACAGCCCATGCATGTGGATAGTTCCCTCGGTCTCAGGTCACTATAATAGACGGTGTCACTACATTATTAATGTCTTCAAAACTGTATCAGAGCCAGGAAACTTTCTGGCCTGCAATAAAAACTTAATATTTGTTGCTTATCTTCCATAGAATTAAGTCCCAGTGGTGAATTCTGGCCTTCAGGATTTCTAGGGTCTGGCTCACGCCACACTGGAGGTCTTCTCTCTCACTGATGGCGTTCTTGAGGCAGAGCATCTGGTAGAAAGTGCATTTGGCTGAAAGGACTCGGGTTGATCTGGGATTGAATCCTGGATCTGACACTTCTGCACACAGTGTTACAGAGCCAGGACATGTCTGTGCTGCTTATTCTCTGTTCTCCCCTCAGTTCCATTCTGTGCCCAGAAGAGCTGATCCTCACAGACTACATCACTGGGGTCGCTTTGCTGGCTGGCTTCTGGTTGGATTCAGTCAATGGTAGGCACTGGCACAAGAGATTGGAGATTGAGAGAAGTTCTTTCTCCCATCTCCTTCAGCACCGTATGTCTAATAGTGGCTGCATCTGTCTGCAATTACAGCTTCCACCAGACAGCTTCTCCTTCATGGTCACAGCTCCCAGTGGGATTCAGTAACAATATCCTATTCCTTCCCTGCTTTGCCCTTCAGCCTGATGGTAGATCATGGCTTTTCACTATTTTTAGTTCCTGGGTGCCTCACCATCCTTTCATGGTTCCCCTTCCCCCCCCGACTATACCTCTACAACATGTTGAAAAATATTTTTTCTGGGCCTAGAATTCTGGGTTGACAGGTTTTATTTTTCTTCAGCACTCTCCTAGCTTGCATGGTTTCCGATAAGAAGTCTGCTGTAATTCTTTTCTTTGTTCCTCTGTATGAAATGCCTTTCAATTTTCTCTTTTTCTTTTGTGTTCAGCAGTCTGAATATATGCCTAGGGGTGTGTGTGTGTGTGTATGTGTGTGTGTTTATTCTGCTTGGTATTTTCTGAGCTTTTTGGGTCTGTGGTTTGGTGTTTGTTATTACTTATGGATAATTCTTGGTCATTAAATCCTCAAGGGTTTTCTTCTGCCTTATTCTTTCTCTCTTCTCCTGGAGTTCCAATTATAAGTGGGTAGACCAGCTGATATTGTCCCCCAGCTCTTGGATAACCAGTTCTGTATTTTTTTTCACTTTTTTTCTCTTTATATTTCAGTCTGGACAATTTCATTTTTGTTTTTGAAGACTGCACTTGTATTTTAATAATTTGATCTCACTTCCACAGTTTCATTTCACCTTGGTAGTATGTATGTCTCTTTTAGTATTGGGCAAAAGAACTGTCTCAAGGCTTTTAGTAGGATGTTTAATGATTTGCCATTTTGCCTATACAACAGTAGTCGTAATCCCAGTGTATTGTGAAAATAGGTCCAGAATTTACTTGAACCATAATTATAATTAAACAAATTTTTATTTATTTATTTTTAGAGAGAGGAGAAGGGAGGAAGAAAGAGAGGGAGAGAAATATCGATGTGAGAGAGAAACACCGATTGGTTCTCTCTTGCACTCACCTTGGCTGGGGCTGAATCTGCAACCCAGACATGTGCCCTGATGGGGAATCAAACTGGCGTCCTTGCACTTTGTGGGATGATGACCAAGCAACTGAACCATACCGGTCAGGTACTTGAACTACAATTAATGTTGAATGATGTTTAAAAGTGGGTGCTATATTATTATATGTGAAGTACATCTCAGTAAAGCTGTTACAAACCAAAGCGAAATAGGTCCTGTATGTAGGTGACCTTGACCCCTTGGAGCTTGTACCACTGCAAGCGGATATCCAAAAGGGAGCTTCCATTCCAATGACTTGAATTATATATAAATAGGGAGTAAAAATACCTCTGTTAAATCTGAAGTGAACCTGAAGCAGTCTTTTGATAACCAGGGCAATTTCTTCAGTCTAATTGTCCAACATCAGGATTATTGTTTGAGAAACTGGGTGATTTTATTGCCCCATTGTCTTCCTCAGCTGTGTCGAATCTACTGATAAGCCCATCACAGGCATTGGGCGCCTCCGTACCTGTGTTTTTCATTTCTAGCACTTCCATTTTATTCTCTTACAGTTTCCATTTCTCTGCTGAAATTATCCATCTGATCTTATATATCGTTCACCTTTTCCATTACAGCCTAGAACATAATTAGAGTTATTTTAAAATCCCTGAGAGAGAGTTTTAACCCCTGTGTCATAACTGAGTGTGGTTCTGATGATTCCTTTGTCTCTTGGGAGTATTTTGCCTTTTTTTTTTTTTTTTTTGCATTTTTTGTATGTTCAGTTGAAAGTATCACACCTTGTGCAGCACAGTAGAAACTGGGGTAACAGGTTTTATGCCTGAGGATGGGTATGAGTTTCCGTGTGCTAGGACTTTAGTGAGGGTGTATGAGTTACTTCAGTCAGAATTTGGACTGGGTTTGAAGATTATTGTTTCTGTGGCTAAAGTTAGTGCATTACAGGCTTTAAAATTCCTCTAACCACCTTGTGTTTAGGGTGTAAAACTTTTTTCCCCTCAATGTTGACTCCATCCTCAGCTTTGGGTTTCCTCTTTGTGCTGCTCATGAGAGAGGGTCTCTTCCCACCCTCTTGTCCCTATCTTACCTCCTTCCCAGTACTGTTCTGCTTTTCGTTGTTGTGTTTAGGTTCTCAGCCAGTGGTAAGGGTTCTTGAGCTGGACAGAGTTCTCTGTTGCTCTGAATGAGCCTGGTCTTATATACCCATGTGTCTCTGAGTCTCAGGAGTGTGGTCTCTTCAGTGCTCCTGCCCCTTTTCAGGCTATAATTCTGGGCCCATTTCAGAGTATTCCCCACCCCAGGGGGTTCTAAAGTGTTTTCTTCCCCCATTCAGCTGGAATGGGTTTCCACCAGTACCCAAGTAGGACAGTGTTCGTTGCCCTTCGCACCACCGATTAAGGCTTTTGTTTCCTGTAGGAGTAAGGTGAGGAGAGCCTGGGTGGAGCAGGCAAATGTTTGTGCCCCTCCTTCAGTACCTCCTGCACACCCTCCCCAGGTGTTCTACAAGGGACACTTTCTTAAATCTTTCCCTACTCTTTTTTGAGAGTATAGCTGGTGGAGTTTGAGGAGGAAAGTTCTAAAGAGAATGTGGATTCTCCCAATTTCTGCAGCCTCCAAAGGCTTCATACTCTCTTGCCAGCACACACTTAGCCTTTATAAATTTACTAACCACCGGAGGCAAACTCTTGTTACTGTGAACTGGTTGCCTTTACCCAGGTAAGCTAGCGCTTGTGTCTTTCTCTTCAGGAGTCTGTTTCCCCTTGGACGTGGTCAGTTTATTGCTGTGGCTCAGAGAAGGAATTCACGGAAAACTCATGAATTTGCCATTCGTCTGGCTTATTTTCCTTGTAAGGTTGGAAACATGCTCTTTGTAGCTCTTACATCCTCAGCAAAACCCAGCAGCCAACGCTCTTCATTTGAGCCTTTTGAGTGGAATTCTAAATCCTGCTGCGAGCAATGAGAGTGCTGGAGCTGGGACTCAAGTCTAGTCTGTTTCTAACCATGTCGTGTCTTTTCTTCCCTTCTTCTCCCCTTCCCCTCTTGATTTTATACTTCATTCACAAAACATTTACTGAGCACCTACTAGGTGGCAAGCCCCAAGCTTATTAGTCAGGGTCTCAGAGTAGTTAGTGTGAGGGTAACAACGAAAGGGGCCGTTCAAGGGCTGCCAGAGCCACTTCCCCTGACAAAACTCGGGGAAGCTGATCACTCATGCCTACTCGGCAAGCCAACCTGCCTCATGCTTAACCGGCCACTTTCTTAGCCATGAAATGCCATCTGCCCAGGAGCCCAAGTCTGAAGTTAATGATGCCACACGCTGGAGATGAAGGCTGCATTACAGATTCCTTTGAAGTTTTCTACTGGCAGATCTGGGGGCTGAGGGAAGGAAACAAACCTTGATTCCCCAGAACTGTGAACTCTTCAAGTGAAGTTTCTCTGAAGCGTGTGATGTGTATGTTACATGTATTATTTAATCTATTGAGAGATCAATAAAGCCAACTTAAAATTTGTGTCAGTAATGGCCATGTCACATGCAAGCCTGGGCTGATTTTTTTAAAAACAGATATTTGAGCATTTGGGTTGGAATCCACTAAGCTGCCTCATGGAGCCAAAAGTAGAAAATGCACCGGAACAATGGTGCATTGGAAACAGCTGTCCAAATCTGTGTTAAGAAACACCATAATGATAATGATATCACACCCTTACTTCTTGGGAGCTTCATAGTTTGCAAAGTATTTTTACTTTAAGTATTTATTTAGTTTTCTTTTGATCTGCACAATGGCCCTGAAGTAGGGTATCGCAGACATTATCTCTGTCTGGTTGAGACTTGGTCTGGAAGCCAGCCAGCCTGCCCCTGAGCAACATGGCTATCACCCATGAAGAGGAAGGCGCTGCCTGGTACCCTCACTCTGTTCACAATGGAGCTGAACCATTTTCCCTTGACCCACCCTGCTTGCCTTTTCCCAGCCCACACTGGACATTCTCAGGGACCTGACCCTTTCCTGGTTCTGATCCCTGTGATGTGACACTCGATCCTGCTCTTCTGGCCTCACCTCTAACTCCCTACCCACTTCAATTACAACTTTTGTCTGCGATGAGTTTACTTGCTGCTGCCCCCCGGGTAATATCGTTCATGACCAAACAACATTTCCACAATTACTGGTACTGCTGCTAATACTGCTTGAAAGAAAATTAACAACAATAACAACAGCAGCTATTTGAATACTCAACGATGAGTAAGAAATTGGATTTTCCATATTTCATCTCTTTGAAATTTTGAACCGCAGACTATCCCTATGAAATAGATACTATTTTCATCCCTGTCGTACAGATAAGTCACAAAGAACCTAAGGTGAACCCAGCCAGTGAAAGAACACAGAGCTGTGTTCTGGCTCTGCCATGTACTCACGGCGATTTTAGACACACGAGTCCCCTAATCTCTCTGTGCCTCAGTCTGTTCATCTGTGAGAAATGTGGATGATAATTTCCACTGCCTGAGACTGCTGTGAAGATTAAATGGGAAACAGCCTGGCCCCCAAAAAGTGAGTTTCTATTTTTATTCTGGGGCTTTTATCTTCCACTCCTGGGTAATGCTATTTAGTGGATACTGTGGAATTCCAAATACAATTTTATAAAAAGCAACTGTACTAACGTTTCCTTCCTAACAAAATATCCCCTCTGGCTGTTTATTTCACCCAGGGAGGGGAAATGCGACCCTATCTGGCAGGGCTGTAAGAACTGGTTTTGGATTTCAGGTTGGGAGAGTGATGGCCGCAGGGGTGGGTGAGCGTGCAGTGTGGGGCTGGAGAGTGACCTGGGGAACCGACTGAGCACACCGACTTGCTCTGACAAAGAGACCCCTGTATTGGCTAAGTAATATGTAAGAGACTTCCATGGGGCCATGGGAGAAAATTGAATTATTTAGCGTATTTCCATTTCAATGAGTTAATCAAGATAATTGCTGTTTTCCTGGATCTTTGTCTTTTCTTTATAATTAACAAGGCCCTTGTTTGGAGAAAGGAATTCAGCCAGTGAACTTTGTACAAATTGCTGTGACATTTTTTGGTGCAAATTGTATTTACAAGTCTGTTACAGATCCTTTTCCTTTGGATTCTAGGACTGTGAGAAACTGATGCTTGATCAAGCTTAAGAAAAATTCACGGTTCAAAGACTCAGGTTCATTTGGGATTAGCAAACGGCAGCAGGCAGCAGGGCAGGGCGGAAAGAGCAGGAGCCCTGGCATCAGACTGACCCGACTGGGTGCGACCCCGGTCCTGCCGTGTTCTCACTGTGCAACTGCGGACAAATGAGCCTCCCTGAGCCTCGTTTCAGTTTCTGTAAAACGGATAGTATCACCCATTTTCCAGAGCTGCTGTGAGGATTGAATACAATAATGTGGTCCCCGGCCCATATCTGATGTGCAGGTAGGCTAGTTCCTTCCCCATCTTCTGCATACTTATCTAATGGTCACATGCTCAGCTGTCTTGGTTTTCTGGAATATGGCTAAGACCTCAAAAAGAAGCTTAAAATCTAACTGGAAGAGATATTACAAAGTCCATTGATTAAAACAGCTTTTAGAGGAACAGCTCACATACCTTTGATTTTGAATAGGACTGGAATAAACTGAATTCTGGTTCTCTGACCACACCACTGAAGAAGCCCTATCCTGGATGAAGAGAGGGGAAGTGAGCTACTGGTGGGGGCCGGGGGGTGCCCACCGAGGAAACAAATAGGGCCACACAGCAGTGCCATGCCAAGGGAGGAAGCAGGAAAACTGCCACTTAGACACAGGAGCTAATAAAAGAAAGTTTAGAATCATTTTGGTCAGGGGTGAAGGGTTCTGTAGCCTCACTGCCTCACTTTCTTGAAGCTATCTTCATATTATAGCAAAATATGCAATTGTGGGTGTCCTTTATTAATGACCTTGACTCATAAAAAATTTCTTTATATTTGTATAAGGTGTTTGAGAAGAGAGGCACATAAAGCACGTTGTAAGTTCCATGCAAAATGGTTCCAGTAAAAACAATGTTTCACTTGAAGATCTGAACTTTGAATATGGGGACAATTCACCCACATGGAACCGTTCCTTTCCCCGCGGCCGTGTTCCTGGAGAGCAGTCATATGAAGACGCTAGCTCTCCATCCAGTACTTTTCATCTACGTCACCTCTGTGTGGTATGTTGGGATGGTATGCATTGTTTCCATTTTACAGATGTGGAAACTGGGAAAGCTGGGGTCCGAGCCCAACTCCTCTGACTCCAAAGTTCATGACTTTCTCACTGACCGTGCTGCTCCCTAGAAGCAGTCATCTGGAATATGAGCATGCAGAACACATCAGAGATAATGGCTTGTGCCCCAAATTTGCACTCCACCAATTCACCTCTAATCCTACAATACATCTCACAACACAGAGCCATTAAATGGCCTTGCTTGATACTTACTCGTAAAATGTTGTCCACCCATTTTCATTGCTTTTAGTTGCCAGGAGGCCGGAGTTGCCATGGTATGTCATCATGGCCAACTCGTGTCCTTGTGTGGTCACACTCCTGAGGGCACTGTTGGTGCCCATAGTCACCCAGTACACCTGGCCATCTGGGACCACCAGCCAGACAGGCATCCCAGTGGAGTCTCGGCGGACGTTCACCATGTTGCCATTGTTGTCTGTGATGAGTGTGATGTCGCCGTCCCCAGTGTAGGTGAAGTTGTATAAGTAATCTCCTGTGGGCAGGCTTTGGGTGTATAGGTGCTTGCCACTGGTATCAAATAGGTAGAGCTCCTGGTCAATTGGTGAGGACAGCTCATACATGTTCTGGGTGTTGAGGAAGGGCTTGTTCTTCCTGATAAACCGAATTCGGATATTCCCAAGGTCGGCCACATAGAGTTCCCCATCAGCACATACAGCTAAGGAAGATGGGGTATTCAGCTTAGCATCCTTGGCATAACCATCATCTCCAGAGAAACAATCACAGTTGGCATCATTTTTACAATCACAGCCACTGGGGGCTCCAGCAACTAGTGAGATCTCTCCGCCAGTGGTGACCTGCCTGATTCGGTTGATCTTCTTCTCGTCGGTCTCTGCGATATACAAGACGCCATTGTGAGAGACAGCCAAGGCGGTGGCGGACTCCAGGGTTGCGTGGACGGCCACCTTGCTTAGCAAGAAGTGGTCGATGCCGGGGACCTGGCAGTGCATGGGCCTCCCGGCAACAATGCGCACCTGGTGGTTTTCAGAGATTTGCAGGACCACGTTGTTGTCGAGGACATAGAGGGAGTTGTCCATCGGGTTGATGGCTAAGTCTGTGGGCCATTCCAAGCGAACCTGACAATGGAGACACCAACACTCAAATGCCTGGCAAGGTGCCCACCACTAGTCACCCCACACCCCACAGAGTCTGTAGCAGTGTCCCAAGTGCCTTCACATGCAGTCCTGCCTGGTCCTCAACACCGAATATCAGGCCCCTGACCAGAGTGAAACCATGCAAAGCTACCACTGAGACATCTGATAGTCTCCACTAGATTGACAAAACATGAAGAACATGTAAATAAAAAAAAGCAAAGACACAAAAAAAGTAGGCAAGAGACAGACTTTGGAGTCAGACAGGCTTGCCTCAACACTTACGACCTTGGGCAGGTTACTTTGCCTCCCTGAGTCTCAATATGCACACCTGTGAAATAGGAATGACCTATTCCTAACAAGAATGGTATGGAGCGTCTGCCCCACAGTAAGTGTGCAGATAGCGGCCGCTAACACTATGCGGGTGGGAAGTCAGGGTAGAGGGAGTCTGGAGGCTGAAGAAGGTGTTGCCCACAGGCTTAAGAGAAACTCTTCAGGAACTGTTGGTAATATTTTTATATGAAAGATGACCTCTCAATTCTTGAGTTCAGGGCTTAACATGTGGCTGGGTGCTGGGATGTAAAGACAAAATAACTGTGGTCTCTGTCTGACCTATTTCCAGACCAGTGATTCTCAAATTTGGCCACACCGCATGTTCAAATTACCTGCAGTGATTTTAGAAAGTATTGTGCTCAAATCCCGCCCCTGGTCAATTAGATCACAGCCCTGGGCCCTGGCATGGCTTCAAAAGCTTCCCGGGTGACTGTAAGGTGCTGCTGGAAATTATAGCCGGGTCCTCTCTCCTTCCAGTGTGACCACCTGGCCAGCAGCACTGCCATTACCTGGGAGCTGGTTGGAAGTGCAGAATGGCTGGTCTCACCCAAACCTACTGAATCAGAATCTGCATTTGAACAAAATCCCTGGGTGACACTGAAGTCTGTGAAGCCCTGCTCTCGATACTGGTATGTGGGACCACGGAGAACAGGTGCTCCCGAAAGGGATTAATGGAGCCTGAAATGGGAAGGACAGGGTTCAGAGGTCCTGGTTCCATGTCTGAGCCTCCTCTGAGCCAGTCTGAGAAGCTGGCAGGGACCATAGTGAGGCTGCAGGTGGGCACACAGGGATGGCAGCTGGCAGATGTAGGTGAGGCAAGGAATGCTTTGTTGATTGGACATGGAGGCTGGATATGGGATATTTTGCACTGGGAGGAGCTGGCACTAAGGAAGCCCTTGCCAACTGTGTCCCCAAGAGGTCCAGCCACACTGCACATGGGCAGGAAGTGCTGACAGGTGCTGCCTTCAGCTGATTTGTTCACCTGACCCCTAGGGACGCATCAGCTTAGGTTTCTGAGTCCCCTACAAACTATTGGCATTTGGTCTAATTTGGGCTTATTTAAACACATGTATACTGTTACATAAGAAATTTCTCTTCCAGGAATTTAATCTTGTACAGCATTGTCTACAAAGGTATTTATCACAGCCATTTTTAATAGTGGTGAAAAACTGGAACCAACTAAAATGCCCAATGACAGAGATTTGGCTGAATAAATGATAGTACATTTAGTTCACCCATAAGTTAGAATACTCTGTGTAGCAGTTATAAATGATGTTATACATGATACTCAATGATATCAGAAACTGTTTGCCATGTATTACATGGAAAGACCACGTTACAGAACTGTAAGTACAGTGTGTCTGTGATCCCAATTGGGGGGAAACATACAAATTAGATGGATTATGGATAGAGGGGAGATGAAAAGCTTGAGGGATAAACACCAAGATGTTAACCGTATTAGGATTAGAGGTAATTTTAACTTTCTTCTTTGTTACTTTTAACTTTTTATATTTTCCCATACTGCCACCATGTACATGTGCCAGTTTACAAGTATAAAAGGAAACCCCAGTGAACTGCATACAGATGAGATGGGGCCGCCTTCGTCCGCCCCTTTAGTTCAGGGCCTTTCTCACGTCTTCCCAGCAGGGTCCTCAGGCCCTGCTTCCTGAAGTCTTCAGGCCTTACTCCCAGCCGGGGTCTCTCTGTCCTCACAGAAGGAGGGAGCCTGCGGCAGGGCAGAGCCCGCGGCCAGCCAGTGCTCTCCGGAGCGCAGAGGCCCAGCAGCCTTCTGCTGCATCAAGAACACAGTTTACTCTAAAGTGACAGGGGAATTTTCAATTTCCTAAAACCCATTTCTTGTCAACACTAGCTGCTAAATATTTTATGCCCTCTGGTCCTGTGGCACCTTGGGGACCTGCTTGCCCAGACCTTTCTGCCTGTCACTGTGATGAAAAGATGGCTCCCTGATGGGTGCGGGGGGGGGGGGGGGGGGGGGGGGAGCAGGGAGGAAGGGAAGGGCGAGTGCTTCCCTGAGCTCTCCTTTACACCCAGGTGCGCAGAGGCATCTGGGAAAGAGGGAGCCTGCTCTTGGAGCCTGTCCTCACTGTCAGGGCCTGGGTGGTGTTCCAGACCAGACCAAGAACCTGAGTTTCTCTGACCTCATCTCCCCATCAGTGATGATCACACCGAAACCTAATTTCCCGTCACCCAAATGGAAAGGAACAGCATTCATAATCTCTGGTCGCTCCGGCTCCAGCGCTCCGTGGTCCTGAGGTGGCACGGGGATCCCCACTCTCCTGTCCTCCAGAACATTCCGTCTTTATGAAAGCACTTTGAACTGGCTGCCTTGTCACAGCGTCACTCACTTTAAAAAATGGATTGTCAAATGAATGAACAAATATGTCACTGTGAATGGCACTGAGAGAGTGAGCTATTTGGGGCCAGGACACCTCACTTCCTATCTCAGTTCTACAATTACTGCAGGTGTGATCTTATTCAAGGACTTAAACACTTGGAACTGCTTTCCCCATATGTAAATGCAGGTAATAAATATTAAATAAAGTAATTGGGAGAACCAAACAAGACAATGTACAAGGCAATTCTTTGCAAATTATAAAGAGAATGAATATTTACAGTCTATTGCTAGCTGGCAGGCACCATGCTAGGCATTGATACACATGATTTGATTTAAAAAAAAATTCATTTCCACACCCCTGGTGGAGCCTTGGGCAGGGCTCTGCATTTATATGTACATTTTGTGTCACCAAGCCTCCGTGTCGCGATCTGTAAAATGGGGTAGAAAATATCTACCTGTTGGGATTATTGTGACAGCTAATAAGGACAGTGACATAGTACTCATCTTTGCATCCTCATTTCTAACAGTGCCCAGCACATAATAGGTCCTCAGGAAATCATTTTGCACCCTGGAGTTATCCTCTGTGCCTATGGCGGCCACTGCTTGTGGAGCTGAGAACTAACCTCCTTTTTTGAACAGGTGACACCTTCTGTCCCTTCTGCACTCTGTGCCTACCTCTAGTTTCTCCTGGGGTCTGGTCTTCATTTCCTTCCAGAGGAACTGGTCTGAGTTCCTTGCTTCTGACCCCACTCTTGCCTCTGAGCTGTGTTCTGAGTTCTCTGGCTTCTCTCTCTATTCCCCGTGGAAGGTAAGGTAGCTGGGAGTTTGTAACAGGCAGCTCTGAGAACAAAAGCCGGTAGCCCCTGCCCATATGTTTATATAAAGATATATGCCTGTGTCTGGAGAGTTTGGTGAAAAGAATTCCATGCTTAGACAAGAGTACTAAGGACCAGGGACACAGAGATTTCTTGTCCAGGATTTCTGAATCAAAGTGTGGGATTTCATCCCCTCTGTTATATGCCAGTTTGTCTTCCAAGCCTTTGATCTGGCTTCCTGGCAGTACCTCCATCTAAAGTCAAACCACTTTCCAATGAGAGGATTGAGAATTTTCAGCATCCGGTGCTGGCTGGTGGAGGGCCCGCTCTGAGAATTGCATATACTTGTACTCACATCCTCGGGCCCTGGCAGCTTCCTGCCTGGGTGACTCTAGCTTGCTCACAGATGGGAGAGAGAAGCTCTCCAGCCAGCAAGGGTAAGCTGCCAAACTGGAAAGACGAACGGCAGAGACCAGATTTCATGCTGGAGTGTAACAGTCACATTAGCTGGTGCACAGGGAAAGCATACAAGCATCTGCCAAGGATAGGACATGGGTGCTGGGGCTGCTGGCAGCAGCTATGGGGCTCTGGGAGAGGGGCTCTGTGACACATCAGTAACAGAGGTAGGTGTGACCGGTGAGGCCTCCCAGCCCCTGCTGCCTGCTGAGCATCAGGGAGCGGAAAAGGGCCTGTGTGCAGGCTCCCCCAGAAGTGAGGGGGTTTGAAAAGCTGAGTGTGGCTATTGCTGACACCAATTTGCAATTTATCATAACTCAAGCCTCCAGTTTCCTTGGTTTTGCTAATGTTGGTATGATGGGTATTCAGTGACTTAGTGCTGGCCAGGCCCTGCCAAAAACTCTAGTAATGATGGACACATCCCTTACCAAGTCCGTGCAGGGTAAATTAAAGACATGCTGAACAGCCAGTTGCTTCTGTCTTCCTCTGGTCTACACTAGGTTCCTGGTGCCCACCTGCTGAGATCAAAGGTCTTTGGGGTGGAATGATAAGTTCCTTCACCAACAGACCCTAAATCATGCTTCCCATTTCAACCCGCTGCTATTTCCTTACAAGAACTCTATGCTCAGTCATTCAATTTTCAACGTTCCTTGAATGTACCAGGCCCTTTAACATCTTTGAACCTTTGCACTTTCTGCTTCCTTTGTGTGAAATGTCTCCGTTGTTCTTCATCACCAGCAAACCCCTATTCAACCTTCAAAACCTGGCACATATGTCATCTCCTTTGAGAAAGTGGGCACTAAAACTTCTGTTTATTGATCATCTCTGACATGCCAAGCAGTGCTAGGAGACTCACAAGCACTGTTTCATGTACTCCTAAAGCAATCCTGCCACTTTGTGGGTGTGAACAACGAGGATCGAAGAACCTCGGAAACTTGTCTAAAGTTACTCAGCCAGTGAGCGGCATAGTCAGGATTCAGTCAGTCAGTCAATCAGTGAATAAATCACCAACACTGGTTGTGTTCCCACTGTGTACCAGACACCCTGGTTATGGTAGAGGAAAAGATGGACAGATTTCCTGTACTCCTGCAGCTTATAGTCTAGAAAAAGTACAGATAATCTCTAAGTAGTTATATTTCCAAAGAGGGAAGTCAGGTGGCTATGGATTTAAATTCACCCTGTGAATCTCCACTGTTTTTGAGGTTTCCTGGGGCAGATTTCTTACTGGCGCAACTTCCCTCTGTCACTACTTGTCACCCCTGATGGTGAGCTCCCCGAGCACAAAGGTGCACCCCACTCATCTTAGGGCCCTAAGTGTGCTTCACAGACCCAGCATCATGAGCGTGCTCCTAAAGGCTTGTGTGGAAGGAAGATGAAGTGAGAGGACGAGGTGCGTACCCAGACCCAGGGCCCTGTCAGAGGAAGCTTTCTCCTCACCTGAGAAATATCCATGACGGAGTCACAGCTGAGGGGCCGAGCCGAGGTAAGGTCGTTGGAGCCCAGGAGGGTGGAGATGACTCCATTCTGATCAATGCGTCTGATCATGGTGCCATCCACAAAGTAAATCAGCCCAGACTTGTCCACCGTGATGCCTGGGGCAGAGAGTTCAGGGTTAGGGGTGGTGACAACCCATATACTCACGCAGCCTTTGTGGGCTGACAGAGAACCTCCCTTCAACGATTTGATTTGATCTCCTACACGTCATTCATTCTCCTTCTAAATATGAGGAGGCAGACACTAGAGCGACTTCTTCAAAGGAGGCATTAGAACCCAAGTCTTCAGACTCTCCAGGGCTCTGGTCCTGGGGCTGTTCACCTATCCCCTTGGCCATACACTGAAACTGGACTTGTAACTTCTGGGTTTTTTTTAAGTACTAGAGGCAGTGGTAGGGAGAATCTTTATCAAAACTATGAGTTATTTAAACTAACCTACTTCTGAAGACCTGTCATTAGAGTAGTGAAATCTGCTGTTTGGTAACATTTTTTCTTTTCTTCCAAGATAACCATCCTTCATATTTTTCTATTCTGTTGCTATTTTAGTTTCCTTGGTCATTGAAGAAGTATAGAACCTAGAAAAAGAAGCCTTTGGATTTGTGTAGAGAATATTGGTGAAGTTAATTTCTAAAAAAAGGCACACTAAAGAGAGGAGTCAAAGTTATTAAAAATCATCTGCTCCATTCGCTAGACTGTCCCACCCCGCTGACCACCTCCCTGACCAGCTGTGTGACCTGGGGTGAGTCGCTGGATGGCTCTGCATTTGTTTCCTCAGCTGTTAAATGAAGGGATTTCCCTAACTGTATTTCTCACTCCTGGATGTGTGTGAATCACCTGGGAGCCTGCTAAAATGCACTTCCCAGGACTGCTCTTCAGGAAACTCTCAGTGGAGCCTCAGCTTCTGTCTGTATTTTTGACAAGCACCTAGGATGCTAATGATACACATCAAAGTTTGAGAACCTCTCCAGCAAATTAGTACTTCTTAACCAGGGATGTGCATCAGAATTACCAAAGAGTTTTTTCAACATATACCTTGGCCTCACTCCTGGAAATGAATTCAGGGGGTGGCTGGGACAAGGACCGAGGCTGCTTCAAATGCGCATGGGAGACACTGACTTCTACCTCAGGTCAAGAATCACAGGAGGTAGAACTGCTTGGGGGCTGGGGCCCAGCCATAGATGAGATGAGCCCCCGAGGGGCAAAAGGTCTAGATGGGAGGCCCAGGAGTTAGTCAGTGCCGAGTAGTAGAGTATCCCTAGGGAGTGACAGAACCCTGGAGGGTTCATGATGGAATAAAGGAGTTTCTGGTCAGTATTGTTCTGTTCAGTTTTCTCTGGGGAAGGAACTGAGAGAAGGGGTCAGAAAAAGCTTCACAGAGGCGGAGACTCTTGAAGTATAAAGCTTTCCAGCTGTGTAAACTTGGGTGAGTCGCTTCACTTCCAAGTCTCAGTTTCCTCATTGAAAAATGGGGACAACAGCATCTGACTTGTAATAGTCAGTCCTCAATAATTACTAGTGACTTATAACTGTGAGAATGTGGCCAGCACTTTGTGGGTTTCAAGGCCCTTGCTCTCAAGGCCCACATGTCTAGGAAAGGTCAGAGCGTGGTTTTGGATACCGAGAGCCTCTGAGGGATCAAAACGCACTGGAGCCCTAGTTCCGTGCCCCCTCCCCCTCTGTAGGCTGTTCAGGGCTGGGGAGCGATTCCCCACAGAGGACTGGGCAGCCTCAGGGCAGGGAAGCCTTCCTTCCGTCCCTGTCTGCCTAGAATGGAAATCAATTACATTCTTCCAGCACCCAGACAGGAGTTTCCTTATCTGCCTGGATGTGCTGTCACCGGCTTCCATCTGCTGGGGCCGAGTGCTCTGTGAACAATCGGGTTTCTTGTTTACAGAGTTGGCTGCACAGGCTAATAGAAGTGATTTGTCCTCTAATTAATTACTTCATTTTTTCTTCTCTTGTTGTGCTAAATAGATGAGCATCTTTTTTTCTCCCTGCTACAAAGTGTCTGCGTACTGTGGCACCCTTGTCATTTCTATCTGGGTTAATTATAGGCTTTTGGGCAATTTCGCTGCCACTATATTTGTGTGTGTGTGTGTGTGTAGGGTGGGGACATGTGTGTGTAAAGCAGCAAATTGCAACCGGTGTGCTGCAAGAATTTTTAAAACATGCATTCCCTGACTATTTAGTCAGGGGCACTGACCTCTTTTCCCTGAGATTGTCAAGTTAAAAAAATGACAACAGCCCACACAACAATAGTCATCCACTGTGAATGAATCAAAATTATACTTATTTTTTGTCAGATCGGCAAAAATTGTATTTTTTGGCATACAGTAGATTTTTAGTAATTAGTTTATGTGTGCCTTGAGATGAGAAGGGTTGAAAATCCCTGGGGTACAGCAACTGAGAAAGACCTGGAGAGAGTAAAAATCCTCAGGAAAAGAAAAACTGGTTTTAATTCACAGAGTAAAATGTTGTAACTGAAAGGGGCCTCAGGGGTCATTTAGCCCAATCTGCTCATCTGCCGATGTGGACACTGAGGCCCAGCGGAGGAGGCCACGGAGCCGGGGAGTGGCAGAGCAGAACCACAACGCAGGGTCCCTACGAGCAAGCTCTTTCCACCCCAGGCTCAGTATCAGGAAATCACACCTAGGAGGAAGATTAACCCCAGATGCCACAATATCTGTCACAGAGTTACCACCTGACCACTGCAGGTATGTGGTAGAGACATACGATATTATATAATGATATATGATATGCTGTGATATAATATAATATAATATAGTGTAACAACTACAATAGGAATCACCATTTTGGGGATGTTTATCATGTGACTGGTATCAGTGCACTAAGCATTTACATTCCTGATAATATTTAATGTTTACTGCACCAGTATAGTACATCTCTATTTTACAGATGAGGAAAATGAGGCTCAGAGAGGTTGAGCAACTCACCCAAAGTCACACAGCTATTAGGTGGCAATGTCTGATTTTGAATACAGGACTGCCTGATTTCACTAGCATCTAACTGCTTTGATTTGAAACAAGGCCCTGAAACCTGACACTATTTAATAATGTAATCACTAGTGGCATTTTTATCGGTATAGTATAAGATATATTAATTTTGATCCTCAGAATCATCCTTGGAGGTAGACACGGAAGGTATTATCACCCCTGTTTTATTGGTGAGGACCCTGAGGCTTAGTCACTATGGGTCACTGGCTCCAGTGTGAATGATGGGTGATCTGAACACAGAACAGTGTGATCTGCTGTTAGTGATGGTTCCTCCTCTAAAAAGCCGTCCTAGTTTCCTGGGCACAGGGGCCTCTCTCGGCTTTGGACTCCCACGCACCGTTCTTTCTCCTTGCACCTCGGGAAACACTTCGCCCTCTCTCCCAGATCAGAGTGATTCACATGCAAATCTTTCTTCTGTTACAAAAACCTTATCTGCACCACCACAGTGTACTTACTGCATGCTCCGTGTGCATTCTCAGTAAACACCTGATGAATGAGTGAGTGAAAATTGTGATTGTGGGTATAAAGAAGCCCAACTTCTTGCAGGACTCAAAATTGACACTTACAGTTAACCCATCCAATAGCACATGAACGTGGGCAGAGATGACACAGTGCCATGATTTTTTTTTTTTTTTGAGTGTACAAAATAGTTTATTTTTGTATTATTTATTAATTTTTGTATTATTTTCCATACTAATAACTGTAAAACTACTTTTGCCCCACCCTGTATACTATGTTTATATCTTTTTTTTAAAATTTTTATTGTTATTCAATTACAGTTGTATGCCTTTTCTCCCCATCCCTCCACCCCACCCCAGCTGAACCCACCTCCCTCCCCCACCTCCACCTTCCCCCTTGGTTCTGTACATGTGTCCTTTATAGTAGTTCCTGTAATCCCCTCTTCCCACTGTCCCCCCACCCCTGCCCTGATTTTATAAAATAACAATGTGAGAGCTAGCATAAATATCCAGAAGTAGGGGATGGGTAAATGTATGATGGGCCATCCACTTGATGGAGTCCCGTATCGCCATTAAAAGTCAGTGCAAAGACTAATGACACAGAGATATGTCCATAATTTATCAGTTAGGAAAAAAAGTGGGTTACTAGAAGTTTGTTTAATGAGATCTCATTTTATTTTTGGTGAGTACTACATACACCCAAATGCTTAGAAAAAAGACTAGGAGGAAAGCTAGGAAATGTTAACTGAGAACATTTTTGGCACATAGAACTATGATAATCTCAATTTTTCTTCACAGAGTTCAGGATATTTTCCAAATTTTTTACCACGATAAACATTTATTTCTTTTGGAAATGGAAGACACCCCATAAAAGTTACTGCAAGTGTTTAAGAAGAAAAGCCTTACCCCTGGGGTTGGTAAGCGTGGCTTCCGTGGCCTTCCCACCATCCCCGCAGCGCGTGTCATCAAAGGGGAGGCACTGGTCACCTGTCCCTGCGACGACCTCAGAGTTCTTGACCAGGTCCTTCACCACCGTGGTGGACTTGATCTTGAAGACCCGCCGGCTGTTGGTGTCAGAGAGGAAGACGGCCCCGCTCATCGGGTCTGTGGTCAGGTAGTATTTGTGCGCTGGACTGTGACTGGAAAACAAGGACACGCCAGTTGGTGGGCACCTTCCTTTTTCCTATCAGGTAGCCAGAGATGCACAACTTAAACCCAAGCAAAAATGTCTTAGGTGGATGATGTCCCCATGTTGGGTGACAGTTCCCTAGTTGTCTGACCCCACTGGGGGGGTCTAACTCTCCCTGCACCTCCCACCCGACTGTTAGTGCTAACGGTTACCACTCCCAGCCGTGTGCCATGCCCATGTCAAGTGCTCAGTACATGTTTTCTTCAAAGGATTATCAATGAGGCTAACCACAGTGGCTTGGGTTTGCAAGAAACACGGAAGGGCTTGACTTTAAAATCACTTACAGAGTTTGACACATAAACTCTTCTCCTACAGAGTTTTTTACAGCTGCCATAACCCTTCTTGGGACCGACTGATAAGACCCAGCCAGATCTGACTCCCCGCCAGCATCAACAGTGTCTTCGCTGGACACTCACACTATGCTTATCAGGATCCCAGTAGCCCCCCTCTTGCAGTCAGATATAAATGAACTGCAGAATTCGTCTATAATTTCCAGCACAGCACCGTCCCAGGAAAAATAAACAAAACACAGGGCAGTGGTGATGGCTCTGCGTCTGGAAAACAGTCAGCAAGACAAGGCGGTGCTAAGGGAGGAAAGGGAAGTCAGACGGGCATTCCAGAGTAAGATACTGCCTCTAGGCACAGGGTAGGAGAAGTGCAGACTTTGGAATCCCAGCTGTCTGGGTTCAAAGTCTGGCTTTGTTACTTCCAGGTTCTGAAACTTGAGCAAATGACTTGGCCTCCTGAGCTTTAAGTTTGCTTCATCAGCAACAGGGATGTTAACAGCTACCTTTCCGGTGTATTGTGAAAATGATATAAAATCATGAGACAAATATTTCGCATCATGCCTGGCACCTTGTAGGTACTCAGTAATCGTAATTATTGTTTTAATTACTAGTCACTTGACCTGTTCTTGTACTTGAAAAGGACTACAAGGTAGGAACCTCTTACTAAGCTTGAATTTTGCTATCGCATGGTACCTATTTACAATTTCTTCCGAGTCTAGGCCGTATTGGACTTGGACTCATAACTCCTGGGAAGCTGTTTTCAGTTCCTGTACATGGCCTGGTAATTCCCAGGTTCTCAGACGGCATCTCACTATTGACAGCTCCCACCAAGTCTCTGGAAAATTTCTGATTCGAGGGAACTGGCATGTTCAGGCTGGATGGCCTGGCACTGGCCATTGCCACTGGGCAGTGGAGTGTGCCGAGCTAGGGCACCCGGGGCAGACTGAGCAATGCCAAGTGCACCAGCAGCACAGGGGTGCTGTGTACTCCTTCATGATCCAAGTAAGAGAGCCAGAAAAGCCTAGAAAGAGTCTATTTTGCATTTTATTAGGTACATAAGTTTTGGGTCCTTTTGAAAAACAAATTTTGACAGCCTGGTCTTTTTTGAATTACAACGACTGAGGCACTGTAATCTTTTCAGTGTCAAGGTCTCTGAAGGTCTTAATCTGGTCCCGAATGTTCTGTCATCATTACCATCCCTTGCTTTGGACAGTGTCTTGGGCCCTGGCTGCTTCTAACAGGGCCAGGCCTCCAGACCCAAGGCTTTCCTTCCTTTGTTTTCTCTCCCCACATTTGACTAAGACAGCATGATTGTTTCCAACCGTCCCGCCTCTCTAGCCCTAACACTGCCTGCACATCACGTCCTTCTTGAGTAAAGGGCAGATTTCTCTGCCTGCAGCCTGGGTCCTCCCCAAGGCTTTCTTCCCTCACCTAACCCAAATACCAACATGTCACTTCAATGCTTTTCCCTCCAGGTATGCCCATGACTTCCTATCCAAGTTCAGACTCCCAACCTAGCAGCACGCGGCCCTTCAGGCTCTGCTGCTGCTCCGAGTACGCAGCCTCCTTCCAGCCATTTCCTCACACACACCCTGTGCTCCAGCCAGACTGACAAGCTGTCCCTCAACACGTCTTCATTCCTCCTGTACCTGCTGTGTCTGCTCTGTGCGATGTCCCATCCCCTTCCCTTTTCAACCTGCTGAGTCGCTACTCACTCTTCAGGGCTCAGCTCACCTGGTACCTTTTCCAGCCGAACCTTCCCCCCAGACCTTTCTTATCTGAGGTTCATCTCTGGATTATAGGACACTTAACCTAACGCATGGCTATTCATTTATGTGCCTGTTTCCCAAATCTGACAATCAGTACTTGAAGGGAAGAGACAGGACTTTACTCATTTTTATATTTCCAGACCGGTGCCTTCCAGCCCATAGTAGCCACTTGCTTTAAGTGGATGACATCTCCATTTTTAGTTCATTCAAGTGATATTTTCAATCAAATTACTGAGTTTTTATTTACTTGTCATTGGGGGTGGTGGTAACAGGACAGATGCCTTGTTTATTGTGAAGAGTCCCTGCGACTTACCCGGCCCTGCAGCACACATTTAACCATTCCAGATGACACTGATTCTGACTCAATGAAAAGCAGTGACCTCAGCTCCCGCTCTGCAAGGCTATGCAGCCTTGATCTTCCTGCTTTCCTGGTGACACTTGTGAGGTGCGGGTGATTACTTCATTTCTTTGTGCATCACTCATGCTAACCTGGTGCTGTCCACCTGGGCAGAAAAACTAGTCTCCGAGAGAGTGTGATGAGAGGCCCCCTGTACATCCTGCACCACCCTGGAGAAGTGCCACTCACGTGGTAGTTCTCAGATGGGTGAATTCCAGTAGAGGCTGGTGTTGGCAGGATTGTTCCAGAGTCTATAAAAGCTGTGGCCCTGTCTTTTCCCTAGGACAAACTTGAGTCTGCCAGTCACTTAAATGTAGGAAAAAGAGCACTTGGCTTTGAACCTATAAGATGTGGGTTCTAATTTGAGCAAGTCACCTAAATTGTTCAAGCTGTAGGCCCCTCAGCTATCAAATGACTAAGCTCCTGCTCCACTTTGCTCACAGTCTTGTTATTAGGATCAAATGAAATTATATGTCTCAACAGCCCTTTCCAGTTGGCAGAGCTCTTGGACAGTCTTCAGCTCACTTCTTCCTCACACCACCTGTACGGGGAGCCACACCGGGCCCTCTGCCTGGAGCAGAGCCACCAGTCTGCAGAGATGACTGTCACTGGTACAGAAGCATTTGCTACCACCTCTGGGTGCCTATTCCGTCCTGGACTCTGCTAGCGTTTTACATGCGTAAAACGCATGTTCCTCATGTCCCTCTTGTCCCTCACAACTAACATATAAGGCAGGTGCATTTTTGTTTAAAAAAAAATTTCAGAAAAGAGACTGAGAGAGGTTAAATGAGTCGACCAGGGCCAGAAACTGCTAAGTAACAGGTTGGGTTTCCAACTTTGATCTGCTCGACTCCGAAGTCTTGTTCTTCCTACTTCCTCATCCTGCTTCTCAGGGTGCTGACAGCAGTGCACTGCCCTCATTCCCTGCAGCTCCTGTTCATCTCCTGAACTGAGCTCGAGCATCACCTCATTCTTGTCTTCCTTACTCCAGGGGTAGAACTGACCACTTCCCTTGCTGTGTTCTCACTAGACCTCAAGCAGATTATACTTTTAGTGTAAGTAAAGCATACTAACACCTTAAGACACTTTTCTGTTTAGGGGTCTGTCTCCTGGATGACATCTTGAATTCCTCAAGGGCAGGGACTGCCTTGGAGTCCCTGGTGCCTAGACTTAGCCTGGTGCAGAGGAAGTGCTCCAGAAGGGTCTGATGAATTGATGAATCAGCGAGTGAAGGACCACCTGCCTCCCTGGTAGCGAACACAGGACATAGCCATTGCTATGGATCTTAGAGTGATGGTTCTCAAACATGAATACATCGAAGGGTCCAGGCATCTGTCCCTTTAAGAGGTCTCCAGGGAGACAAACAACCCAATTAAAAAATGGGCAAAGGACTTGAACAGACACTTCTCCAAGGAAGACATACAGAGGGCCCAGAGACATATGAAAAGATGCTCAGCATCACTAGCCATCAGGGAGATGCAAATTAAAACCACAATGAGGTACCATCTCACACCAGTCAGAGCGGCCAACATAAACAAATCCACAAACAAATGTTGGAGAGGATGCGGAGAAAAGGGAACCCTAGTGCACTGTTGGTGGGAATGCAGACTGGTGAGGCCACTGTGGAAAACAGTATGGACTTTCCTCAGAAAACTAAAAATGGAACTGCCCTTTGACCCAGCAACTCCGCTGCTGGGATTATACCCTAAGAACCCTGAAACACCAATCCAAAAGAACCTGTGCACCCCAATGTTCATAGCAGCACAATTTACAATAGCCAAGTACTGGAAGCAACCTAAGTGCCCATCAGCAAACGAGTGGATCCAAAAACTATGGTATATTTACACAATGGAATTCTACGCAGCAGAGAGAAAGAAGGAGCTTATACCCTTTGCAACAGCATGCATGGAACTGGAGAGCATTATGCTAAGTGAAATAAGCCAGGTGGTGAGGGACAAATACCATATGATCTCACCTTTAACTGGAACATAAGCAATAGAAGAAAAAAGCAAACAAAATATAACCAGAGACATTGAAGTTAAGAACAATCTAACAATAGCCAGGGGGGAGTGGGGTGGGGACAGTGGGAAGAGGGGATTACAGGAACTACTATAAATGACACATGGACAAAACCAAGGGGGAGGGTGGAGGTGGGGGTGGGAGGTGGGTTCAGCTGGGGTGGGGTGGAGGGATGGGGAGAAAAGGCATACAACTGTAATTGAGTAACAATAAAAATAAAAAAATATATAAAAAAATAAAACCAAAAAAAAAAAAAAAAAAGAGGTCTCTAGGGAACTTGGAGACATAGCCAGATTTGGAAACTGTGGCTTTAGGCCAGTGTTTTTCAAACTTTAATGTCCATATACATCACCTGGAGATTTTGTTAAGCACACATTGCAGTTCAGCAGTACTGGGGCACTGCTGCCTCGAGTCTGCATTTCTAACGAGTTCTCAGAGAATGCCAAAACCACAACTTCAAGTAACATGGTCTTAGAATACTCTGCCAGCCATGAATGCAGGAGATGGCTCAGAGCTGAGACCCAAAGCCCAGCTCTGTGGCAGAAGTATGTCTGATCGAGTCTGATCCTGAGCAGGGCACAGAGCATGGTCACGGCTGTTTTCCAGGGTCTGCCATAGGACCCACATTCTTTTCAACTTCCTTGAACATAACCTTGGCACTTCTGGAAGCTATGTAAAATCTGAGACTATAAGGGTTTCATTCCTGAAATGGGTGAGAGGAAGTCAAGCCCACTCTACCCCTTTTCCTTGTTGGTGTAGGGCAGGGGTGTCCAACCTGCGGTGTGCGGGCCGCGTGCCGCCCAGGATGGCTGTGAATGCAGCCCAACACAAAATCGTAAATGTATTTAGAACATTATGAGATATTTTTGTGATTACGTGTCACAATGTATTTAATGTGTGGCCCAAGACAACTTTTCTTCCAGTGTGGCCCAGAGACACCAAAATGTTGGACACTCCTGGTAGGGAATTTCCCAGTAGGAGCTGTGAGCCCAGGAGTCTCTCGAGGTGAAAGGCAATCCGGTCCCTGTTTCTAAGGGGGAATTCTCCCTCTGTCTCAGAGTACGGTCTGCCTTGTGCAAAGCTGCATCCTTTGACCACATCTGGTGGCAGCTCTGGCAGGAATTGATCTACTGGTTCTTAGAACCAGAGGGAAGAGGTTGAGTACTGAAGCCACACAGACAGGGGTTCAAATACCAGTTCTACCACCCACTTGGTAGGTCACCTTGGGCAAAACATGTCATTACTTTGAGCCTCAGTTTTCTCATCTCAGAAATGGGGATAATCACACTCAAAGGAGTATTTTGAGGACAAAATTGTATCATGAATGTAAATCTCTGAGCATGGTACCTGTTCCATTAAAAATGCCCAATAAATGGAGGCTGGTCACCTTGAGAAACCTCCAGAATATTTGTGTTACTGTACAATGGAAAAGCCAAGTACAGCAGACTTAATATTGTCCTTTCCAATCTACTTACAGGGCAGTTAAGGACTCTGTTAGAGTTAACAGAATATGTACAGCTGGGATTAATGGGGGCAGGTTCAAATGTACTTCTGAACAACGACAGGCTTCAAACCTTCCTCCATGATGCTAAGGAAGAGATCTGGGAGGAGGTAAGGACCCTTGTTCCCTGATGGGGTTCACGGAGGAAGATGCCCAGAGGAGCAGGGGTCCCTGGACTGAGCATGCCCAGCATGGTGGGCTGGCACTGAGATGGAAAAGGCCAAAGGCAGAGATGAGACTGCCCAGGGGAGCCCCGTGCGGGCTGGGAACACCAGCCTGAGCCAAAGGCTATTCCTGGGAACAGCTGAGACAGTAAGTGCTCATGGATACAGAGGACAAGCTTTTGGAATTTAATCTACTTCTGACATTTGCTGATGGGGACAAGAGGCCCAGCAAGAGGAAGAGATTTGTCAATATCCAGGTGCCAGCTAAAATCAGAGCTGGAACTTGGGTCCTCTCACTCTTGCTTGACCTTAGAAAACCAAAAGGAAGAAAAAAAAATTTCTTTATTCCCTCCCACCTTTGTTCACTTTAGAAATAGTTTTTAGCACCTGAGAAAAACAATGAATTGAGAGAGACCAGGAAACTGGCTTTGAAATCACACCATGGACATATCAAAAGATCGCTCAATATCAAAACAAAAGGCACCAAACCACAGCTCTCAATTTACCGATGACGAGATTAAAACCAGAGGCCAGGCCAACAGCCCAAGGCCACGCGGTGACCTCACGGCAAAGCTGCACAAGTGCCCTGGCCCCCCGACTTTTCCCAGCTAGGTCCCCCTGTACCCCAGCTACATCCAGGCCAAACCACCTCTGACTGAAGGTTTCAGTGTTAAATGCCAGCTCTTCAATGAAGACCTTCACAGGAAATACACCCCTGAGTTTTTTGTAAAACTGAACTTGAGGGCGCACATCAGCATATAGTTCAGTGTTACCCCTACAGAGCTCACTGAGAATCTGTTTTAGATTTCAGTGACAGGAAAAAAATATTCCTTTTCTGAGAAGTGGGCATATTTTCCCCCTTCTGATAATGCAAACCATGAAGATAATTATGTTTCCCCGTTTATTCTGGCTGCCAGGAGGTTCAGAGTCTAATTTGATATATGATCACATATATGTGTTTCCTATTTTTTTTCTTTTGTTCCCAAGTTCTATTTGATGTACTTTAATGCATGTGTCTTTGGTAGTTAAAAGGATTGAGTTCCTGTTGGGGAAAGATGGACACATCCTCATCATTATCACCATCATCATACAATTGTTATGGTGATGTTAAATTATTAATAATAATGTATCATCATTATTAGTATTACCGTGTCTGCAGCTCCTTTCTGTGCCTGGTACAATGCTGGATACTTTACAAACATCATATCTAATCCTTATACCAGCCTCCCTGGGGGATTTTACTAACCTCAAATTAGAAACTAAAGCCCAAAGAGATAAAGTGATTTTTTTCAAGATGACACAGTGGGGGTCTTCAGTCCTGTTATCTGTAAATTATATGTATCACAAGTACCTAACGCACAGGGTGGTTTAGGGTTGAACTGCTACAATCCACGTAAATCACTCAGTCCTTCTCTGCTACATGCTAAAAGCTCTATAACATGTTAACTATCATTATGACCTTGAAATAACACATGTGATTGTCACATTAATACTGTATCTCACTACATAGATATGAATATCATCATCGTTGGCTTTGGGGTCTGTCTGTCTCTTTCTACCATCCTAAGACTCCTTTATCCCAGCTTGGTACCCCCCGCCCACATGCCATCTGACCTGGGCCACCCTGGGTGACTGAGGACACCTCTGCAGCAGTGCGAGCCACAGGTCTATCTGCCCATGGCAACTCTGAAATGCGTGTGAGGCTGCGGGACTCTGAGGTCACTATGACCAGGAGTCAGATGAGTGCCACCGTGACCGGTGATGATGACCAGCAGACATTTCTTTCCGTTGGTCTGATGAGGCCCAGTTCTGTCTGCTGCAGTGTCACTGTGAGCCTACACGACAAATCTCCTCTGGTACACAGTTCCTTTTCGGGAACTGCTCCCTTTGGGTGGTCTGTTGGGTCTGGAAATCCTCCCCTACTTTGTCCTTGCTGGCAAACTTTCCGGCGGGGTCACCCGGCACCGCAGCCTTCAGAGCCGAGGCACACGGAATGCCCACAGAAGTGCAGGTCTGAAACCTGTTTTCTTCCAGGTCCTTCGCTTGACTGAGATGTTCTTAGGACTTCCTGTTGTGACCGTCAGAGTCACTCAACACTGTTAGGATGATGGCCTCCTCTATTCGAAGGGTAAGCAGACCGTGGTGTTCAAATTACTATGCCAAGATGAAAATTTTTCCTATTACTTCAGTCTGTCACTTCCACAGACTACCGAAGCAACTGCTGCACTTTGCTGGAGATTAAAGGAGTTCAGGCTCTCACCACCTGTCCCCACCATTATTAATGACTTCCTCTCACGGTAACTGATTACCCCCAATCAGTTCCAACCACACAGGTTTCATTTGCCATTGAGCCATCTGAAATTGACACATGCATCTTACCATCTGAAATTGACACATGCATCTTACCATACAACGTGCAACAAGGCAGAGGAGAGACAGGAAATTCTCCACTGGTTGGCTTACCTATGTCTGAAATCTTTATTTCTGACAGAAGACAGGAGAGCAGGGAATAGAAGAAAGAATGAGGTGTTAGCAGCAGGGTTAGAAGCATTATTAGCAGCCTGAAAACTTGACAGCAATGGTACTGCACAATACTATAATAAATAAAGACTTAGCAGCTATGACACTGATATATTTTATATTGGATATTCCTTGTCAGTGAGCTCGCTTACAAGCAGTTACATATCACAGAAGAGGCATGGTTTCACCTGCGCCGCTACTGCTGACTCCGGGGAAGAGGATGAGGTTGACACGTGCTGCTGCCTTCACCAGGGCTAAGACTGAGGTCGGAAGGGTCGACTCCCCCCGCCCCCAGACAGAGACACATTCCCAGAGATGTACGTGCTCACTGCTGTGTCTCTGTCTGTGTCTCTTACAGACAGACACTGAAACTTGCGTAGCCCACCACGATTATCTTCATAATAGAATACAGAATTGGAGATATACTATCATTAGAAGAAGGGTAGTAACACAGAGAAACAGGCCTGGGAAAAAAGACTTGAAGAAAAATATATCAAGATGATAATACATTGATAAATTTGTTTTTCTTTCCAAGTTTCATTTACTCCTTCCTTCCTTACCCACTGTCTTCCACGATCTCCCCAAAATGGTGGGAGGGAGACAGGGAAAATGGGATCTCTTAGTTGAAAGATTGAAAATGAAGGCCCAGAGAGGGTAAGTGTCTTGCCCGAAGTTGTACAGCTTGTCTGCCAAGGCGGGCTGGCCCCTCGTCCATGGCTCTTTCCATCACAGTACAGGACATGGAAGGGCAATGTGAGCAATGGACGGCAGCAAATGCACTCGAGGGTTCCACTGGCCTTGACAGATGCCTATGACAATCAAACTCATCAAAGAGAGAAGGAAGGCAGAGACTATTCCATTGGGAGCCTGGTTCTCATTCAGCCGGATCTGATTTCCTGAGTCCACAGACTGTGAGCTAATTTTCTTCACGGCCAAGGACCGTCTCCTTCCTTGTTCCTGTGTGTGGGCAAACACTAAGCTCCCCTCTTGGGAACTATCATGGCTGTCGGTCAGCCAGTGTGCCTTCCTCTCTTTTCACGTATGCATTGCAGAACGGGACCCTCGGCAGGTAGGTCCTTTACCTCCAGGGAATAACTAAGCAAGGTGTTAAACCAGAGTGGCCTCCACAGGTCCAGGTGACCATTCTGTGGTGAGGCAGAGCTGCATGATGGCCTTCAGGTTTGGGTCCACCATTCTACAACACAAGCTGGACCTTCGGCAGGTTTTTAAAAATTCCCTGACTCTCCTTTTTTTGGTCTGTCAAGGGCAATAGTAATAAATATCTTGCAGAATCACACTGGATAAATCATAGGAGCCTCACAAAAGTGAGTTTCCTCTTCCCTTGGCCACTTTGGAGGAAGGCTTTCTAGCTCCAGGGCCTGTTCTGTTCACTGGGCCCCCAGCCCAGGAGAAAGCAGCCCTGGGGAACGTGGTGCAACGGCTGCTGAAAGGGACAGCATAGCTTGGCCTATCTCTAACCACAGCTTCTCTGTAACCCAAGAACCCTGCCCATGACAGTGCTTCTAAAAAGATCTGGTACAGGGAGGCACAGAGAAAATCCAGCCCATCAGGCCCTTCCCCGCGCACTGAGTGTGGCTATGCACCATCACTGAAGGTCACGATGGGGAAACAGAAGAGGCTGACAGGGCTGGCTCTGCAGCGCCTTAGGAGCAGCATTAGCCTGTGGCCATATCTCAGGATTGGGCAGCTGATGAGAACTGCCCCTGACTCTGAGTGCGAAATAACAGGGCCAAACTTGGTAACACTGGCACCGGGGTCTTGGCCATTATGCCATCCCTTGTACTTATAAAAAGATGCATGTGGTTAACTCCAATCAGTTTGATGCTAGGAGACAGAAAGAGGATTCATGGGCATCCAAGGAGTCTAATTCTTGGTTGCCAGCAGCCATCTACATCACCTGGACACCAAGGATATCTCCCCACCCCGGGAGAGGCTGGTCTTCATTGCAGTGCCCTGTGGAAATCAGCACCTGCTTCCCCAAGGCCCTCAGCTCACAGTTTAGCCTCTGAGCCAGGCAGTGAAAAGTCCCGGAGTCTGAGAGGGGAGGGGCTGTCCTGCCCCTTCTCTGGGCCCACTGGGTGATGCCAGGTGGGCTCATAGGATGGCAAAGGGATGTTATGAGGAACTGTGGGAAGGCGGCACCTTACATACCTCAACTCCAGGATGTTGGTGACGTTCCCGGAGGGGAAGATCCTTCGGATGTAGTTGAAATCTCCCACATAGAGGCTCCCATCAGAGGCACAGGTCAGGGCCACGGGGGCCAGGAGCTTGTTGCCGTCAGCAAGGCCATTGCAGCTGGGGCAGGAGATGCTTCTACGGCGCCCATTGCCCATGATGCTCCCAATTACAGGGGGCTGCTGAGACACAAACTGGTTCTCCCCATTCCCTTTGTGCAGGATGCCTGTGACAAGGACAGAGAACAGAATCACCAATGGAGCAGGAAGAGGCTCTCTCTATGGCTGACCACAGAGTTGCCTTGGTTTTGTAAGGAATGCAGAATCTCTGCTTATCATTTCCAGACCCAACTCCCAAGGCTGCCTCAGCCCTAAGAATGAAACCCTGAACAGTCCATACTGCTTTACTGATTAAATCCTCACAACTCTGTAAGATAACAGGGGGACAGGCTAGGTGGCTTACCTGGGGCCACACAGATGAGAGTAGAAGCACTCCTTAGTCCGGGCTCTCACCTCATTCAGCTCCACTGCCTCTCAGATAGACTGCACCCAGCTCATGCACCTAGCCCAGGTCTCTATTACAGCACGAATTCTTTATTGCACGAACCCACTTTTCTCTCTTTAGGTTGAAACCATTTCAAGTACAGGGACTGTGTCTTTTTCCTTTTTGTATCCTCAGTGCCCAGCACAGAACCTGGTGCAGAGCACGTACCAATAAATGTTTACAGAAATGCATGAAGGAAACAAACTACAGTCTCTCCCCACCAAGACAGAGTCAAGAGAACTGGGTTTTACCTGATTTTGCTACTAATGGGCTGATCCCAGACCCTGCTGGTCTCTTTACTGCTTTAACTGCCCTTGGGCCTCAGTTTCCCACCAGCAAAATGAAAGGATTGACCTCAATGACCTGTAAGCTCCATCCCATACTCATACTGTTTTTCAGGCCCAGATCATCCTTCATCTCCTGCATTATTCCACAGCCCGCAAACTGGACACAGCCTCCTGCTCACCCCGTCCACACGAAGCCTGAGTGAGCCTGGGTTTTCACGGTCAGGAGAATCTTTTCTCAGGCTGTCACCTGTTAGCTTTGTCCTCTGTTGAGCAGATATCTTTCATTTTTATATAGTCTGCTCAATCATTTTGCTGCTTGGATGTCTGTGCTTTTTTATCTTTTAGGGAAACCTCTGAGATCATAAAGATATTTTCCTGTGTTTTCTTCTGTTAAAGTGTTTCTTTCAAATCCAGATCTTTAATCAAACTTTATTTAGCTTACTTTGTATAAAGCATGAACTTACTTTTGTTTTTCTCTACCTATGGAGCCAATTTTCCAAATATCAATTTCTAAAATGCCTACCCATCCTCCACTGATAGGTGATGCTACCTCTATCATACACCAAGTTCCAATGTACACAGGATGTGTGGCAGGAACTTGCAGTTACCCACAGGTATCCATCCTATACCCCCTTCCTTATCTTGGTAGTTATAGAACCCCTGCTGTTTAGCTGGGCCCAGAACTCCCTGGAACTGACTATCCTCCCCAGCCCGGCTATAGCAGCACTTGGCAGGTGACTGAGTTCTGGCCCATGGTGTGGAAGGAGAAATGGTATGGGCAGCTGCTGGAAGGTGTCCTTACAATGGAAGGAACTTGCTCTTAGCTCATTCCTCTTTTTTGCTGGTTGGAAAGTGGAAGTGAAGTTTGGAGCTAAAGTGGTCATGGAGGACTGTGACCTTGCGGATGGAGGCTTGAGTAGAGCAGTAAGAGGAAAGGAGCCTGGACCTCTGACCCTGCTGAGTGCAACCAGCCCTGGGCTATGTGGCTCCACACTTTCAGATGAGTCAGAGACTTTTAACTTGTTTGTAATTCTGTTATTTTGGCTTTTTTGTCACTCATGGCCAAATCTAGCCCTAATTACTACTCACAGGTCAGTGTCTGGACCCGTGGCTTTGTCCCATGGAAGCTCTTTGTCTGTTCCTATGCCAGCACCACACAGTTTTAGATACAATGTATTACACCATAAATTTTAAACTTAGTTTGTCAATTTCCCCCCACAACATGTGGTGGCTTTTCGAGGCATTCATTGTACCCATAGATTCGGAGATATCTGACATCATTACCACTAAGCGGTCTCAGGCCAGAACATAGAGTGGGCTATCTAAACTACAGATCTGACTGTGTCACTTGCATGCTTTACAACTTTTGGAGACTTGACATTTGCCTCTGGATGAAGTTGAAGGTCCTAACCTTCTTATCCTCGCTCCAGCTGCTCAAGCCCCAGCTTTGGCTTTTGCTATTCCCTTCATATCACCCGCTGCTCAAAACACGATGAATCTTCTCTTCAAATACTCTTCTTTCAGAGCTCAGTGCTTTGGCACATAATGTGCCCTCCACCTGGAATGTTCTCCCTACTTGAGATACAGAGCTAATCCTATAGACCCTTTGAGATTCGGATCAGAAGTTCTCTCCAGAGAGGTGCCTTGTTGAACCAAGAAGCTGGGTGTGGGGCTCCTCTTCTACGCCCCACGGTGTCCTCGCTTCCCTCTGTGATGGCGACGTCCATGGCACAGCATGGAAATTGCCCAGGTGACCAGAGTGTAAATGCTGGGGATCTTTCAATCCTGCATCCCGGAGCCTAGCAGTGACAAGCATGGAGCAGGTACCCAAGGAATGTTTGTTGACTAATCCTTCTGATGGATGGATCACATCTGAGCCTGCGGAGTCTGAGTGTGAGTTCTTGTCTGCAGGGTACGAAGGACATGAGACAAGGGCCACACCTGTGGCAGGGCTCTGGGAATTTTATCCAGCCACTCACCACTTTGGATGTTGAGGGCATGGTGTTTGTCCAGGCTCCATCCTCCCAGCTTGGAAGCATCGATTTCATAGCCCTGCAGCACTGCTGTTCTCTTTTCCCACAGGATCAGATCTGGGCAGGATTCATACTCGTAACCCACAGAAACTGCAGATGGCAAAAGGCACAAAAGGCACAGGTGAGCAAAGGCTCCTCTTTGGCTTTAGATCTGCACGTAAGGTCCCTACTTGTCACTTGTAGAAAAGGAGAAAGGATCCTATTTCCATGTGGAACCAGATCTGTGTACAATACTAACTAACACAGGGATGCTGAGCCTTAATATCCCTTTGTTGAAGAGCGAGCGCACAGTATTAGGAGAAGTTAAATGCACTAACTACTTTTTAAAAGGAGCCAGGGGAATTGATTCCAGAGAAACAATCTTTAGCATGGAAAATACTTTAGGCACAAAAGTCCTCACTGCAGCATTATTTTTAATAGTGGGAAATTGGAAGTAACCTAAAGGCTCAGAAGGAGCTGAGGTTGAGCAAACCGAAGTATCTTCACTGGAGAAATGTCACACAGCCACTGGAAATTATGGTTATAAAGACCATGGGTAATGCAGGAATAAGTTGAAAAGACTAGTTACATGCAGTATTATGTCTGTGTTAAGAAAAACCACACATAAAAAAGTTAAATGTTAACAAGTGGTTGTATTTGCCTATAAGAACATTTATTTCTATTTTGTCCATCTATCCAATTTTTATTAATAAGAATAGTATTACTTTAATAAAGAAAAATCCAAAATCATTTATAATGAATTTATGGAAAGGAGCTCAGTTAGGAGTTGCTTTGAGGTCTCAAAGCTTGAAAATCCCCAGTTTCACTGCTGTTTCGCAAGTCCCAGGCTCCTCAGGTCCGTGGGATGCAGGCTAACCAGGGCAGGCTCCCCGAGGCTGGCTTGTAAAACGCCCTGTGACTGCCCCATGGAAAGGAACTGGCAGAGGTGGGAATGCCATTTCTCCCAAGTGCTTTTTGTCAGACGCTACCTTGTAGTGGACAGTACCTTACCACACGCTCAAGCCAGGAATTAACAATTGGGCAGCCCCTTAAAGTTTCTTTTAAGTGCCATAAAACATTGCTGGCCATCTATGGCAAGAGGGGAACATGGATGAAAAATGGCCCTGTGACCTCTTCCCTGTGACCTCAAGTCCCTTAAGCAGTCATAATGCCTCCTACTGGTCACCCGTCATGTCAGGAAATTAATTGCAGTCCTTGAAGTCTTGCTGAGCAGACACTTCCCTCTCTAATTGGTAGGCAGGCACTAAGTGTGCTCATTTCATCTGAAGAAGTCGTAAGGCTTCACTGTTTTTGAAGAGTCCATAGAGGTAGTTCAGTTTACAGAAGGGATTGTGAACAGTGAGAGGGCATCTTTGCTCCCAACGTGTCCTTGTGGGGCAGGGTGGGATGCAAAACTACAGGAAAGACCTGGGATAAATCCAGCTCTTTTCCTTCCCTGTACGTCCTTGGCAAGTCACCTCGCCATTCTGGGCTTCAGCTTCCTCATGCAGAGTTTGGGGACAAGTTCTGACTCACACGGTGGTTGTGAGGATTAACTCAGATACCAGTGTGCAGGGGAGCACACTGCCCAGCGCAGGCAACTCAACAGATATTCTCTTATTTCCTCCCCTCCCCTCCCATCCCTTTTGTCTTTTTTATAGCATTACTTCTTTGCTTCCACATTCTGCCTTTACTAAATCTAGAAAGGGAATGAAATTGTGATAGGGTTCAAGATGAGAAGGGATTTTCTGGGTTATTAGTTTAAGTTAGTGATTTTTCAACCTTTTCATCTCATGGAACATATAAACTAATTACCAAAATTCTCACCCTGGCTGGTGTGGCTCAGTGGATTGAGTGCCAGCCTGCAAACCAGAGGGTTGCTGGTTCAATTCCCAGTCAGGGCACATGCCTGGGTTGTGGGCCAGGTACCCAGTAGGAGGTGAGCTAGAGGCAACCACACATTGACCTTTCTCTTCCTCTTTCTCCCTCCCTTCCCCTCTCTAAAAATAAATAAATAAAATCTTAAAAAAATAAAATTCTGTGGCATATCAAAAATATATTATTTTGCCAATCTGACAAAAAATAGGAAGACTTTTGATTCATTCACGCTAGATGGCTATTGTTGTTTTGGCTGTTGCCATTATTTTAAAATCTGTTCCTGAGAAATTTTATTACTGATTTTAGAGAGAGAGGAAGGGAGGCAGAGGGAGAGAGAGAGTGAGAAAGAACATCTATCGGTTGCCTCTCGTAGGTGCCCAAATGGGGATTGAACCCACAACCTTTTGGCGTATGGGACGATGGTCCAATGGAGCCACCTGGCCAAGGCTGTCATCATTTTTAAATTTGACAATCTAAGGCATGAGTGCCCAACCTTTTGGTGTCTCTGGGCCATACTGGAAAAAGAAGAGTTGTCTTGGGCCCCACATTAAATACACTGAGACACGTAATCACAAAAAGATCTCAAAGTGTTAAGTAAATTTACGATTTCGTGTTGGGCTGCATTCGCAGACATCCCAGGCTGCAGGTTACACATCCTTGAAACGGAAGCGAGGCCAGTGCCCCTGACTAAACAGTCAGGTACTGCATGTTGCAAAAATTCTTGCAGCACACCGGCTGAAAATCACTGCTGTAAGTGTTAGCTTTTGGGGGTTAGAACTGCTAACGGTCCAGCTCTGAACCTATCCTGAGATCCTGCTCTAATCCAGAAGCTGAAATGAGCACAGGCAGCCCCCAGAAGCCCAAGGTGTGAGTGGGGCTGGGACTCCAGGGGAGGCTAGCATCACCTTCTGCTCCAATAGAAACAAAGACAGTAATAACAACAACAAAGAGAAAACTCCTGTGATTGGAAATGATATAGAGGCCAAAAAAGCCTCTCTGATGAAGGAAGAATCTTATTCCTACACTTCAATAAAACTGGAGCTGAGCGCCCGTATTTTTGCCGGGCACGTTTAGGCGTGACTACTGTGTGGCCATGGTGGCGTCTGCACGGTGCAATCTCAGCGGCACAGAGCCTCTCTTAGCCCACTGCATGCCACCATAGTGTTTTTTCAAGGGCCTTTTTGGTTGTGTAACTCTTTTTTTTTTTAATGGACAGATTTTCCACATTCAGTTCTTTTCAGCACATTCTTTTAGGTCACTGAGAAATGTCTCGATGGCCAACTAAGCCTCAGGTACTTCTGAGAAGAGGAAAAGAGTAAGAAGAAACAAGGAAGGTGGAAAGAGAGCCCCATCCCCCCAAGACTCTCTGAGGCTGGTGTTGAATCCTGTGGCCGGGAGACCTACCGAAGGCTTCCGAAAGCCCAAACACCTTCTGGTTGTAGACATCTGTCTTGTCCCAGATGAAATAGTAGGACAAGTCCGGGGCTGCAGCAAACCACTTCCTGAAGAGGCGGCCCTCAACCGCCACCATGAGGTGCACCTTCATGAGGTTGAAGGGGATGGTAGGGTGGGTGAGGCGGATCCTCAGGACAGACTTGTAGCCAGGTGTGCGGCTGCTCAGGTAACTCAGCCTCATCTTGCAGCCAGAGATAGCGATTTCCTCTTGCAAAGCCTAGAGAGACAGATCACAGCAAGTGACAGCCACGGAATCACCAGTGTAGGGAAGATGGACATAGCCCCATGTACTCTTGGTGTTCAGGAGGCAGAGGAGAAAGCAGAGAGGAAGGAGGGGAGAAGAGGAGAGCAGGAGCAGGAACTAGAAGAGAGAGAAGAAACAAGGGTGGGAAGCAGAGTATGAAGAGGAGCAGGAGGAAGAGGCAGAAAGGGAAGAGAAGGGAGAAGGTGGAGGAGGGAAAGCAGAGTCAGAGGCCTGGTTTCCAGGGTACAGCCCTGCCTCATTGAGTCTCAGGTTCCTCCTCCATTCCACAAGGAAGACAATGCTTTCTCATTGCATATTGAGAGGAATGTGTAAGATAATGTATGTAAAATACTTGTAATGTTGCCTCTCACTCATGAGCTGTCTCATTCTACAAAACTCACAGAGCCTCTGGGCCTCAGGTTCCTCACTGGATTAGTGTGAGGATTGAGTGAGGCCACACATGGAAAGTGCCCAGCACACAATGGAGACTCAGGAAATGTCTAAGTGGGATGATGGTGGGCTGGGGGTGGCGGTGTTGGGAGCAGGTGACTGTGACGAAGGACCTTCCCCTCAGATTAATGCAGACAGCTGCCTCAGCAAAACCGTTTCTCTCTCAAAACTCGCTGAAAGTAAGATCTGTTTCCAATGGCTTTTCTCTTCAGGAAAGTAGAGAGACTAGGAGATTCTGACCAGGTGTTACACAGGGCTAAGGGCACAGCCTGCCAAGGACCTGTGGCTAATGTCCCAGCTCATCCACAGAAAGAGGTCGGATTGGTTGCATGGAGTTTCCACGCTCCGATGCTGTGCTAGATGAGCAGTGTTTCAACTGGTTGTAATGGGCTCAGTTCCACAATGGAAAGTTGAAATTAATGCCAGGATTTTCTGAAACATGGCAAAAAAACAGAGAACTTGTATCAGCTTGATGCTCTGGGCTCTGTTTCAAGAAAGGGACATTAAATCAATTGAGGCTAACATATCCATTAAAAGGACAGTGATTATTCTACTCCTGTGTTCACAGAAAAACTGGGCCTTCCCAAAGAAATCCTTTCCTTTCTGTCCATTTCATATATGGGTGTGAACTTTCACCCCATTCTCCCAACTACACAAAATTTTATGGATTGGGCCTAAACCAAAGCACTCTTCCTAAACTTCAGCTTACAAGTTCTGGGCAACGCAGGTCCTACACCCCAGTGACTGACAGGCAGGGTTCACATGCCATCCTGATGCTCTCCTAATATTTACTTTCTTTAACACTCCTTTTAAAATTTACATTTCCCAGTACCTGCAAAGGGTGGCCAATGACTGCACTGGGAAAACCCAAGTTTGTGTTCATGTATTTCATCAATCTGATAATAAGCGAGGTTCATGACCCAGCTGGGCTCGGAGACACCCAGCCCAGGGAGCCTTGTAAAGAGGGTGGGACCTTTAACCTCATTTGTTCCCAAGTCTCTGCTCCTGGGAAAATGCCTAGCGAGAGCTGAACCAGGGTTGGGTAACAAATCACTCTTCTCCAGCAGCAAGCTTTGTCTCCATTGACAACCATTTCATAAGAAAGGTCAGCTTGGTAGTTGAGACAGGTGACAAGCACTGAATCTCTGAAAAGCACTGAGGTCTCAACCTTGGGGTGCAATGAGAATTTCAAAACGGGTGTATTTCCTTCTCGTGGGCTGGCGTCTGAAGCCACTCAACAGGGCACACCTCAGAGAGATGTGTTTGCTTAGCCAGGCATGAAATACACACACAAAATGTAAGTCCCCACCCGCCCTGCTCCATCAGCCCTGGCAACCCATTAACATGCACACGGCCAGAGCTCTCAGCAGGCAGGCAGACCACGGGGCTTTGCCCCTACACCGCCGTCTTTCCTCCTTGCCAGGCTTTTGTTTCTGTCATTAGAAACTGGGTGGGGATGGCGGAACAAATTCAACTCTACACAGCTCTGCTGGGCAAAGAATCTATCTTGATTTCTAAATGTTAGATTAAAATGCATCTTTCCAAATTACTTCCTTTTAATGGTAATTGAGTAAAGCACTTGCATACATAGATTTGAGCCAAAATAACCCTTAATTGGCACGAAGGCAGAGAGCATGTAAAATAATATTAATACTAATAATACTACTACTAATAATGATGGCTAAAATTCATCGAGCACTTATGGAGTGCCAGACATTGTGCCAGGCACCTCACTGACATTTTCTCATTCAGTCTTTGTTATGATGCTTACTATTTGGGACCCTCTGTCGGTAGAACCTATCATCATAAATAGTGTTAAGAGAAATAATGAGAGAGGGGGACACTGGAGCTTGGGGAAAAGGGAAATGAGAGTGAACCGGGTGACAGAGTGCAAGGGGAGTAGGAATTCATCATATGCTGGAGGGTGCCAGGCAATTGCATTCTGCACGGTGGGCGGCCGGGGTCTTCCTTCCCCCTGTCTCTGAGATCCTCCTACACTCCACAAATGACATAAAGGCATGGAGAAACACAGTTAGGAAAGCTGGGTACCTGAATTTCCGGAACGATGGGGCCTCTCTCTGCACAGGAGCTGGCGAAGGATGTCAGTGGGGATGGAGACACAATAGGGTTGGGACGGGCGAAGTTGCTCAGGTCACAGCTGGGGATCTCATTCTCTTCATGTCGCATGATGATGGTTTCCATGACGAAGAAGCGATCCCAAGGCAGCCAGAGGGTGTGCTCCTGTGTGATGAAAGGCGCCCGCTCGAACCGCAGGATGATGGAGATGCCCCCATTTGTGACCAAATCAAAGCTGTTTGGGAAGGGAGGGTTGAGAGGAAACAGGAAATGATGATGAGCAGAAGGAAGAAGAGCAGGAGGAGGAGAAAGACAGGGAAAGAAGAAAAAATTACACCAAAAGATCTGGGTCCTTGTTGAGGAGAGTCTGAAACCTAAAAGACTTCACTGTACCCACAAATGGAAACAGTCCAGAAAGCATTATTTTCAAAAAATTGATTCATAATAGAGAATTTTCCAAAACCAAATTTAAAACCACTGTGATGGAGAGCCATCTGCCAAGACACAGGATAGCTCATGGGCCTCTATGATGCTCCTGGTACTTAGGGTCCCTTGGAGCTGAAGCTCAGTGAAAAGGCAGCAGAATAAAGTGGAAAAGGCCCTGCCCTGGTGTTAGGAACCTAAGTCTAGTTCTGCCTCTGCCATGAAGTACTGTGTGATCTTGGGCAGGTCACTTAACTTCTCTGATCCTCAATTCTCCCACCTAAAAAATGTAAAGGTTCAAATGGACTATTCTTAAGTCACTAAGATTCTATGACTCTACATCAATTTTAGTTATGCCTATGATATATTATTCAACATAGGCCTTTGGGATTACAAAATAGCTAAGCCATTTAGAGATGGCATGGCTAGAATTGCAGTATTTTAGAAGTGAACGGGGAGCCAGGAGACTGAGCCCCAACCTCCCAGTTGAGATGAGATCTCCATGACAGTGTCGCCAGAGAGCCTGTGCTCACTGCCCTCTTCCATCCTGATGCTTTAGTTTCTTCCACAAACTCACTACCAAGGGGCCACTTGGCCCCCACGTGCACACTTCGAGTGATAAGGAGCTTGCTATGTTCACAGGAGGACTGAGGACTGTCTGATCTTTTGTTAATTCTGATTGTTGAGACTTTTTTTTTTAATTGAACCTAGATCCCTCTCCTTATAATTCTTTAGCTCCTGGTCCTTGTTCTACCTGCTGAGGTGACTACAAACTAGTCTGTTCCTTCTGCCTTTGACCATTCTTCAGGTCTTGGACATAGTGATTAGGTCCACCTGCCACCTCCTGGCTGTGATGTCTCTTCAGACAAAGTCCTTTTAGCTGTTACTTTTAGGATGCATTTTCAAGGCCTGTTCTTGTCTAACTCCTTACCCAGTCAGAATTCTAGCTCCCTGCCCTGGGCTCCCGCTGTGCCAGGTTCGCTCATCCTCAAGAGCCTGTATCACATTGCCCTGGAATCACAAGTTGAACTCTCTGGCCTGGGGACACTGATTCTTCTCAGTCTTTGTAGAGCCTCGCCCAGTGTTTGATGATTCTAGGTTGAGAATGAATGCATGAGTGATACTGTCAATGTCTTCTGAATGGGATGTCCACTGAACACCCTCATTCCTTCTTACTTTGGCTGTTACTGTAAGTCAACCGATGTTGACTGGTGCAGTGGATTTTAGAGACCACCATGCAGGGCCTCTCCTTTATCCCTGGTAAATACACCTTGTGGGATTGGGCTCATTGCTCCAACTTCTCTTCCCTCCTCTAGGAGGGGGAAAGATTTTACAATGAACTGTTCCATCCTGGTGCTGATCTTGGTAGATGGCACTCCCAGATTCAGGGCTCCAAGCTCCAAAGCCTGACTCTTCTGTCTTTTGCAGAAGCTTTTCACCCACTTCGCCTGCTTCTCAGCCCATTCTATGCCCACAGTTGGGTAAAGGAAATTGGGCACCACCCTGCTTTGGTAACTAGTGATAGAAGTAGAGAAACACCAGAGAAGGTGCCCATGTTGAACTAAGGCTTTGGGATTTGGCTCTCCAGGAGAATATCTATGGTTTGGGGGAACACCCAGCGAGCAACTTTTCTGTCACGGAACTGAATAGCATCTGTACTTTGACAGGACACTTTTAAACCATCAAACAGAATTTTGGCCCAACTTACAAGCTCCCTTCATGAGAGGATAAAGGTGAGGAGGGAGTGAAGACAAACACTGGAAGGTATTCTCATGGCTGTGAGCAAGCTGGGGGCAGCTGGCCTTGCCAAGAGCTCAGTGTAATTTGCTCTTGCCAAGGGCCAGTCCTGCTCATCTGGAGGGAAACCTTGTTGTGGACACGTATTTGAATCTGACCCTAGGGGGAAAGCCTGGTTCTCAGATGAAGCCCAAGCAGCTTCAGGCAGTCCAAGCATTGCCACTTTCTGCATAGGTGAGTTATGTCACCTGTCTGAGCTTCCATCTCTTCATGTAAAATGAAGTTAATGATCATAATCACTTGGCAGGGGTTTTAATTAGATAGATGGGATAATGGATGGGAAAAGCACAGGGCCCCATTCCCTGAGCATCAGGCTCTGTATAATCCCATTTTTCAATTCAACGAGCTTGAACTGCTTCTCTTGTCTGCTACTCTTTTGAAATTTTTCTCCATGACTTCTATTTTTCATCTTTTTAAATTATCTTTTTGGTTAACTTCTCTGGTACTGCTTAATGTTTATGAATTCTTGTTGAGACTGGAGGTCTGGCATCTCACTGTGGTGTGTGCCTGTGTGTGTCTTGTTGGGGCGGGGGACCGGACAAGGGCCTGCCGGGAGTGTGAAGGTCACAAAGGTGAGTTAGGCAGGGTCCCTAGATTTGCATATCTACACTGTCATCTCCAACTGTATCTCTACCCTTACAGTGTCTCTTGGGGTCTGAGAGCTAAGAAAGAGAGTGAAGCAGGGAAGAGAGGGAGGAAAATGGGCAGATGCTACTCATCCACATATAACAAACAGGGATCTTCAGACCTTAGAGATTAAGTAGTGACTTTCCCATATATTATGCAGTGTCCAAGTTGGGAAGAAAATTTAAACCCCATAATGTACTGGTAAGACTTGTTCTGAAACCCAAGCTACCAGTTGTAGCAATTTGGGTTCCTATGATGTAATTCTGCAGGCTGATAGGGGAAATATGTCTGACGAGTACCTCCCAGGACTCATGGGCTCTCAAGGGGTGTTACAGACTGCAGGGGCAGCATAAACAGGAGGGATCAAAGCTTGGAGGTGCTACAGTGAGGTTTTCCCCAGGGCCACCAAATTCATGCGACTCTGGTATGTTTCATGGACCCACCCTCACCAGGCACAGCAGGGCAAAGGAATGATGATTTGCCACCTCACATGAATGATAGTCACATTTCATGGCAAAAAAAAGAGCAGTCCCCATGGTTCCTTTCTGATGACTGTTTCATGGCAGGTAATACTGTAGTCAGAGTCACTGCCGCTTCCACAAAGCAGGCGGCCCTGAGCGGGAAGGCAGGACATGCAGAGCATGAGAAGGGAGGTTCCTCCATGCTGTTGTGGATGGAAGTCTGCGCTGAGGTCCTTCCCGGGATGGAACGTGTGCAGGACAGGGAGCAGTGGCCTGGCCTGGACAGATCACCCCGGTGACTGGCCATGAGCCTCTTCCAGCCGGGCCCCTTCCCTCTCACAGGGAGCGGGAGCAGGGGGAGAAGGCTCCCAGTGTCAAGCTTGCCAACCCTGTCTAAGAGGCACACAAGTCTACAAACAGATGAGCCTCCGCTTCATTATCACCTCGGCCGGGACGTGTTCACATCTGATATTGGATTAAAGAGGTGCTAAAATCAATCAGCCTGGAGCATAATTTCCAACACAGAGTGAAAATCAACCTTATGGGCCCACACGTAGCCAGATGGACTGCTACCACCTGATTTTATTAAAAATAGAGGACTTGTCACCACTGACAGCCTAAATATTCCACTTTCCCCCTCCCCTTCCCCCTTTCTCCAAAATGTTCTCATTGTTTGCACTGTAATCACTATCTTCTTGTTATTTAATAGCTTGTGAATTTTACAAATAACATACTTATTGCACGCTTACTCTGTGCCAGACCCTGGAAATATGGCAAAGAACGAGTGTGGGGCGGGGAGCTAAGATTTATCAGACACGTACTATGCTTGAGGTGCTTCCCCATCCATCATAGAATCTAATCCTTCCAACCAATCTGTGAACCTGAGAGCGTGAGGGCCATTTAACCGATGAAGACATCGAAGCCCAGAGAGGTGAGGAGATTCGTCCAGAACACATAGCTAGCAAATGAGAGGGCTACAGCGATTAAAAAAACTTTACTTTATTCTGCTGATGGTTCTCACAGGGACCCCGAGGTCAGAGTTCTGTTATCACTCAGTGGTTTCCACAGACCTAGGTGGCTGCAGATGGAAAACACAGCAGGAATATTAAGATTTCTGGAGCTGTCTGGTCTGTAGACAGTGGTGGGAGTGTTTTATATCCTAAGTCATGAGGCAGGATAATATGTCTAAGATGCCCAAGGTTTATTACGAGATCCAAATGAGAAGAAACTGCTTGCCTAATTCATAGCCAGAGGGACTTGGGCCAGAGTAAGATGCAAGGTCACACAGGTGGTGAGTGGTAGAAAAAAAATGGGCATCTGAATTCAGGTCCCCTGAACCCCAATCCCATCATCTTTCCCTGTGGTCATTCTATCAGCAGTTATGTGGCAAGACCTCAAAAGCAAGGCCTTCTCTGACCCTGGCCCACAAAAGGCCTCCTACCTGCCATCTTGCCTGCTGATCGTGTATCCAAAAAGAGGGTTATTGACGAAACTGATGTTCACGCCAACCAGCGGGGTCCCATCTGATGTCATCACTTGACCGCGAATGACACATGCGTGCCTGTGGGTAGAGAAGAGTAAATAACATACATGATCTACTTTTCACACTCAGAACCCTGCTGGCAGGGAACCCCAAGAGGTCAGAAGGCAGAAGGCAGGTCACTCAGATGGTCTTGGTACTCTGGGGCTCATGGTGTTTACTCAATATGAATAATAACCTTCCTTTTTTTCATACTTCCTCAATTAAGGCATCAAATTGTCCTCTAAGGAATTATTATTGGGCCCTGGCCAGGTGGCTCAGTCGGTTGGAGTGTCGTCGCATACACCAAAAGGTTGTGGGTTTGATTCCTGGTCAGGGTGTGTACAGGAGGCAGCTGATCCATGTTTCTCTCTCTCACATCAATGTCCCCCTCCCCCTTCTAAAAATCAATAAAACATATCCTCGGGTGAGGATTTAAAAAAAAGAATTAGTATTGGGAGATGCTTTCAGATATCTCACTGAGAGGTTATTTTCTAAGGATACTATATTATGCTATAAGGAGATAAAACTATAGGGTGTTGTTATGCATGTGAATTTGGGTTCAAATCCAAGCTCTGCTACTTTGTAGCTCTCTAAACCTGCATAAGTATGTGACAGATTTTTGAATCTCTATTTTTTCATCCTGGTACAGAGGAAGCTCCATAAATGGCAATGGTTATTACTGTCACTAACAGTCTCACTGGAAGTGGACATACGGGGAGTGAAGAGAATAGAGGGTACTTCTCATCTGGCATTGCAAACAGGAGAAGGGCAGATGCTGCTAGCATCGTCCCCTTGGAGTGGGTTCTGAAACCTGTCACCTTCCAGTGCCCCCCGTCCCACTTTCCCTCTATATTCCAGGCAACTAACCATCTGCTTTTCTCACACTCGTCAGGCAAATTTGTTTAAAGTCTGTGTGTCTGTGTAACATTCTTCCCCCTGCCTCAGATGTCATTCCTGCACCCCTCCGCCCACGCTCTCACCCTTTACGACCCAGATTCAAAGGACGCCTCTTCCCCGAAGCCTTGGTGGCCCTGATTAGAACTAGTCACTGTCTTCTAAAACCTGCCACAAACATCTTGGTAACCTAGCTCACCGTACATGTCTCTCCTCCCCACTGGATTATGAGCTCTTCGAGGGCAAGGTCAAGGTCTACTGCTTCCTCTCTGCAGCCCCTGGAAATGCCTAGGTCACTGTTTTAAAAAAATGGGGGTTTGAGTAAATAAGTGGGCCAATTACAGATTATCTAGAATGATTTTTTCCCTACTGTTTCAGAAGGGGCCTTGTTAGCATTTTATAAGGGCCATAGAATAGGAAATAAATATAAACAAGATCTGTCTGTTCTAGATGAAGCAGAAGTGGGGGCCCCCTTTTCTCTTGGGGTGATTCTGAAGGCAACTCTGTGGAGTCTTAGTCCCTGTAGATGCCAAAGAAAAGCCAGTTGGAAAATGACTGAAATGGTGGAATTAGAGGAAACTGGGGTCCACAAAGGTTATGTTATTTGCCCCAAGCCACGCAGGGAGGCAGTGGCAGAACCGGACCTGGAACCCAGGCCTCACCACTCTGGGCCCGACCGGCCTAGTCAGTTCACTGGGTAGAAATTAAGGGGCCCACTGGGGTCAACACCCTAAGGGATCAGGGCACTAGAGAGACAGCCTTTGTTGACTGGACAAATCTGACATGAAGATGCAGGTAGTGTTTGTTGTCCGGACAACTTTCTCCATTCACCGCGGGTCAGAAGGCTTTTTGTCTGGCCTAGGGAAGAGCTCCTGATGAGGTTTGAAGGCATTCATAAAAAAAAAAAAAAAAAAAAAAAAAAAACTCGAACCCAGCCTCCGCTTTATTAGGTGCTTACATCTCTACCTTCTTAGAGTGATAAACTTTTCTCTGTTTGATGAGAAAAGCAATTAACACCAGGCTTGTAAGCAGCTGGTTCACCAGTGTCAACTTGTCCTTTCTGAAGGCAAGAACAGCAAGAACAACTACCCAGAATGCATCAAGCTCCTCACCCCCACCTACCCCACCCCACCTCACCTCACTACACACAATCTGGTTAATGCTAATTCGGTCAGCGGTTTCCTTCCGAGGCCCTTGGTCTAAATGCAATTACATGGCAAACAAGTTAAGCAGCCGGGCCTCGGCAAAGACTCTCAGTCCTGCTCTGAAGGTCTCTCGATATATTTACGTAAAATTATCTCTCCACTAATGGGAAAGATTTATTCCATCAATTGTATTCAGCTGGTCCTGAGAGATGCTTTCTTTAATGGAGGAAAATTGAATTTCGTACTGCTGGAACTTTGTCCTTCCCGAGGATTACTAACAGACCTCCTCTCCTGGCGCTGGCCACCGTCCAGCCTTCTCCTGACACACGTGTCTTCACATTCTGCCTGGACAATAACCGGTCCTCTGGGAATGGTTTCCCTTTGGGGGCTGCCCTGATCGCCATCCCTCACACACAGGCAGGGCAGCCTCCTCCGATTTATCTTTCTTTGGGCATTTCCTGATAATTGGGAAACATTGTATCAGCACCATTTTGCTATCACGTGGCCTCCACGTCAGCAAGCCAGAGCAGATGAAATTTCAGCCCAGGCTCCTGTGGATTCTGGACAAGATGAAGCTGACTCCCTGTGCTCCTGCAGGCCTTGGAGGCCTCTTGCCAAAACAGGCATTTGGCTCAGGAATTAAGTCCTGGAGAAAAACACTTCCATCCTCCTTCTGTTTGACTGTGATTTTCAGTTGTCAAGAAAACCCAGTTTAACATAAAGACTTCCCTGGAACAAAGGACATGGGAAGTCTGCTCTGTGGAGGCCTCTGAAATGTGTCTCCTGCCATGTGGTTTTGTCCAGGGAGATTTGAAAAGATGTGGGGGTTGGGCTTCCACATGCCTTCTTTCTTCGTCCATTTATTTAATGGATACCACCAGTGGTATACTGCTACACATTTAACCATTGACTTTCAAAAGAAAAAATAGCTTTCATTTGTAGCATTTGCCTGCTTCTGGTGTAAATATGATTCTTCTACCATGGCCGATTTCAGCTACCAGTGAGATGTCACCGAACCCAGAGCTGGGAAGAGATGCACGTAACACACCATTATCTGGTATTTCTATCAAAGAGACGCAATAGTCCTAATGAACTCCAGAGCAGAGATCGTAGCGAAATAACTAGGAAGGGGTGAGTTTTGATTATTTATTACGTTTGTTAGTACTATAATTTATTTAATTTTAATTTCGTATAATTTAATTTTTAATAATTGTTGTGCTTGAAAGCTAACTTGTGGAAATCCCATTTAACAGTTGGTCCTTGGGCGCTGGTGTGAGCAGTGTTCTGTGCAGCACGGGGACACCGAGCCCACGTGGAAGGGTCGGCGTGGCTAAGAAACAGTTGCTTCTGTGGCGGTGACGATCCACAGTGGAAGACCACCGTGGCGAGAGATCACTAACACGGTATAAATCATGGTCACCAACGTGGCTTCCCAGCTGCCTCATATGATCTTCTTACTACCTGTCCTATACTTGATGCGTTTTGCTTTCCTTTGGTCACTTTCTTGGCATAATGGAGTTTTGGGGTGTTATTTTGTACTCATCCTTAGAGTCCCCTCATCACCGTCATCACCTCAGCGAGGCTGTTACCAATTTTTCCTGGCACTACTAATCACCCGTCCTCTGGGCTCCTCTAAACCTTCCAAGAATCTCTCTCTGATTGTGACTGGCATGTAATTACACCATTCACACTTGCACAGCTATCTTACACACTTCCCTGTGAGCTGCAGGAAGGCGGGGACCGCATCTCCAGGGGCCAGAGTAAGCATGGGTTACTGCTCCCTGAGACTTTGTCAGGTAAAAAAAAATGATTAAGTTATTGAAACTCAGAAAAGAGTCATTCAAGGTCAGACAGCAGAGAGCTCAGCTGGCTGAGCTGACACTCAAAGGCACGACCTCTTACTTCCGGGTCCTTACTCTTACTACTGGGTTGTGTATCTGTAGTCACGAATACTCACTTTAATTTAATTAAAAAACTGGGCACCGACGAAAAGCTAGGCACTGTGTTAGGGGCTGGGGTTTTAGAAATGTATGAACTGCAGTCCCCATTTGTGTGCTGGAGCTCCCCAAAGCCAATTTGAAAAGCCTGAGCATAGCTGTCTCTGACACCAGTGAGCCAACACATGGGTTTGGCATATGTCAGGCAGCTGGGATACAAAACAAGCAATTAGGTTGGCTGAACTCTGCCAGGAAGGAGTGCTTGTGCCAGGCCAGGGGGGCAGCAAACATGTTGGCAACAGGCCCATCATACGCTCGGGGCCTGATCGAGGTGCCCTTGCTGAGGCCAATCAGGAGGAAGACCTGCCTGATTGCTTCCTGGGGACAGTGGCCAGGTTTGAGATCAAGACAGGAAACTGTTGGAGAGGCAAATCCAAGCAAGTAAGAAACTAATCTCGGTCAGGGGGTCAGTTCCTAGTTCTAATTCTGGCAACTAACTGACCTTGGAGAGTCCTTTGACCTCTCTGGCCCTCCATTCTTGCATCTGTCACTCAGGCTGAAGTTTTTCACAACTGGCTGTGAAACAGAATCCAACACATGTTTAAGAATGGGCAATGGTTTTAAGCCTGTGCTACCCCATCCAGATCAAGTGGTTCTGTTACATGCTTCAGAATGTTAACGGAGCTCATACAATGCTTGTACTTATCTCTGAAGTGTTCCCTCCTTCTGGACCCTTCCACCTGTCCTGTTCACCAGAAAACTGCCTGTTCACCTGCAGCACCCACCTGGAGCACTCACCAAATGGATCCCCAGCACTCCTGGCCCCCTGGGCTCCTCTGCAAAAATGCTGAGCACTGTCACATATCGGGCAACCCTTTCCCCCAGCAGACCCCGAGCTCCTTGAAGTCAGGGACCGCATCTCCCTCACTGCTGTAACCCTTGCTTTGAGAATGGCTGACGTTCTTTCTGAGTGGGCCAAAGAAAACCTCCACCAAAGCAAGGGCTTGCCTTGGAATTTGAATACAAGGTACACGTAAGCACTTGATAAATTAATAACTGAATGAATAAAGAACTGATGTATTTCTGTAACTGTGATGCCAGAGAACTTCGAGTTACTTGACCTTGATGGGTTATGGCTAGGGAACTGAGGGATAGATGGGCTGGGCCTTTCCAATTGTTCTGCCCAAACTGCATCGCAAAGCTGGGTTTCTTCCCTTGGAGGACTTGCCCTGCCTCAGCCTGCAGAATCCTACTTTGATTCTACAGCCTCCTCATCTGCACCTCTTTTTTACGCACCAAATTAAAAAAAAAGAATGCCCGAAATTAAGTTAGATTTGTTATTCAATGTATAGTATACAAGCAGTAAAGGAAGGCGAAGGGAGAAAAACTGCAGCTTAACTTCTTTGGTTACTGATGAAAACAGCTAATGAAACTCGTATGCAGCAGACTGGAATAATTGTTTCAGATCCAGGCGGCAAAAGGCAACTTTGGTTTTTCTCTGCTTTAAAGTATTTGCTACTCTGTGCCACTCCTGGCTGTGGAAATCGCTCCTTTGCATCACATATTTTAAACAGATTTATAAGTCTGACTTGTACCAACCCTTAAACTATTTCCTGCTAACTCATGCTGTTTGACTGGGGATCTTTCAAGCATCTACTACACTTTACCCAGCGTCTTGTAAGAACCTTACTTGGGCCCAAATAAGAAGCCCCACTTGGTGGCCTGTAAAACTACCCCCATTAAGGGGTTCCCAGCGAAAGCCTCGACCGGTTCCACAACGCAGCCTCCAAGACCTTCTTTCTGGCCCGGCCACACAGGCTGTTCTGCAGCTCTCTCTCTTCTCTAGCTTCCATTTCAGTGCTCTGCCTCAGTTTCCTTAACCAGCTTTTCTGGCCTGGTGCCTTCCACCGATACCCATATACCCATCCTTAGGAACCCACTAGTCATGACATATTAGAAGAGACCTTTCTGATCATCTCTTTCAAACTTCTCATTGTAGAGGTGGGAATATGAAGTCCACATAGGGAATGGACTTGCCCATCCTTGCAAGAGTTGCTGAGAAGCCAGCATTCGAGTTAAGGACTCATCATTTGTTATCAATGAGAACTTGGGAAAGTCACTTCACCTCTCAGACTACTTACCGTTTGACCCCGATACACATCTAAATAATTGAGAATCTCAATTTATTTTAGCTGTCTCAAAAGTCAGAGTAAACATTATCAGAGCAGTGTTCTTAAAATTCTTTTTGATTAGATACCCCTTGTGAGCAGTTCCTTGGGTGTATTTACATTAACCGAGACATTGCACACAGGTGCTACCACCAGGAGCTAATACTGGAAAGCATACTGTCCATTTGGTGCAACGGTTAATGCACAAAAATGTATATTCCCAATAGTTTCCTTTAAATTTTGAATCTTCTGCTTAACTCTTTTTAGATTCTTGAACCTTCTGAATCTCTTGGCTACCTTTTCGTTCAATCTGATGAGAATGACTCCTCTTGGTTTTGACTTCATGGAGCTGAGGGAGACTTTGTATTACAAGTGTCAGCTCTGCCGCCGTTGTGTTTGCCTGCACTGTGTTACCCGTGATCTGGAGTTACTTTTCAAAATTTTTTTCATGCCCCTGGACTGTGTTATACGTAGGTTTGGTTAAAACTAGATTTTACACAAACACCCCCTGCCGTCACATTGTAACACCCTGGAATAAAGCGGTAAAGGTCCACTGTGTACCTCGCGAAGGAGTGGATCCCCATCTCCTGCAGGACACCTCGTGGGCTGGTCCAGACTTATAACCAGCTAACAACAGGGGGACCAAGGGAGCAAACTAAAATCTTAGAAATCCATACGGGTAAAATGTTCATTTTCCCCTTATTTTTTAAGATAAAAAAGTAAAGACAGATAGACATTCTAGCGTTTTCTTCCTGTACTTCATGGACCACACTGGGCACTCACGTCGGGTGCACCTGAATTACAATGGTGTGTGTCTGTGATTTCTTTTTATGAAACAAACTCTAATGCGCTATATATGACATTACTCTAAAGCCAACTTCTAGTTGTGCTTCATTCTTTATAACTTATTTCAAAGCTCTTCCTACATTCATGTTGTATCTCTTTCAATCACCTTAGGTCCAAAATCAACAGAACTTGACCTAATCACTTACTTTAATGTTCCTGCAAATCTAAGATCCCCAACTCTTTAAACTTTATCACAGTTCTTTTGCCGCATCATCAGCAACTCTGTGCCATACAGGTCACTTTCTGTAGTACCCCAATGCCTCCAGATAAAGTCCGAACTTCTCACCTTGGCTCATAAGTCTCTTCAGGATCTGGCCCCTGCCGTCCTCTTTAGGCTCACGCCTGTCTCACACCCTGTGCTGCCGCCTCGTTACATCACTTGTCATGCCCTTGCCTTGGCATGAGTTTCCATGCTTCCCTGACTCCGTCTGTGCTGGCTCATCTGCCTTGAATGTCTTTCCTCCTCATTTCCCCTAGCCTCTCCTTTAAGTCCTGCCCTTCAGTCAAGCTCTTCTAATTTCCCCAGCACAAAGAAGTCGCTTTCTTCTTTAGCGAACGAGGCACGATGTACTTATTGCCCTAAAGAGTAATCATTAGTTCACACACTTCATTTTCTTTTCTAGATTAGGAGTTCTTGGAGGGGAACACCCGAGTCCTTTCCATCTCTGTAACTCCAGTGCTTAGTACAGGAGTAGGTCTATAGTATGCATTCAATACATGCTGAGTAGAGAAATATCACATAAATGAATGAAAAAAGACGATGACAGAAAAACATACAGTTATTTTACAACTCCCGAAGTAAACATTATATATGGATTGAGGGAAGAGAAACATAGACAAAGGGCTGGTAAATGGGAATAGAGTTCAGTTGTTAGAAATTTAATTGAGCAACTACCAGGTGCTACATACAGTACTGTGTAGTAGGGAAGATATTCTTTCATCTGTTTTCTTATTTATTTATGGAAACTACAAGAAGGAAGTGCCTGTAGTTTCTGTTTCATTTTCCATTGTATTTTAAACAGTCAAATAACTATAAATGAGGCAAAATTCCAATGTCTGGGGAATTCACATTTTGGAATGAATATAAATTCACTTTTTTCCTCTTGGAAAGTTTTGTGTACATGTGAAGAGAGGGAAGAAGAAATCCATAGACTTCTTCAGATTAATCGACGTTTAATTTTTAAGCTAGAAAGATCCTTGGGATGCCTGAATCCAAGCCCCTCATTTCCAGGTGAGTCACAGGTGATCTTTAGAGATGGATGGAGCTTCTCCCCTCTGCCAGAATACTGCCCAGAGGAAGCATCTCCCCACATCACAGACCCTCACTATGGAGTCCACTTGGAGTCCACACTTGATGCCTCCAGGATTGGACTGGAGGCCAGTTAGACTCACACAGAGGTGTTTACTTAAGTCCTCACCCAATAATCTCCAGTGAGGACAATATTAGTAATGTGATACATGCCTTTCCAATATTTTAACTTTTTCTTGCTTGAAATTTATCTGTGTTGCAAGGAAATGCAAAAAGTCCCTGATTTATAAACACTGCAATTACTGCCTAAGAGAGCCCTCAGTTAGGACTCCAGGTTCCCAGGACTCAGGCTTTGCTACCACCTTGAGGAGTCAAGGACTTACTCTGTGTTAAAGCTTCCTCTTCTACCAACAAGGGCGAGGACCTCAAAGGTCCATTGGCCTCTGCCTGCCATGATGTAGGGCACTTGCATCTATTAGAGAACTATGCTAATGCTTCAGGCTAAGATTCTCATTGTCCTCCCAGTTCTCATGGTGGCACCAGAACCTATACAAATGCTAACACTGACTCTTGCTATTAGTGATGACAGCTATTAACACTTATTAAATACTTATTGCCCTGACACATAATTGTTTTACATCTCAGTTAATCCTCAGAGATCCCCATGAGGTATGGATTATTACCCTCATATGACAGATGAAGAAAATGAGGCACAGAGTGATTGAGAGACTTGTCCGAGGTCACACAGCTAGCAAAGGGTGGGGCTAAGATTCAAGCACTAGGCTACCAGGGCTCTGAAGCACTAAGACCTACTGGGAAGTAGCTTTTGCTTTTGTTGTACGGTATTAGAGAGAAAGTCAGGGACTTTCAGCATTGTAGCAGCACCATGCTTTCTACATTTCCAAACTGAAGACGCTGAGATGGGAATATAAAGGACCTAGCAGAGAAGAACAGAAGCTCACCATATGGGATCCAGGGCCAACCGGCTTGACTTCAAATGCTGGTTCTGCCACACATGCGCCCTAAGTCCCTTGGCCAAGTTACTCAACTTCACTGTACCTCAGTTTCATATTTGTAAAAGAAGGGTGATGAAGTCCCTATGTCATCTGCATGGTGGGAGATGTAAAGGTCTTAGTACTTACAAAGCATTTGAAATAATGCCTAATACATAGACTACCCTTGGTAAGTGCTCTGTGTTATTACTGAATGTGTGCCATGTGCCAGCCACTGGGCTTTTGGGTATTTTATCTCATTTAATCTCCCAGGAACCTGCAGGGTGGGAATTAGTAAGCCCACATTACAGATGAGGACATAATGAGGAAATTGAGCCTTGTTCACTCAAGGTCACTTGCTCTAACTTGCCCAAGGCCTTGAATACAGGCTTTCTCCCTCTACACCCTGAGTGATTCCGGCGTCAGCATAGCATCCTCTGCTAATGCTTCCTGTGATGGACAGCTAGGAACAAACTCAAGCTACAAAGCAAACAGAGATTATAATTCGGTTTCACAATCAATAAAAGGATGATCAAGTGGCAGAGGAGAAGTTGTTAGCTGCTCATAAAGATGATGTGAGAAGTTGCTGCCTGCATCCTGGATTAAATTCACCTAGTTGCTTTATCATCATAAACGTTCATTTCAATGTGGGGAGGGATTTTTAAAAAAACAACATGAATAATATATGATGGCTGACATTTTGGAGAAAGTAGGATCTTTACCATCTTACATCTTCCATCAGAGTAATTTATCATTGTCTTTCTCTCCGCCCCCCCCCCCCCGCCCCGCCTCCCGCCCTTAAACTGATGGGGTAGCCTGTCAGCTCAGCTTGTACTGAAAACGCAGGAGTATAATTCAATAATAAATCCGCTCAGAGGCCAGCTGTCAGGAAGCTGGTGTTTATTTGAACTCCATTAGATGATCTCTACGGCTCAGCCTCTCTGAGGGCTAGCTGAGGGCTGTCTAAGGCCTGAGGTGGGGTGAGGGGGAGTGGCAAGCAAATGTTTTTCTGTAACTGCTCTGCCACCAACTTGTACGTGCCTTTAGATCTGCAGTGGGCTGATAAAAAAAACTGTATTGTACACACGATCTTTTCTCCCTCCTTTCCATTTTTTCCTCTTGTTAACTCTTGCTTTTAAAATTCCTGGAAACTTTTGTGTCTTTATAAAGGGTCTGAAGGAAATTCTGAAGACTTAGCATGACATCAAGGTGATATTACTTCTGTTTATAGCCAGTTTCAAGTCCTAAAGGAGATGAAATGCTCTAATCTGGTTAGTGAACAAGTGAGAGACATGTCTTTCTTAGTTCCTGCCCCAAACCCCCTTTCTGGCCTCATAGTCCCTTATGTTTTTCCTCCCTCGCATGCCCCGCCCCCCGTCACCCTCCACACACCAGATCATATACTCCAGATTTCCTAAGACCATCTTGATTTCAAATGTTAGAGCATGTCTACTGACTTCTGATCTGTAAAATAATATCATAATTATGTTCCAACCATATTAAAATTCTCTCTATTCTCTGATTATCCTGGGAAGTTATGCTGGTCCCTCAGTCTAGAATGCATTTTTAAATACTATTCACCTGAAACCCATGGCAAGCAATACAACCTATTCAGTAGTACGTACACACGCAAACACACAAACACACACACATGCACAAAACCAAAACAAGTTTCGTGAAACACATATTCTTTTTTCAGTGCTGCACTGATACTTTCTATTTCATTATACCCAATCCTGTTTAAGTTTACTTCTATTAAAAATGATTTCAAGCCCTACACGGGTGGCTCAGTTTGTTGGAGCATCATCCTGTGCACCAAAAGGCTGCAGGTTTGATTTCCAGTCAGGGCCCCTACCTAGGTTGTGGGTTTGATCCCCGGTCAAGGCATGTACAGAAGGCAACTGATCGATATTTCTCTCTCACATCTATGTCTCTCTCCCTCTCTCTCTAAAATCAGTAAACATATCTTCAAGCAGGGATTAAAAATAATAATAATTTCAACCTACTAAATTGATTTCATGATATACTCATGGGCTATTGTGACCTGAAGTTGGATAAATAATATTTTAATGGCCAATCCTCCTTACTGAAATCTGTCTCAGGCCAAAGGCCATTTCCTAACAAAGTCTTCATTCATTAGTTCATTTGTTTATTTGCTCATTCATTTTCAAAAACAAGCATTTACTGTTGCCTCCCCTGAGCCAGGCCCTGGGCCTGGTGCTGCAGAAACAAAGAGGCACCAACTGGAAGCAGCCCTGTGGTGTGGAGCTCGGGGACATGGATTTGCAATGGGAGTGATGGCCCTGCCTTGAAATCTCAGAACACTTCGTCTTCTCATCTCTTCAGACACTCAGCTGTGGCTGATTGGCTGACTCACTGATCTTACCATTCACTGTGGTTTGGTTGGTGTCAGCCCACGTGCTAGACACTAGGGGTTCAATAACTAACAAAGCTTGGGACACTCAAAGAGCCCGTAGTGTAATAGGGCACAGATGCTTATCTTCTTGCAGGCCTAGTGCAGAGTAGGTGCTGATCAGTATTTACCAAATAGAGCTTGTGTTTTGTGGGTACCTCTTCCCTCTCTGAGCCTGCCCAGTCTCTCCTCTCCATGGGATCTGACCCTCTCTACAGTATATGACCCTCTGCGTCCTTTGGGATGAATGCTCTGGTCACCCCTCCTTTTAAAAAATCCTCACCTGAAGATGTTTATTGATATTAGAGAGAGAGGAAGCACTGAGGGAGAGGGGGAGAGGGAGAGAGGGAGAGAGAGAGGGAGGGAGGGGGGGAGAGAGAGAGAGAGAGAGAAACACATCTATGTGAGAGAGAAACATCAATTGGTTGCATCCCATATGCACCCCGACTGGGGATCAAATCCACAACCAAGGTATGTGTCCTGGAGGGGAACAGAACCCACAGCTTTGGGGTACGAGACAATGCTCCAACTAAGTCACATGGCCAGGGCCATTCCTCCTTTTTAAAAGTCCCTCTGACTCCTTAGTCTTTTCTCTTTCAGTTCAGTGTGCTGTGTCAGCTGACTTGTAGTGATCTTTTCTCACCCAACTACTTGCTTGAGTGAGCTAAATACCTACTGGGCTTAGGGGAGCCCAGAAAGATGTGACAACATCACATTATTTCTCTCACAATACAGTGTCCTCAGACATATTCTGAACTGATATTCAATTAACTTGGGGGTGGCTCTTTTGTTAGAAACTCTTCCTGTAATCTGCTACCCTGTCCCTCATTGGAGGCCACACTGTTCACTAAAGTGATGTGTCTGTTCTATGTCCAGCCCTTTCAACCCAGTCAGTCCTTTCCAAGGGAAGAGATACAACCAAAGCTGTGTAGCAGGGAAATGGATGCCTCCTGTGTTCTTCGAGGAGGCAATGTCCTATGCTGCTCTCCCTTTTCCGGCTGTCTGATCCCAAGCTCTGTAGTCTGGGTCCTGTTAGCTGTCGTCCTTGTATGGACAGTCTACTTTGGGACCCTTCCCATCCCACTCAAGTGTTGATAGAGGGTGCTCTGCATTGTATTCTCCCTATGACTCTAGGGGAGGGACAGGTGTTGTACCAGGCAGACGGGGTACAGGGCATGCAGGTCAGGAAAGAAAGATGGTATTCAAACCACCTAAACTGGTGATGGTGGTTCCTGTGCTTACTATGTCTTCTCCTACTTTGGATCAGCCGAGGTTATTCACACCTCTATCACTTCACGTGGAGTTGAGGAGAGCCATGGCAGAATGTCAGAGACAGCTACTGCCTTCATTAATCTTGTACTAGACACTGCTCTGCGCCAGGCATAGTCCTGGGCTCTGGGGACACAGATGAGCCGGACAGGGTTCCTGAGGGAGGCCTTCCTTACTTTAGGTCCATCTGGCAGTATCTTTGCTTCAGCTCTGAGTCAAGCTCTATGCTTTCCTCCAAGGTTAGGTCTAGCTCAGCCCAGAGCCTAGTCTGCCTGGTTGGGGTCCTCATATCCTGCGGAGCTGCTGCCCATCTTTCCCTGAGGGCCACCCCTGCTCCTGTGCCTCTCGGACCAGCTGGGGTGCTGCACAGAGGCATAGGGAACCCACTCCCTGAGTGAGATGCACAGCCGGGAACCTGCAGAGTAAAGGAGCTGTATTTCTGGGGGCTGCCTTGCCTTGCTGGGCTCAGAAATGCTGCTGGGCTTCTGGGTGACAGCCTGTTTGTTGGAACCCATTAAATGGACTCCCATTCTCCCAAATCGTGGCATGGCATACCAGGTGAAGGAGGATATGGGGTTTTCTGTCAGGCACAGGCCTCGTTACTATTACAGACAAGCACCAAGTCAAGTCTGCCTGCCCATCAGCAATCCCACTCTCTGGACAAGTGCCATTGGATTCCTCCCTAACAAGGGTCCTGGCTGACAGTCGGCTGGCATAATGCTGTGTTTTCCTTTCCCTAAATAAGAAACGGACAATCTAATCCCCCTTTCTCTCTGGGTGGCTGCTGGACTTTCCAGGAGGCAGGTTACTCTAAAGTTTCACTTCCAATAAAGGAAGTGGAGTTGGAAGCTGTTTTCAACATCACCACCATCATCTTCATCACCACCATTATCATTTAATTAGTAAGCATTTTTGTGTGTGGCCAATATTAGATTGAGATTTTATGTATATATTTTTTGTTATTGTTTAATTCTCATGGCAACCCTGGAAAACAGACATCATTTCCTCACTCTTACAGATGAGGAAAATAGAGCTCAGAGAAGTTAAAGAATTTTCCCAAGGTCACAAGCTAGAAAGTGGATGCAACTGATTTTAAATCCAGCTCTGTCTAATGCCACAGCTTGTTTTCACCAGGTCAGGCTGCTGCCATAAAAGCCACCATGTACTGGTCACCTGTGTACCAAGCTCTGTGCCAGGGGCTTTATTTTAGTTAATACTTTCAATGGCTTTTATGAATAATTGCTAGTATTGACAACTTATAACTGAAGGTAGATGCACAAAGGTTAAGTCATTTTCCTGATGTCACACTGAGCTAGTGGGGGGTAAATCCAAGATTCAAACTCTGGGCACTTTCTGTTAGTCCACATTCCTTCACGTGAGAGGAAAGAAAGCAGCAACCCAAACTTGGTAGTCGATTTCACTTTATCCCAACTATGCAAATAAGTGCTGTATTACTGCTGAGTTCAAGGTCATGGAACACCAAGAAGGTAGTCCAAAGAGAAGGACATCTGCTGCCTCCTGTTTCTAGGTGTCCAGTCACTGGGGCTTGTTTTACATAAGAATTTACTTGGGGCTACTCGGTGGTGACAGACAGCTGTTTCGTCTGAATCTAGATCAGTGTGGAGCAGGGACATCGTGATTCAGGGAGATGTTAGGCAAAAGGAATTTTTACAGGAACGTGTGGAAGCTACCATTATCCATTCACTTGTAGAGCAAATACTATAGTGTTACAGGTTTGAAGAGTTGAATGGCCTCTTCTTTGAAAGCATCTGTAATTTAACTGAAGGTGACAGACACATAAACAATGATGTGGGAGCTGACTACTCCTCCTGCTTCTGCTACTAATCTGTAATGTGATTTTCAGTAGATGATTTAACCTCTCTGGGCTCTGAATCCGCAGGATAAAATTAAGTAAACTAGATAATGTATCCATCCATCCTCCTTCTTACCATCCCTCCCTCTCCCCTTCTTTCCTTCCATTTCTTCATTGTTCAAGGCAATATCTGTGTATATTTGTCTTGACCAGCGAGGTGCTAAAATGAACGATATGTTGCACTCCTTTCCTGGAGGACTTGGTTTAGAGGGTTGACGGACACTCATACATATTCAGTACATAAAGCCACTTGCCCAGAGCCACGCATCTAGTAGTGGTGGCAGAGCCAGGATCTGAAACACAGACTAGCCCGACTCCGAGGCCCATACACTCCCCTTCTGCTGAGGGGGTCCACTTCTGCCAGAACAGGATTCTCAAGTTCCCGACTTGACAGGCTCCTTAAGGCAAGTCAGATCTGCTGGCTTGGCGAGTGACCAGAGGACATACATGGGTCCATGGTCCTCACTGGCACTGATCAGGTTGGCATAGTAAGGGCACCCTTAATCAGAACAGCCACTGGAAACCAACCAGCAACAGCCCCAATCAGATCCCACAATGGGTCCAGTAAGCAAAGGCTGAGCAAGCAGTGTTCCTCTTGTTTGGAATGATATTTGTATCTCCATTTGATTAGAAGAACTCACACCACGGGAAGGCCCACAAGCATACATACAAAATCATACAACTGAATGAGACAGCAGGAAGCTTCCTACCCAGGGACAAAAGCAGCATTTCTGGCTAAGACAAAGGGATAGATTTTTCCTCACTCTCCTCCTGCTCCTGGCTCTGCCACTTGACTGGCCTGTGAGTTTGGGAAGGTCACTGCACCTCAGAGGTTCTCAATATTCTCAGGGTGGGTTGAAGGGTTTGGACTATAAAGGGCCTTCATCTCTAAAAAGGTTCAAGTTTGAACACATCTACACACTCAAATCAAGCCCCTATGGCTGGGCTCAGAATACTTTCCCAACTTCCGCTGTCTTGTCACCACTCCTGTGAGGAAGGGCCAGGCCAGGGAAATCAGGGGCCAGGGGGCCCGATGGGCTGTGGTGTGAATCAGGCTGCATCATGTCTCAGAAGCGAGGCCTTCTCCTTGGAGTCCCAGTTACACTCTGGGGTTGATAATACCACTTACCAGGTGGCTGCCCCGATTCCTTCTTAGGCTACTTCTCTTCTCCCCATACACATTCTCCTTGAGCAAACTTTTGTGCGCTCAGGGTGTCAGCTCTTGCCTGTTTGTAGATGTCTCCCGATTGAGATCTGCAGCCCTAACCTCCGCGTGAGCTCCAGAATTGTGTACAAAGTACAAACAGACACCTCCTCTGGGGTGTCCTACTGAGGTGGGTCCCTTCCTTGCCTTTATGGTGCTCAGGTGGAGGTCATCACCTCATTCCCAACCCTGCTGTACTTTCAGGTCACCAACCTGGTGAGAATCCACCATCTACCCAGGCACCTGAGTAAGAGTCTTGTAAATATAGCATCCCTCAGACCCAAGCCATGACTAAGCCCTGCCGATTTTCCCCTTCAAGCAGAACTTGAGGATGTCCTTCACCATCTCCACCTCCATCACCACCCACTGTCCCCTTAGGGCAGGAACTCTAGGCACGGAAGTCATGAGTGTAGAGGGTACACAATCTGTGACTGCTAATTAACGTGTGCTGACTTTTCGAGAAACCTTTGTACACATGAGGTGTTACTACATTGGAAGACATTCAAAAGAAAATATTACAAACCCCTTCTTCTTGGATACTTTTTCCTGTTCACAGACCCTGAACTGGGGAGCAAAGAACAGAGAGCAGTCGTTTGCTGGCTCCTGTGCCCTTTCATGTGCCTGGGTCTTTACACAATCAGTACCTCACCCTGGGTCGCCCTCTCCCTCCCTTGCCCAGCTATTTCTCATGTTTAAGACTCAGTTCTTAATTAATGACCTTCCCCTTACCCAGGAGCACCTCCTCTATGTTCCCAGAGTCCCCTGGGCATATTCCTGGCCTATCACAGTGAAACTTCTCTTTTTTATCCCCCAAGTAGTAGACTGGGATTGACCAACGATCTGGGGGTGTGTTCCATTCATCTCTCTGATTCTAGCACAGGACCTGGCAGAAAAGAGACCTCAGAAAAAAATTGTCCAGTAGATGACACAATTGAAAACTCATGAAAGAGCGCATGAACATACAGCTTGGGACATCAGCAGACGTACCCACCCTCAGCCTAACAAGTCTTCCAGGCCTCGGTTCTGAGGGTGAACAGTGCTAAAGCCTTTCAGCTCATCTGCGGACTGCAGAATCAGTGATAGCTGACTGCAAAGTAGGTATTGATCCAAGATTCTCCCTGGACCTTTGATTTCTCATTCTCCCCATCTATCACTGAGCAGGAACAACAAAACTTTGCTCATAAAAAATTCCAAATGCCTCGGATAGCTTATTTTCTAAATGTGGGTATCCAAGGCCTCTCCTTTGCCTCCCCTGACATTCCATCAAAAGCCTCCGATGCCCATCCTCCTGCCCCGCCATCTGCCACCCAAATGTTGCCCTGGAGATGGTTCAGTTCTCCCTCAGAGAGCCACGGCCGGAACTGGGGCCCAATGGACTCACCCTCCATCAAAGGGGTTCTCCCCGGGGATGATGTGTGTGCTGTCCCTGCCCACGAGGAACTTGATGCGGTCGTAGAAGGAGTGCAGGTTCTGCTGGGACACAGGGGCCTGTGTCTCCTGGATGATGTCCAGGGGGTCAGGGGAGCCCAGGCACAGTGGGTTAACATGACAGAGGGGCTGGAGGCAGCAGTCGGGGTCCATGCAGTCCACCAAGCCATCTGCAGGGGTGACAGAGCATGAGGTTCACATCACGATGTTCAATCAGCCGCGTTTGTCTACAATACCTTCATTCCCTTCTGTATTTCCCACTCATTAAATTATCTTATTAAGTGCCAGATCTTTGCTGGGCACCAAGGAGATCCAAGTGCTTCAGATCTGCTCCCAAACCACTAGCCTCATAGGAGTTGGACAAGTAGGTGTATGATGGACATGTGCTATTTTTTCAAAGAAATAGCAGGGATTATATATATGAAGGCCCAGAGGTTAAGAGGACACACTGAACATTGAAGCTGCTAAATTCAAAGGTTGGGCTCAGAAAGGGAGGTGGTTGGGGGAAGAAGGTAAGACTGTTGGGCCTGAGGGGTGTGGGGCCAAGTTAGAGAGTTTGCATTTTACTCCAGGGACAATGGGAGCTACTGAAAGGTCTGAAGCAAGGGGCAGAAGCTGGGGGCTCCATGGGGGGGCGGGATATGTGACTGTTGAGGTGATGCAGGGAAAAATAATGGTTGCTGAGAAGAGAGTACTAAAAGTGAGGACTGAGAGAAGTGGAAGGTTTTGTGAGACATTTAAGCAGCAAACATGTGAAGACCTGGCTTTTGACTGGCTTTTGGGGGTGAGGAAGGGGCAGTGCTGTGAAGGCTCTGCAACCCTCAGCACCTCTCCCAGCTGCGAGGTCAGTACTGCAGCCGGACTCTACCTGCCGTGAGAGCAGTTTCCGAGTTTACTCTATGGTTTCTAGTGTCTGGCCGAGGTGCCATTAGCAGGGAATTCTCTTTACCACATGGATGGACTTCCTCAGGACTGAAAATCATATTACAACTTCCAGCTTCCCAAAGTTTAAAGAAAGAAATTCCCCTAGACCGCAGGTTTTTGCTTGCATTATCCTGAAGTATTTTTACAGGCATGCCATAGACTAACTTAAAATGGATAACAAACCTAGGGATCAGAGGCCACTGCCCAAGGCGAGGGGCAGAAAAGCCCAGGGTTATAGTCTGTGTGCTCTGTAGGCACAGAACAGTCTAAGGGGGTGGAACCAGATTCTGCCTCTCCTGGTTATTAGCTTGTGGCTTTGGGCAAAGGTCCGCACCACCCTGGGGGCGCAGATCCTGTTCTGGTATCTCTGTTGTATCCCTAGGACTTGGTATAGGTGTTTAAAACAAGACAGTTAAGTAAGTGAAGAAATGAATAGAAATGGAATGAATTAACAAATGAAGAAATACATGAAGATATGATAGTCCATAGAAGCCAGAAGACCATTATCTTTATTCCATTTAGCAGTGTGGTATGGTGGGAGGATCAATGAGGCTCAGAGACTCAAGTTCAAGTTCCAGATTGAGTTGCTCTCCTCACGCTGAGCTCAGGCTCATCACTAGCATGCCTCCCTCATTTCTATCTCTGTGGGTCCACCAGAGTGCTACTGCATAGGCAGTGGCAAGCCTGGGTGCCCCGCCCAAGCGGGCAGCACCCCTAAGCTTCCTTACTCACCTTGGAGGGGTCATGGCCCCAGGCAACTTCCTTGATCTCCGTGAAACCCCGTTTTTTTCTTAATAAATTAGGAACAAAATCCCCTATATTTCTTGTTCACTTCTTCACGGTATCCAAGACCTGGCATCCTCCTTGAGGGCAGCACAATGATAAAGGGTATGGATTCTAGAGCCAGACTATCTGGGCTCAAATTCTGGCTCTGAAACTTATACTGTGTGACCTTGGGCAAGTTACTTAAAGTCCCTGGCTTCAGTTTATCACCTCTCTCACATGGGGATAAGTGTCACATAAGTATTTGTTACATAAATAAATATGTCCCCACATCTAGCAGAGTATCTGGCATTCAGTTATTGCTGAATAAGGGGTAGTTCCCCTTCTCGACCCTGAACCTAGAACAGTTCACTTTAGTGAAGGGCCATTTGCCTTTTGTCTGCTCCCCTGCCAGATTCAGGCTGATATGTGGACAGGTCTCATCACCCCAGCACAGTCCCAGGTCCTAACTTGTGGCTCCTGTCCCAGTTCCCAAATACACCAACTAACTGCCTAGCAAAGCACCTGCCTTCTCCTGCAGTCGGCAGGCTCCATCATAAGGCGCTGTCAGACGTTGCTTAAACACATAATTACAGCCCGAGCTGAGGGTTATTTGCATTCTGCTATTGATGTTAGCATGACAGATTCAGCTGCCGCATCCATAAGTCAGCAGAAATGGTCCATTATTCAATCCCAGTGAGCAGGGACGTTGACCATTAAATCAGCTAGCACAATTGAAGGGCCGTGAAAAGTCATGGCTAATTTGAAATTTTATTAGCTCTTGCCTGCTCTTGTTTACCACCAAAGCTGTCCCTGGAAGCCAGTCTTTTACCTCTTTATAAATACCCTGCTTTGTGGCACCTTGGAAGAAGGTTATCCTGGAATTACTGTTACTAATACTTTTAATATAGGGATGATGATGATGATGATGATCAGAGCTACCACTTACTGAGTGACAGGCATTATGCCAAATGCTTTACAAGGAATGTTCTTAAGGAAAGTGTCACGGAGTCTTTCCAACTCTCTCACTGTCGGCCCCACCACCCCCATTTTAGAGAAAGAACCAGAGGCTCATAACGGTCAAGTGACTTGGTTACGGTCTCATAGTCAGTCAGTGAAGAAGCTGACTCAGAAATTTGAACTCAGTACTTTGTGATACATGAAAGGTTTTTGAGTCATGAAGAAATTTTTAGGAACTATTTCTTCAGTGGAAAACATGAATTTCTGAGTCTTGCTGAAATGCTGCGCTCCTGGGCACTTTCAGCACCCACGGCAGCCTCCATAGCGGCGCTCATCTCCGCCCTGTTGTAATTTTGACTCTGTCTCCCTCCGACACCACAAGCTCCTGGAGATCAGGGCTCTCTGACCCATCTCAGGATCCCAGTGTCCACCACTCTGGCTTTCACCTTCACCCTTGCTTCTGGAATATGGGCTCCCCCGCATTCCTTTTCTTTTCCTTTTTAAAAACATTCAGCAGTAAGTTTTAAAAACAAATGTTTCTTGTGGCCAGAGGGCCCTTGTGATGATCTAGTTGGCCATCTTGCCGGACATGAAAGTTTTAGCAAGGGCTTTGAGCTTTGGTTTGCCCATCTGTAAAATGTACAGGCAGACCAACCTCACAGAGATGCCGGGAGGATTGGGTTAGGTCATGGATGTGAAGCACTTAGCGTGATGACCAGTGCCTAAGTGCTTGAAAAATAAGTTACTCTTAGCTCCTGGCCAGGTGCTTCTGTTGAACAGGTATCGTGATAACACACCTGCCATATGGCCCTGTGGAGGCCCCCTCCCCATGCATACATTTCCTGGCAGCCCTGCCTCATGTAGCCTGGGAGAATTAGATAAACATGGCCATAGCAATATACCTGTAAGTTAGGATGGTAGAGAACTCAGGGGACTTGAAAATTAAGGTCCTCTGAAATGGAGACATCCCACAAACAGTGCTCTTATGAGAGATCCTGGGGCTGGGGAATTGCTCACGCGGTATGCATTGCAGGTAAGTGATTAATGCCAGACCAAGAATTTTGTCTGCCTACACCTTCCTACGTTGATGCTCCCTATTCATTCATTCAGCAAATATTTGCTGCGTAGTAAATGTGGGCTAAACCTCTGCTAATAGAGACAATCATATTTTAATGATATGTACATGTTTTAAAAATGAGTAGAGCCCATAAAATTCTTATCAAAGGCTCAATTTACAAGACCAGCTTTCAGGCAAGCCCGTCTTTATTTTTTATTTGTTATTATTATTTTTAGTCCCCACCTGAGGATACATTAATTGATTTTAGGGTGAGGGAGAGAGAGAGATGGAGAAACATTGACGTGAGAGAGAAACATCCATTGGTTGTCTCCTGTATGCACCCTGGCCAGGGACTGAACGCACAGCCTAGGCATATGCCTTGACCGGGAATTGAACCCACAACCTTTTGGTGTATGGGACAATGTTCTAACAAGCTGAGCTACCCAGCCAGGGCAAGCCCCTCTTTATATTTTCCCATGCAGCACGTGGTAGCCTGCAACAGGGTGTACAACTGCTCTACAGCAAGAGAATTGTCCACAGTTTCACTTTCTTAGGCATAGATGACAATTTTAGAAGAGTCATATTGAGAGGAAAAAGTATGCTTTGGGGACAGAAAAGTAAATTTGGGGTAGACTAGAAATACATCAATATATAGTTTTTTAGATTCTCTGGTTTTGGCCAGTCTGGAAACATTTACATTCCCAAAGCACTTCATATTTTACTTAATTGTATATTACACACAAGTTGTTTGACTTATAAAATGCCCATGTTTCCTATATTTGCTATTCCCATGGTGAGACCCTCATTATCACAGCAGAAAAACTTAACACAAAAGGCACAAAACACCAACAGGAAAAGGGAATTTTCAAGATTTCTTTTCTTTAAAATTAAAAAAATATTCTCACCCAAGGATATGTTTCATTGATTTAAGAGAGAGAGGAAGAGAGAAACATTGACTGGTTGTCTCCCATAAGCACCCCGTCTGTGGATTGAATCCTTTGTGGTGTATGGGATGATGCTACAACCAACCGAGCCACCTAGCCAGGGCTCCTTCAAGTTTTCAATAAAACCCTCCTAAACTCTAATGCCCAGCTTCTGGTGGAGGTGAAGAAGGGCAGAAGAAAAAGTCAGAGGCCATTCAGGCTCCTTGAGTCTGGGAGAGGTGAAGCAATGCCACGTTCAGCAGTGAGCTCTGGTAGGAGTGGAGGGCAAAGAAAAGAGGGAAGGAAATGGAAAGAAAAAAGGCAGAATAGGAATTAAAAAGAAAGATGAAAGAAAGAATAAAGAAGAGAAAGAAGGAAGGCAGGCAGGCAAGGAGGAAGAAAAAAAAGAAAAAAGGAGGCCAGGTCTCTGAGTCACTAAATGGATACTCCAAAGTGGTTCATGTGACCCTTGAACTTGAAGACCCCTCCCTCATGCTGAAATGCTGCATGGTGCATTGGTTCTGCTGACATTTCCATCTGCGTGCTATCAACTTGAGCATGAGGGCCATGTCATTTCCCCTTGCATCCCTCAGTGCCTACCCTGCTGCTGAGTATCAAATGACCTTAAGAACTAGGGGCAGGATTATGTGTGAGAAAAAAAAAATCCAGGCTAGAATCCTGAAGAACCAGTTCCTTCCCTGGATCTGCCATTCTCCAGCTGTGAGACCTTGGGCACGTCCCTTCATATGTCTGAGATGTAATTTATGGGTGTAAAACTGGGGTAATAAACCCTACCAAACTCTCAGCATTGCTGAAAGGTTGCTAGGTTGGGAAGAGTTAGTGAGCAATTCACTGTAAGAAAATTTTGCTGTCTTTCCCATGCCTGTTGCTGTCCCCAGAGCCTCCTCTGCAGACAGCCACAAGGGCACAGAGGTGGGTGAAGACCTCTGCCATCCCTTGCAGTCCTGACTAGAAGTGGCTTTCTGCTCATTTTGTGATCTTAATAGCTGCCAGTGATATTGGGCGACTCACCCCCCTCTCTGATGTCAGTGTCCGGGTCTGTAAAGTGGAAGGTCAATGGGGCCGCCTCTGAGGCTAACCTGCGTGATGGCTACCTTCTGGCCTTCATATGCCCCAGGCCCTTTTCCTTTGGTGGCGGGCTGCCTGCTGTAACTCTTGCAGAGAGTGAAAGGTGTGCATGAGAGTTCTATCAAAGGTGGTCAGCTAGCCTTCCCATCTCTACAAATGAGGATGCTGGGGCTCGGGTTAAGTGATCTACCTGTCATCATACTGCTAATAAAATAGCAGAGTTGGGAATTTGCTCCCCTATCTTTCTCCAAGTCCAGCTGTTAGGTCTATTTCTCTATCCTGTCCCCCTCCACAGAGGGCAGGAACTGACCTGTTTTATTTCTGTATCCCAAATGCATAGCACAGCGCCTTGAACACAAAGCACTGTAGTTGTTGAATGAGTGAAAAAAAATGAATGAATGATCATGTGAGAATCCCAAATGGATCAGTTTGGCCAGGTCCACTGAGTGCCATGGGATGTAATGAAGTCACCCCTCCTTGGAGGAACCTATTCCTTTCCTTAGAAAGAAGGCACAGGGGGCAGGCTTGTTCTGTTCTTTAGCACCTGTCATGTGGCTGGCAGGCCCTGTGTTGGGCACTGGACAGACAATCAAACAGTCATGCCTCCCAAGGATTCAGTTTGGTTGGTCAGACTGAGAAAACAGTGCTGGAAAAGAAGGAAGCGGGGGATGGAAGGGGCTGTGGAAGGCCAGCCAACAGTGGGAACCCAGTTGGGGGTTCCCAACTGGGAATATTCCAGGCTGGGGGGCTGGAATATTTCCTGGAAGAAAGAATGCTTCAACAGAGACTAGAAAGATGGACAAGAAGAAGCAAAAAGGAGAACGGAGCTGGGGGCCGGTTGGGGAAATCTGTGGGCTAGTACACTCTGCATCACAGTTGTTTGCGTGGTTCCTTAAATTGATAGTCCTGTGGACAGTGTATAACAAGTCCATCTGTCTCTCTGCAGGCTGAACTCCTCCCCCACTCCCCAGCTCTCAGCCAGCCTCATCGCACCACTGTCAGCAGTCTGGCCGCAGAGCTGTTTCACCGGCTGTGAGTAGCATGTGGGAGGCCCTAGGGGGTGGAGGGCGGAATGAGCCTCTTCTGTACACATCTGGGAGAAGTTTTTGTCATTTACTATAATAAATTCTCTGCTTCCTTTGAAAAGGCTTGCAAAATCTTTATCTGTCCCTTAGAACACAGGATTTTTAAAGGTCAATTTCTCTTATCTCTTATCACAAGAAACATGGTTTTAGAGATAGTCTGAAGGGTGAACAAATTCTATGGCTTTATGTGAATTCTCCATCCCAGCCACGGGAGACGAGCAGGAGAAAGGACAGGGAGCTTTGTTCTTAGTTTTCCTGAGGTTCTCCGTCCAGGCTGCATCCATCAATGATCGGAATTGCAATCTGTGATTATTCTTCACGGGACCAGCACTGCCTAAAGAAATGATCATACCTTGGAGCTTATGAAAGATTCTTTATCAAAAGAGGTCTGGTTAAACTCCAGTGACAATTTATTCTGGGTTCCTTTTAAACACCGGTTCCATCCTTATCCTCGCCCTCCCGCCGCGTGGCTTTGAGCAAAGCACAATCAGCTGACCGAGCCGCAGTTTCCCTACGTGTCAGTGTCTGCCTTGCAGGTGGGCTGAGGGTTGGTGACCATGGGCAGAGTCCGGCAGAGCACCCAGCACCTCGGGATGCCCTCTCAACAATGGCTATTGTTTTGCTTTGCATATATTTGATATTTTTTTCCTTCCATAAAGGAGCAGGATGGTTTGAAATATAAATTTTAATCCAGGAATAAAAAGGTCACCATACATTATTATATGGAGAAAAAGTATAATTGTAAGTGAAAAAAAGTAGAATATATACTCTAAAATTTTATAATTTCAATGTTTAAGACTGTTAGTTACATACAAATATACATTTATTTCATAATAAACATCATGTTGCTATGATTATAGGCGGAAAGAAGCAGTAAAAAGAGAGCCGACATTTGCAGATGATGAAGTTGAATGACTCATTCAAGGTCATGCTCCAGCAAATGGGGGAGCCAGGATGCCAATCCAGCCTGGGTACAGATCCTCTACTTCGAATCACTGCGCTGTGTTTTCTCTCAGGCACTTTAAATATGTCACCTATAGCATATTTCAGCATACAATCACAGCAACCCTGCAAGGTAGGCATCATTACCCTTATTGTACAGACACTTAGCATGTTTGGGTACAGTTTCACTGTCTGTGAAATGGGCATGAAAGGAACATCCCTATCAGGAAGTCTGTGTGTAACACATGAGATGTATGTGACGGCACTTCATACGGGGCTTGACAAAGGAACAGGAATAGGCACACCCTCTTCACTAAGTGGGGCACACTGAGGAATTCACCTTGGGGAGTCAGGGCCTCGGTGCCTGCCCACCCCGCAGGTCCCTCCCACCAACTGTGCCCTGGGTGAAATCTGGAGGCATTTGAGACCGACACGGCAGGCCTGACAGGGGCTCTGGAGGCTAGGCATCACTGAGAGCCACTCGGGACCTGGTTTTTGTTTTTAAATCTAGACAACAGCCATAAAGGAAAACAAAAACAAACCAATAACGCTAAAGCCAACTCAGCCATATCATGTAACTTTTTTTTTTTTGGTCTCATAGTTTAAAAACACTGAAACTGCATTCTTAATGAAGCTTGAAATCCAGGTTTAATTTGGGAAGGATTGCTTTAAGCCTAGCAAATTGTAAAGAGGAGAAACCGGGAGTTCTCAGATAACTTAAAGAATCATAGCTGAGTTCATGGTAGAGCCGTAAGTCTAAAGCCTGGGCACACTGAAACTCTCTAATGTGGCCAGACCTCACAATCTACAACAGAAATGCTCCCCTGCAGGCTGCAAGACCCGAGCAAAATACTTCTGCATGTTAGGCCCTGGTTTCCCCATCATAAGGAAACAGTAAGGGGCAAACAATACCACAGGCCTCCCAGTGATGCTGGGTGGATGCGCAATTGCTTTGCAAACTGTAAAATGACATAGCAGTTATCCTTCTCATACTCCGGCTGGCTTTGTGATACTATTGTAGCCTGTTTAAATTCAAGTAAGTACTCACACGACATTTCTGGGAGGAGAGTAAGTCAATCACTAGGAGAAGGTGCAAGCCCTCTAGGATCACAGGGCCACGTGGAATGGCTCAAGAGTCTTGGGTCTCAGACTAGGCTGTGTTAATGACTTTCTCTGTGACTCTTTTAAAACTGAATTTATTGGGGTGACATTGGTTAATAAAATTATATAGGTTTCAGGTGTCCAATTCTGTAATACACCATCTGTATATTGTATTGTGTGTTCACCACCCCAAGTCAAATCTCCTTCCGTCACTCAAGGGTAAATTTATCCCTCATTTACCCTCTCCTACCTCCCCCTCACCCCCCTTTCCTCTAGCCATCACCATACTGTTGTCTGTGTCCATGAGTCTTTCCTTTTTTTTCCTTTGCTTAACCCCTTTACCTTTCTCACCCAGTGCCCGGGCCCTCCCCTCTGACAGCTAGCTATCAGTCTGTTCTCTGTATCCATTCAGTTCGTCTCCACTTTGTTAGTTTACATTGTTCATTAGTTTCCACATATGGGTGAAATCACATGATACTTGTCTTTCTCTTACTGGCTTATTTCCCTTAGCATAATGTTCTCCAGGTCCATCCACGCTGTCGCAAAGGGTAATGATGTCACATTCCCGCTCTGAAACGTGCAAGGGAGTAGGAGAAGGGAGCTGGAATCGATGTTGTCTCTTCCAGTCCTGTTACTTGACATGAAAATCTGCTAATTCCTTCTCTAAGCTGCTGAGTCATATGAGCCAAGAATAATCACTCAGCAGGACTCTTAACACTTCTTTCCTCCACCCTGACTTACCTATTTGGGATTATACCGCATCCCACATCATGGCTGAAATAAAGGCACTTATTTCATCCTGCTTCTATTCAATTTAGTTGTTTGGGTATCATTACTTCCAAATGACTGTGAGCTTCCTGATGGAAAAAGACTAGGCCATGTTTGTTGGTCTTTATGCCCCCCTGGAAAGGAGCATGGAGACTTGTAGACAGCAGGAGCCCAACAAATGTGTGCTTGACTAACTGAAAACAGCCCAGAGCTAAATATGGCTCACTCTTGTGCTGCCTTGTTCGGCCTGCCCTGTTTTTCCCTCCACTAACACCGCCCCCATTTGGCGAAGACCCAGAGTGATAGCGAGGCCAGTGGGGAGGGCCCTGTCTCTGCCAGGTGGTTGTTTCCCCTGTGCCATTGTGCAAAGCAGGGACCTCCCTGCACTTTCCCCTGGATTGCCCCAAAGGGTGGAGAAGCCACCGAACCAAGAGGGCTCTGAGGTGACACGTTTCCTCATTTCACAGTCAAAAACCAAGGCTGAGCTCCCTCAATAATCTGGCTTCCTCAGCTAGTTGTCTTCCTGGCTAGACTGGAAGCCTCACTGGAGCGGGACCATATCAAGGTCCTGGTGGGATATCCCGGCATTTGATAGTATCAGCTGAACGAGTGGATGCTCCTTCAGCACAGCAATGATCCCCCGCATTGCTGCTGTGTGCTGTTTCTCTCTCCCTCCAGACTGTGAATTTCACAAGGGCAGGGACTGTGTCTTATCTGTCTCTGAGGCCCCAGAACCCAGGGCAGGACCAGATGCCGAGCAGACATTCAGTTAATGTTTGTGGAGTAAGTGAACGAATTCAGGTTACAGGGCTGCTATTCTATGACTTTTCTAAAAAGTAAAAGAACCTTTCAGCCTATAACATGCTTCATAAATGTAAGCAAAAATTGAGGGATTTTCTGATTGTTCTTTTCTAGCTCCTGCTGGTTCATCTGCCAGAGCAGCTGGAGGAATCTCTGCTCCTTTGGGATCTGGATCAGGCACCCTGTTTCTTTCTCCCACCAAAGCTGTGGGGCTATGGACTCCCTCACCATGTAAACACGGGTGAGTTCTAGTGCTGGGAGGGCTGGCTTGGAAGGTTAGTAACAGAGGAAGCACTGGACTGTGTTTTACACGAGAGAATAAATGAACCTTCTTTTATAACCTCCAATTTTTGTGTGTGTGCTATGGGGGAGATGCACCCTCTCCTCACATTTCTCAAGGACATTCAGTTCTATCGCTGCTAGATGTTCAATAGCTGTGGAAGGCTTTGGCCGAGACCCTGGACTCTTGAGAATAGAATGACTTCCTGGTGCTGCTCCTCGCCCCTCTCTCCTACTGCATGAATTTCCTGTTCGTCACTGCTGTTGTGTCTACACAGGCAAAATGAAGGGGACTGTGGAGGAAATTATGCAGATAACTTAGGTTAACATCTCTTTCCTGTGAAGAGCGAATATTATTGCACTTCCTCTTACCTGAAGACCACTGGTATCACCAAGGGTTACTGGGTGCCTTTCCCTGTTTAGCCTGACTTTGCCATAATGACCTCTCTGGACAGAAAGCCCTTTCCTTTCTGGAAAGGCTGCCCTACTCAGGTATCACCTCCCTGATGAATGTCTGCCCACTCCCACAGTACCAATATCTAACTGCACAGCCGTGCTTATGAACATCCATTAGCACTTAACTTTAGGTCATTCCTACTCTACTCATCTATGTTCTTGAGGTGCAGGGACATGACTTCTCCATCTCTGTACCTAGGGCTTGGCCCTACTATAGGGATTCTGAATATTTATGGACCACAAGAATTAATGAACTCCACAAATTTCAGATTGATTAAGGGACATTTCAGCCCTGAAAGGTGTCAGGAAGAGAACATGGACATATGGTCTCTGTCTGGGAACCAAGGCCCAGGCCCATGAGTGACTGTTGACAATTACTCCATGGACCCAGGCCTGGGTGGACAGGCCCAACCACCTCCTGGATGCAGGCAGCTGATAGAAGGAATGAAAACTGGCTCAGACAAAGACCAGCAGTGTGGAACATTCCTTTCCAGGTTGCTACAGCCAACTCAAGACAAATAAATGATCCAGAGTAATCACAACAGCACACAATTGGCCTTTTAATCCTTATGGTGCTTTGAGATTACAGAATCACGCTAGGTAGAAAATTCCCAGTGGGTGGGATACAGACTCCCTGGTCTGTTGATTTCCTATTCTGCTGTGTACTAGACAGTCCCTGGTATGAATGTGAGGGAGCTGCATAAACACATTTGGACCAGGACAAATGGTCGAACTTCATTAGAAAGGAAGGTTGACTGTTTCAACTTTTTTATTCATATTTCTATGTTTTTATTCTCTTTATAACCGCCAAGATTGGTAGGGGTCAGGAAGAATCAGTCCATCTTCCAAGTGAGAAAGTAGAGCACATTATGGTTGGATTTATCCAAGTTTGTACAACAGGAAGATGGGGGCTAATTCTAGCTCTAATGTAAGGAACTGGAAAGGTCTTCATCATCCAACCACTTCATTCTACAGATTGGAAGTGTGAGGCCCAGAGACATCACGTGGCTTGCCTGAGGATACATAGGGAGTCAAAGAACTGGTTTAGAACCCTGATCTCTTTGCTCTCAGGTAATAAATGTTTCACAAGACGAGGCTTCCCTTCCTTAGGGTTTTGAGTATCCAGCACTTAGAAAAAAAATCCAACAGCAAAGAAAAATTCTATTACAAGCTCACAGGGGCAGAAGGTGGCCCCCAATGTGCTTATTGAGGGTTACCACCACAATCAGAGATGGAACCTTGACCCAAGGTAACTCTACCTTGGAGAAGTATTCTTTCAGCCACTTCCTGTGATCCAGAATTGGATGGCCTTGTCCACTTCCAGTGAAGGGGATCTCATAGCTTTGTCAGGCAACTCATTCCACTATTGAATTGTTAGAAAATTCTTTGTTCCACATGCTTTTTCCTCTGCACTTGCTGTTGGATGGCAATTAATTTTATTTACTCATTTTTAATTAATTCAAATGGAAAAACTAGTGACGTGTACTCATTCCTTAGAGCACATGGACAGTTTTATGTCTGCCCTGCAGGCCTCCTTCACTGGCCAGCTGGTGTACTGGTGGCCTGTTTACTCAGTGATGCCCACTGTCCACCTGGAGCGCCCCCCCACCCAGAACTGCATGGGGCTCATGGGTGCCACAGCCTTACCTCCATCGTTGTCTTTACTGTCACCACAGGCCGTCTCCATGGATGTGTCACAGCCAGCTCCTCTCCAGCCCAGCTGGCAGACGCAGTGCCACCCATTCAGGTCCAAGGTGCACCTGCCGTTGCCATTGCACAACCCAGGGCAGCCCTCTGCAAGGCAAAGCACACAGAGTTGCGGTCTGATCATCCATGGCCAAGGGCAGTCACACACACTGACACTCCACCTGCCAGCTGACAAAATGCTTTCACATCCATAGGCACATTGGTGCCCTGAGCACCCAGAGAGGCTGGTATCATTAGGAACTGCCACTTCACTGAGAGGCAACCAGGGCTCAGAGGTGGAGAACTTGCTAAGGCTGCGGTCAGGAGGTGGCACAGTCAGAAGTGGCAGGGACAGGTCTGACACCCACACCTTCTGCATCTAAAATCCCCTTTCAAAAGTGGTCAGGACTGTAAAGTGGGAATCAGTGGATGTAGGCCTGTTGGAATTTGACCAATGGTGCTTTCTGCCTGACCCTTGCTCCTCGTTCACTCTCGTTTTTCCTGTCTGTGGCAGGTGTCTGGGACAAAGCAATCATTTCTCTGTTTACTCCTCATATTCCCTCTGCACCCTGGGTCTCCTTCTAAAGGCTGTACCTTTTTCTAGTTCTTGTTACTAGATCACCTGTATCAGACCTTAGGCTTTTCATTTATTTTGTCCTATTTTCTGCTTAACAACTGTCTTTGCTCTGAGGAAGAATCCCTGGGTCTTTTTCTTCCCATCTTATCTGCAGTCACTAACAAGGGGTCTCCCCCCCAGAGAAGCCCTGATGACTGACATTAGCGAGGCCTCCCAGGGCTGCCTGCAATTGCAAATGCAGACCTGGGCTGGCTGCCCTTCCCTAACTTTGTTCATCTGTATATCTGCTTGCCTGTCATTTATTACGCACTTTCTCTGTGCTAGCACTGGAGGTATAGAGATGAATAAGACCTAGCTCTTATTCTTGAGAAGCATGTAGCTTATGAAAGGAGACAGATTTGTATAAACAAAATATTTCACTGCTAAGTGTCCTAAGGGAGACGTACAAAATATGGTGGGAACCTAACACAGGAGCGGCCATCTGTCTGAGAGGGCCGGACATGATTTAACCAAGAAGTGTCAGGCAGTATTTAGACTCTGCCTTGGTTCTGCTTTGACTATGTCATAAGGTGGGGAGTTTTTATTACTATTCAAATAGATTTACAGGTTTTTGATGACCACCTTTTCAAACCCCTCTTTCAGAGCATGTGGTTCAGAAATCTATGTCTGAGAATCTGGTAAATTACTTGGTTCACTTCAGTTTCTATTTTACCACTTGTTTTCATTCAAGTCTGCATTTTAACAAACCTGCCAACCCCTGTCTGCAAGGAGCTATCAAAAAACCACCTTTCCCTGGCAAGCGTTCCTGTCTTCTCTCCGCCTGTGCTCAGTCTCAGGGAAAGGTATAGATGTGAAAGCACTCTGTCATCTACAAAAATTTATTATTATGAGCAGCTAACTGCTACAAGTATGGCTACAAATGGAATTTTCTGCCATGAAATAACTGGAAATCAACCCATTATTATTCAAAGGGACAAACGTGAATGGAGCTGTCCAGGATAAGGCCTAGGCCAAAGTAGGCATTCTGTAAGTGGCCGATCAATTGGAATCTACAACTTTAGTGTTTCAAGGACTTTTGATAGTTAACTGTTAACAACAAAGTAAAAGAAAAGAACTTTTCGTCAGTGCTCATTTATGAGATGTTCACACAGCAAACAATCAATTGATCTGGCCACTGTGTTTTCCATCCAATGGAAGAAACATCTATTGACTGTGTACACCAAGCCTAGGAGGGCTTCCTCCAGAACTTTAGAAGTGTAGGCTACGTGGTCTTTGCACAGAAGCCTGTTGGGACAGGTGAGACGGATGCCACCAGCACTGCCACCCAAAAGTGACTGAGAAAGAGTTGCAAAATCACAGGAGCAGTGCTGGGACGTGCAGGTGACTACTCAGGCATTCTCATTTGGTAGCCAACATCAACCACCCCTCCTGATCTAAACAATTACAGACTCCCTCATTCCTCAATTAGTCCCATTCAAATTTGTGTCCATCGGCTGGGACTTGCTGTTGGTTAAACCTCATTTGTATTTGAAATCAGTCTTGGGAGGAAACAGGGTCCAAATGTTAAGAATGGTAGATTTTTTTTTTCTTGCTGTAAGATATACCCCTTGTAACATGCCAAGAACATCTCCGGTGAGTAGCACAAGCTTGGGGACCGTACCAAAGGCTGGCTCTGCCACTCAATGGCTGTCGAGCCTAGGCAATATTTAGTTCTTTGAGCCTCAGTCAACTTATAAATTGGGGTTGTTGGGAAGATGAAATAAGATCATGTGGGCATGATAAACAAAGCCTGACTTATGGCTTGAACACAATATTTGAGTCTTCTACTCACTTTTACCTACTCTTTTGAGTAACATCATAAGTTATACCCATAACCTCACGCAGGGCTTATAGAAAGGCAAAATAGAAAACCAAGGCAGTTACTTATATCAGAGTCAGCAAACTTTTTCTATCAAGTTCCAGATAATAAATATTTTAGGTTTGTAAGCCATAAGGTCTCTGCTGCAATAACCTAACTCTGTCCAAGTAGCTTGAAAACAGCTACATACAATTTATAAATGAATGAGCATGGCTGTTTTCCAATAAAACTTTATTTTAAAAAAACATGTGACGAGCCAGATTTGGTCTGTGAGCTGCAGTTTGCCAGCCCCTGAGTTAGGTGCTTCGGGACAGTAATCACAATGACTAAATGTCTGTGCCACTGTGCTACACACTTTACACATGTTATTTCTAAGTTAAATAACTTTTTTGTTATATCTTTCAGGTCCTGATTTTCTATGGCAGTTACAATTTCACAATATTTAATCCTAAACATTCTTTAAAGAACATGTATTGTAATACAGTGTGGACTTTGGAGCTGGCCAGATCTCAGTTCAAATCCCAGCACCACCTATTTCACTTACTACATGTAGGATGACCGGCAAATTAATTAACTCTCTAGGCCTCAGTTTTCTTATCTGTAAAACAGAGATAATACCCAATTCAAACAGTTGTTGAGAATGTTAATGAAATAATATATGTCAACTATTTGGCACAGTGGGTGACATAAGTAGGTATTCAATAAATGATAGCTGCTATTATTACTATTTTTATTTTTACTATTGGATTTATTTGTTTTAATGTTGTATAACTTCACTAAAAAATTGACAAGCCAGAAAATAACCTTTTGACAGTTCAAACTGGGTCAACATTTGGGTCAAAAGCTATGGTCCTCACGAATGCAAACCTTGCCCGAGACCTCAGACAAGCCAAGTGGCATGGCGATCGGCATGCAGCTGCGTGGGAGACAGCAAGATGGGTTCAGGGCCAAGTGTCCCAGTCCAGGGCCCCCATTTCATGCTCTCCTAGCACCCTGTCCTTCTCCCTGAGAGCAATGGTCCCAAGTATACTTAAATCATTCATTTTGCAATTAGTTTAACAACTTGCTCCCTTCATTAGAATGTAAATTCCATAAAGGTGACTTGGGGTCTAATTCGTGCCTTGCAGACTCTCAGCACATATTTGTTGAAATGAATCAGTGAGGGTCACAGGAGACCTGGGCTCTGCTGCCTGCTGCCTGTCTAAGTTGTGGGATCTTAGGAAAGTTACTTTCCCTTTTTTGGACTCAACTTCCTCATCAATAAAATGAGATTTTGAATGAGATGATCTGTTAGGTTCTTCCGGTGTAAGCAACCCAGGAAGAAGGCCAAAGCAACTTCAAATTTGATGTTTTTGTTCTTCATTTCAACAAACTTTACTTAGCACCTACTGGATGCAAGACCTGTGTTAATTGTGGGGTACACAGAGATGAGATACCCCCTTACCTCAAGAATTTTATATTCTACTTACCCTACTTTGTTCCAGGAAGGAGTTAAAGTGGGTTTTATATCTCAAATAATACTTCCCAGTGTAAATTTTGGGGAATACCACTTCTAGAGGACATCAAAAACAAGCTTCTGCGATCAAGTAAGTTTGGAAAACATTGCATCTTATGGTCTTATCCTAGAAAGTCATGCTCAACATTAATATATCAAAGGCTCTGAGAAGTCTTACAATAAAGAAACCTGCTTATGAGGCTATCAGGACATTTTCCAATTTGACCTCAGAACTCTTTCCCCCACAGCCATTTACAGAAATGTGGAGGGCGCCATCCCACAAAGCCCACTCTGGGAAGCTGTGGTCCAAGGAGCTCATCTTAGCCCTCAGTGCCTGATGCACACTGAAACTGCCTGGAGGGGCAGGTGTCCTCCGGGAGGGAAAGCTCCACATGTGACATCACGACATCACAGGAACACTTTATCCACAGGCAGTTTCTTTAAATGGACCGAGTTATGTTCCAAGGGTCTGCACTTCCTATCAGCTTCAGGGTTTCAGAGGGACGCTGAGTACCTGTGGGTTGAATGAGGTTTGTTCTCGATCTGCTTCTGGGATAATTGTACCCCATTGGCCAGTAAGAGGAAGCCTCCTCTGGGGTGACTGGCTGACTTTCTTTTTTTTAAAAAGGATTTTATTTATTTATTTTTAGAGAAAGGGGCAGGGAATGAAAAAGAAGAAACATTGATTGGTTGCCTCTCACAAGCCCCCAACCAGGGACCGGGCCTGAAGCCCAGGCTGTGGGCTGACTGGGATGACTCCCAGACCGCTGAGCCACACCAGTCAGGGCGACTGGCCGGCTTGCTAAAGCGACATGCCTATCCTTACCCACTACTGAAGCTCATTAATTCCACAAACCCTGAAACTCATCAATAATTCAGAGAGCCCAAGTGACATTAACAGTCCCCTCTGGAAGGACTCACACCAGGCATTTGTTAGAGCCAAAATAATGTAATTTTAAGGTTTAGAGAAGGGCTAAGCTTTTCTAAAGAAATGATGCCCTTTAAATGACAAGGGACCACTTTAACTTCAGCTGTCTGCTTAAGCCTATGAAGGAGCCCCCCTCACCCCCACACCGAAGCTAGCTAGCATCAGGTATAACTAGAAGACTTTCAGAATCCTTGATGTTATTTATTTTTTAGTTAAGGGGCTATGCAATACACCCACCTATTATACATCAAAATATCCTGTTTTTCTTTATGGTTCTCTTTCTGGTCCTCTGGTACTTTTCTCTAGACAAGGTCACTATCATCTCCTACCTAGATAAAGAGCAACAGTCCAATTGGCCTCCTTGTCCCCACATGTTCCCTCTCAACTCTTTTCCAACACATGGCCAGATTGAGCCTTCCAAAGCACGAGGGTCATCAAGCCATTATCCTTTTTTTAAAACCTTCACTGGCTTTCTCATTCACTTACACAAAAGTTCACAATCTTGGTCTATAAGGTCCTGCCTGAATTTGGCGGATTTCCTTGCTAAGTAGCCCCTGGACTTGCCCTACCATAACCCTCTTTCTGGGAATTATTTTATTAGTGTCTTCTCTGCTAGACTGTGGGCAACCCTAGAGAACAGACTCTTTCTGTTGTGTGCTATCCACATTTCCTGGCACTTAGAAGGAGTTTAATCTATTTGTTGAGTGAATTTTGTTTCTTGAGTCTCTACCAGTGCAATTGGAAAGCACAGAATAGAAGCCGGCTTGTCTTTGAACTGAGAAGCACTGTATTTTGACAAGTCCTGAGCTTGCATTTATATAGATCTCTGAATTCCTTCATTATGATTACCCATTATACCAGAAAGTCAGCCAGATGGGGCTTGGTGCAGAACCAGATTTTTCCAAGAAACATTGGTCTTTTAGAGCAACTTACGATTCACTGACTCATGAATGTGAAGTACTTCACATATTAGGAAAAATCCACCAAACAGATGGTAACACTATTAAATTGAATCTATTCTGATGATTCCTCTAATGATTATTTGTGAAATTCCTAAATAGACTCATGGGTACTACTCTCTCTTGCTGGAATGACTTTATTCTCAGTTGAGGACCAACATGTGGAACGTGAGGAACTTTGCTTCTCAACACCAGGCATCCACCTGATGGGTCCTAGTAACATCTTTGCTGTATTTGGAGATGTCCTGGTTGAAAAGCATTTAATAATTTACATTTCCCCAAAACCCTTTCCATAAGTTTTTAAGCAGAAGTTGCTCTCTCTTATTAAAAGCTAATTTGGCCTTTTCTTTACGATTTCAAAAATTAGTCTAGATAATAAGTCCTCTAAATTAAGGGTGAGATAAGCATGGTGATAAAATAGCACAGCTGACATTTGTTGAGCATCATTCCTGCCCACGTGCTGCGCACTTTACATTCACCATTTCATTCAATCCTTACGCCAACCCCATGCAGTGGGTCCTGTTATAAGCCTATTTTCTAAAGACTGAAGTAAAAGGAGGTTTAAGTAACTTGCCTAAGGTCACCCAGTTCATTAAGTGTTGGACTTGGGATTCAACTTGGGCAGTCTGACTCCAATGCCTAAGTCCTTAACCACTGAGCTCATATTTTGTGCCAGGTGCTATGTTAGGGCTTAAGGATAAAAAGATGACTAGGGCATGGTAATATTCCTTGGGGAGCTTGGTGTCTTTTAAAACAAAATAAAACAAAAGACCATCCACTCCCTGAGGTCAGGGGTCTGTTTCCCTCCTTTATCCAGAGCTCAGCACAGTATCTAGTACTAGCGGAGCTCCATTAGAATTCAGCTCTTGAGATTTCTAAGCTTGCTCTGGGGTCTCCTCTTCTCTCAGGCCACCCACCCTGGTTCCCACCATCTTAATTCTAATGAACCTGGGGCCATACGGGATGGGCAGGGTGACATGAGATGGTCATAAAGGATGAGGAGTGTATGTGTGTATGGGGAGAGAAGGACAACAGCGCAATGGTAATGTCACAAACAGACTGAGCACTTGTGGGGGTAAGAAGGACACTCCAGGTATATCAACCACCTTGTGACCAAAACCCCACCTTCTGGGCACTGGATGTTGTGACAAAGCTGGGGATGTGGCAGCATCTAGTCACCATGCTTATGGGGTGTATATACATTTTTTTAAATACGCAATTCTTCTTTATGTTTATACACAAACACACACACAAAGACAACAGGAAAATAGAGGAAGGAAGACCATACCTTTAACTACCCTATCCAGATAGTGCGCTTGGGAAATAAAAGACAGGACATTTAAGGTAGGATCAATAAGTGCAACACTGCCTGCCACATAACCATGCCAGGTACCGGGGCATCAGTGGGGGGTACACCCTATATTTTGGGACAGGATAACATGAGAGAGGAGGAGGGAGAGCAAGCACATTCACCAGAAAGGGCCAAAAGAAACTTCAACTGAAATATGATCATATAAATGAGAGGACAAATGGATAAGGAAAATGGGAGACAAAGGAGGATGGGAAGCTGCAAAAGTGGCCACACTCCTGTTCTGTCAGGTTTGTTCAGCTCTATGGTAGACTCGACCTTGCCCTTTGTCTTCCCAGAGCAGCATCCAACTTCCCTTCTGGGAAAGCAGTGGTACAACAGCAAGTGCACCCTGTCTGGGCAAAGGGGTTTGCAGGAGGGTGGAATATACAACTATGCGATATGTAAATCATCTTTGATGTGCACTAAGGAAGCGGGTTGAGTCTTTGGTCAAATATAGCACTAGATTATCTGTTTGCTGTTTTTGAATGTTCTATGGACACATGTGTCCACGTAGACTTGAATGCAGAATGCCTGGCATTCTAGGTAAGAGGCACCTCTCCTTTGTGCATCTTACAAAGACTGTGAGGTGCTGGCCAATGGATGCCACCAAGAAAAATAAGAAAAAGAAAATTTGACCACTTCTTAATGCTTATTAACTCAAAATACAGAATGGTGCATGTTTTCCTTCCTAATGGAGGGGTTGCATTCAAGCATTGAATTATTTTGCAACCTAAAGTTTTCCTTATTTTTGAGAGTGGGGGTCAAATGTCGCTCTGAAAGAAACCCCACTGTGTGTTTAAAGCAGGGCAGACCTCTTCATTCCCAGCATAAACCAGTTAACACCATTGCGCCTTCTCCACCTTGGCTGCAGCCTAATCATTTGAGGAGCTCCCCCACCTTGTATGACTCCCCCACATGTGCTCCGTCAAAGGCCAGGAGCATGGCTGTCTCCTGAAGGGCCTCATGCTTTCTGCCAGGCTGGTCCCCATCCTCAGCTTATCAATTTCATACCCGAGTCAAAAGTCCATAGTTGGGACTGGATGGCAATGGTGGGGCCTTATCTGGAAGCCTGAGGGTTCTATCTGTAAGGACATTCTTACTCTCCTCTGGATAGGACAGGTACTGTTGCCATTCATCAATATAATTTGCCTCAAAAGATGGGTGGATGGGAGGCTCTGTTCTCAGTGTGGGTATCCATGTGGTCTCGGTTTCAAGATGAAATATTCTCCTGGAGGCTGCACGGCCAAGTGGAAAATTGGGAAGAGATTTTAACTGGGCCTGCATGCTTCTCCTTCATTCTTATAGATGCTGTGGAGTCCGTGAGATAATAGGCTATAACAGGGAAAATGATGGAGAGTGGCTTATTAAGCAGGAGTGAATAAACAAAGCTGTGGAATGCCAAACAGTGAAAAACAGGGTCGGCATGTGTGTAAAATAGCCCAGGAAACACCTCTGGCTGAGGCGGAGGATTTCTTGATTCTTGGCTCAGCTGTCACTTTTGTTTTAGTCAAACTCATTTATCTAATTTTGCAAAGTGATCTAAACTTTCTTAGACGTCACCTCCCAGGACATGCCACCAGAGAGCAATAACACACTGGATCTCCCGGCTCAGTTGTTCTTAGATTTGTAGAGGGTCATAATCGCATATTCTTGTGAAAGCTCTGAGCCCAGCTGCTGAAGAGACGGAGTGAACCTAGATTTCTTTCACAGGGTTGGGAAGGGTGACCAGGCTGAATGAGGCACCATCACTGTGATCCCAATGGTCACACCACCACGCGGCATCCGCTTTGAGAGAGTTCTCCAACCAGAAACACTTTGATTGTCTGCAGACTTAATGGTGATATCATGGCTCTGGTGGTAAGTACAGATTATGTCTCTATTGGGTAGTCTCCCGAAGCCCAGGGGCTGACTTCAGAGAGCTCTCTCTCTCTTCTAGTGCCATTTTATTTTTGCGAATTTTTTAGTAGCAAAGATCTTTATTAAATGTAAATACATTTTTAACACTTTTAAAAATGCTTACTAATTTCTCCAGACTTCCGGCAGCAGTGGCAGCCAGTAGGCTCGACTGAGGTAGACTCAGGCTGCAGTCAACGTTGTGGGTTTCAGGAGACAAAAGTGGGTGTTCCGAACTTCAAATTCTGACTCCGCAAATTGTGAGTCACTTTACACAGTGACCGCAAGTCACAATGTGAATCCAAAAGCTGGCAACAGCCCGTCAATACTAAGTCCAACAGTTTCCTGGGAAGGAATAGAGCTTCCTTGTCTCTGGCTATTGAAAATGGAAGTGATACCTGGATCTTTCAAGTCCAGTGCTATTTATTTATAAGAGGCATACACAGAAGTCCATACTAGCATTGCTTTCGTTGTTTGAAAATCTTGGCACATATGCCCTTGAGTATGGTCACTTAGAAATTCATCATGATTTTAAAGTACTAACTTCAAGAAAAGATGGCATAACATCCATAAGTTTGCATTGTGAATGGTGGGTTGAGGACTTCACAAAATTCCTTCGTCTTTCTCCTCAGAGCCTCAGGATGAAGACATGGCAGTAGAGTCATTTTTCCTGCTGGGCCATGCGGATTCTTTCAATATCGCACAAACGTTTCTTGTGCCCCTGCATTCCTGTCATTATGCCCGAAGCTGGGGATAGTGGTGGCACACAGCTGTTCATGACAGAATCTGAGCCTTGGGCAGGAGGCCGCCCTGGGAGGTCTTAGATCTCATTAGCATCTCTCTAACCTCTGACAGGAAAACTTCTTTCCTTGACTTGCCTGTACCAACAAAAGCTTCCCTTAGGATAATCCCAAGAAGCTTCAGGGGCCCCCAGTTGAAGGCTGTGGTGAACACAGCAAGGGGCTTTTCATTCTGACAGCAGGAGCCTCGGCTGACCCTGACAGTTGGATCGCCGGAACACGTTTGGCCAGCTTAAACAAGGATTGTGACAGCAGGTGATGCCTGGGGTGGTTGTAGTCATCTAACTTTCAGATGAATGAAGAACCATCAAAGACACGTTCTTGTTAAGATCTTGGGTACATGAATGCTCTTCTCTCTTGGGGTGGTCAGTGAGTATGTGGCCAATGACACCCATCCGGAAAGGGACTCACAAGGCCCGCTAACTTTCCTCCAGTTTCCCACCCCTACCTCGTGTGGGCTAATGCCTGCCAGGACCAGCAACTAACCAGCATCCTGCTCTGATAACCTGGGGTAGGTCCCAGTCCTTTGCCTCTTTCTCCTTGTCAGGCCACAGGTCCTGTTGTGACAATGCTTTTGAGGAGGGATAAGCACAGGGCCGTCACACAGGTGCCGATACCTCGAGACTGCCTCATGAGTTCTCTCTTGAGGACTAATTTCCAAAAAATATCACCCTCCCAAAAAAGCCCCACGCTGAGAGCTACCATTCAGAAGTGGACACAGAACTCTAGAGGATTCTGTGGTCTTTATCATTTCTCTTCATCTGGTTTTGCTCACTCTGGATCACCAGAGTATTATTTTGATCTTTACTCCCAGAGGAGGATTTGTTTAAGAACCAAGATTTATATGATTGGATAGCTCTCCTGAAGCCTACTAAATAATTCTGTGTATCTGGCATCTTGAATAATCACAGCTTTGGGGTCAAAGTTGGAATTTGACAAATGTAATCAGAAGCTGGTATTTCCCACATGTGTTTTGAGAGTTTATGGACAAGGGGCACTGAAGTGAATAAAATAACTATCATAGAAGTGATCCAAAATGTCAGTAGTATTTTCAAAGAAATAGGAAAAAAATTGAACACCTTCTTAAATTTAACACCTTCTTAAATTTAGCTTTCTCTAAAGAAATTGGAGGTCAAGCCCCAGACTTAAGAGAGCCATAAAATTTCTGGAAAAGACATCCAAAAAAAAAATGCTTTTGCTGGCTCTGTGTTGACCATATACTTATGAAACAGTTCCAAATCAATCCATCCTGCCTTAACTTCTGGATTAGGAAAACTGGGTTTCTTATATGCCAGCGATGTTTAACCAGTGTGCTGCAAGAATTTTTAAAACATGCAACACCTGACTTTTTAGTCAAGGGCACTGACCTCTTTTTCCTTAGGTGGTCAAATAAAAAAAATTGACAACAGCCAACACAACAATAACAGTCCTGTGTGAATAAATCAAAATTATACCTTTTTTTGGTCTGATCAGCAAAAATATATATTTTTTCTGATGTGTCACAGAATTTTGGTAATTAGTTTGTGTGCGCAGGAGATGAGAAAGGCGGAAAATCCCTGATATACGTAAGTGGGAGTACTAGTGACCAGTGAGAGCAAAGATAAAAACCCCTTTTTATGTGTGCAGTGTTTTAGGAGCGGGTCATTCGGATTCAGGCCAGGGGGTGCGCGGGCCATGCGCACCGGGAGGCCTCCTCCAGCCGCCCTTCCGAGGTTCACAGGTTCACCGAGGGAGAAACAGAAGCCTCCTCTGACCATGCGGTCTGACCTTTCTTGAAGATGCAAAGAGGCAGATAATTTTGAACACAAGGAATTAGAATTCAGTGTGAAATATTCTTGCTTTGTAACAAAGGAAGAAAGAAAGAAATAGAGAAAGAGAGAAAGACAAAGACAAGAAAAGAAAGAAACTGCTGCCTGTTAAAGATGGTATCACTGTCAAATTCCCTTTTGTTCTGAAAACACACCTCTTCTGAGGAAAGGCAAGTAGCTTCCCCCAAAGAAAATACGGACCGAAACCTCCAAAGGGGACATTTAATCCCTACTTTAATAATCTGCTCCGGGATATGTCACTGGGGTAAAAAGGCCCTTATGCTGCGGACCTGACCATAAGGAGTGCACACTCGTCTTGTTCTTTGATGCCAGCTGTTAGGGGAAATCGAGCAGACCTCTCCTGTTTAGAACGGACAGAGGCGTGTGACTAAACAGGCTCTCCTCTCTTCTGCTTCCACTGCACGAGACCTCGGGGTCCGCGTGGTAGACGCGCATCCGCGTTGTGGACACCGGCTCATCCTCCGGTGCGGGACACGACCACACCGCAGCCTGTGCGCTAGCAGCACGGTAATGACCTACTGCCTAACAATCTGGTAACAAGAGAAAATGTAACACTTTGAATTTCTAACTTTTGACATCAGCATGTTTTTTTTTCTTTTCCTAAAGGATCCTCTCAGGGAGCAAAGTTCCCTGGAAATATAAAAAAGTGCTTCTTGTTACCATCCAAGTGTAAAAAGGGGTTTCTCCTTGACTCATTTCATTCCAAAATGAAAAAGAGGGCACTGCCATTGTTTCCCTCCTTTGCATGGCCCACCACTGCCCTCTGTCCCTAAGGTTACCGAAGTGTCCCTTAGCACTGGGGTGTCCGGTTTCTCAGTGGAGATGCAGCTGGCCACGGGCAGAGACCTACTGGGAGCAGTTGCCATGCAGGGAGGTCAGACAGGGACAAAGAAATGCTCACCACACAGTGAAAGGTAATAGAGTTCCCAGCCAGCGTCCTTTCATCTGAGCCACTATGACTAGTCCATTACTTCTTCAATGTCCTGTGACATTTTTCTGGTATTTATGACTGTCAGCCTCCCTCTTGAATCGTGCACATTCACCTTGATGTATTTCTTATCTGGAGGGGAAGACGCATCCGCCATCCCAGGAAGAATCTGCTCTTCCAGAGTGACAGCTGGGTGAGCAGGGGAGGGGGAGGGGATGGTTTGACTGCTTGGCATCAGAACAAAAGGGGTGTTCTTCAGGCTACGCTGCCGGGCACTCCTGGGATGCTGCACGTGGCAGGCCTGCCTGCAGCCCTGCCATGCAACCTCTGTGGCTGCCCTGAGGAAGAAGAGCCCTAAATCTCTCATGCTGTGGGACTCAAATGAGATGTTTTCATCTTACAAAAGTCTGACATCCGTAAACTTTGTGGAACTTGGTAAGGTGAGCTCAGGTCTCTGTAACAAGATAGAATAACAGAATGTACTCTCTCTGGGCACTGATTTTGGTTTTGCTGGGGATGGACCCCCTTGTGGGCTGGGGAGGCTGAAAGGTCAGTCTATCCTCAGTCATCCAGAAAAGAGAAAGCAGAGTTGAAAGAAGAAGGCCTGTCAGGTTCTTGGGCCACTTCCCTTAAGGGGTGTTCAGGACAATCATAAGGTAAGATGCCACTGACATAGAGAACTCTCCCAGAAGCCACACAGTAAGACACAAGGCACATTCAGCTATGGAAAAGGAGGGAGGGCTGCCACTGGCTTCAAGTGGCTTTTAAGAATGTGGGCCAGCACATTAGGCGTGGAGCTCTGAACGCACCCGAAACAGGAAGACACAGCCTCTGGGAAGGATATGAGCTGGATGCCTCTGTAGGAAGCCTGGGATTTATCCCACAAGGACTGCAAAGCAAGTAGCTGGGGAGCAACCCCTGCCCATGGCTCAGAAAACCGAGCCTCCAATTCCTGTTTTACTTCTTAAAAGTTAAGTGGCCTTCAGCCTTGGGTCCCTAAAAAGGAAAGAATATGTTTGCCTTCACAGGGTGATTGTTAGTAGTATATAATAGTGTAGTTAAAGCCTTGAGCACAGTCCTTGGCACATTGTAAATATTCAAAAATTAGAGGCCATTATTATCAATAGTAATAAGCACAAGGTATTCTACAGCCGATTATAAATAGGGTGATGTTGTGAGGGCAGGGATGGCGAATACAAATTTATTTCAGGCTATAAAACAAAAGGAATGAAGCCTGAAAAAAATCATATAAGAGGCAGCTCCATTTGCTCAAAATTCCTTTGTACCCCCCAAGGCTTTGGGGCTTGCCTCCCAGTTGCTGTAAGGCTCAAGAGGCGATTTTCAGAGCTGGAGGGGCATCCAGAATCCTGCCTTCTAAAGCCATGTGCTCACCATCTGATCACAGACCCTTCTTTTTAAAAAAATGGAAGGGGAAGAAGTTAAAACACACATACACAAACCAGTTGATTCAATAAAGAGCTTTTGGGGAGTGTTCATTCCAGATAATAAACCAAGCAAAATGTCTGGCTGTGTTTAAAATCAACAAAACCAGCAGGAAAGGCAGAAAGAAGGGAATGGAGTGATCAGCTTGTTTTGAAAGCTGCCAACAGTGCTGCTCTAGTGGGGTCGGTGGTGCCGCGGAGCCCCCAAGAGAGGAGAAAGGAGACAAACGCAGACAGGACGGAAGCTGAGGACAGGGAGGGAGGGGTCCTAGGCCTAATGGGATGCAGATGTGGCTTGTGGGAAGCTTTCCCCAGGATTTCAGCCCTCTTTGGGAGCTCAGACCTAGGAGGCCAGCGGGTATGGAGGACTCGGAGCGAAGCCCAACCCCTCCCAACCGGATTACACATTTGATAATAATGTCTATATTAATTGAGCACTCTACTATGTGCCAGCCTGTTCTAAGCTCTTTATATGCATTATTATCCCCATTTTATAGGTGAGGAAACTGAGGCTCGGAGAGGCATTGGGACTTGCCCACTGTTGCTAGGGGAGACTCCTCTGGCTCATTCTTGAATCCCAGCTCCTTAACACAGAGCTATACTGCATTTGGCCTGGGAAGACTAGATGGCAAGGCATGCTAACCAGCTCCCTGGGCTCTGGGAAATGTAGATTGGGGAGAAGAGGTTAAAAGTGCTCAGTTATGAGTTTAAGTCCAATTGATGTCTAGGAAATGCCAACCATAATGTCATCAGATGAAAGGACTTTTGGCCCAGTTCCCACATGCAGCAGGGGTCCAGCCCTGGCCCCGGAGTGCATGGCAGACAAAGGCACCATGCAGGCCAGAGAAGGTACCCCGGGCCTGGCCCACCATACCGATGGTGCAGTGCTCGCCGTTCCAGCCGGGGCTGCATTCACACTTGCCGTCGTGGCAGGTCCCATGCTCGGCACAGCGCGGGTGGCAGGCCCGCTGGTCACAGGCCGTCCCCATCCAGCCATCCTCGCAGCGGCAGGTGCCCCCCACGCACACGCCATGGCCACCGCAGTCGGCAGCACAGATCTCTGTGGGGAGGAGGTAGGGTGGGGTGGGGTGCGGTGGGGAAGAGGGCCAGGAGGGGTAGGAGAGGGAGGAGAGAAAACACAAGTACTCTGAGCAAGTTGTTGGGAACAAGGGTCACACTTGGCTACCTTCCTTGGCTCCTGTGAGCAGCCAGGATTCCAGGGGCTTGGGAAGCTAATCTCCGTGGACAATGACCCTTGGACAAGAACAATTCTCTGGGCGGAAGCCTTCCCTGAGCCCATTCTTCACCAAAATAAGACGGATTGAAGGGCTCTGCTCTGTTTGCTTTTCCCTATTGCCAGCCTGTCCCCTCTTCTGTGTTTGCCACTTGCAGAGGGTACTGTCCCGCTAAACACATGTGAGGAAAAGTCAAATTTAATTAAAAACCAGTTGTGTGTGAAAACAAAGTGAGGATGAGTCCCGATCGTGGAGAGAAGTGTTTGTGGGTCTGGCGGGGGCGTGTGAAGGGTTCTGGGCCTGTGTTTTGTCCCAGCCTTGTCTCTATTTGACGTGGGGTCAAAGACAGGCTGGCCCCTGCACTCCTCATGTACTCCGGGTCGTTGTTTTGTGCTTCTGCTGGGTTCGTGTTCTGTCCTGCTCTGTGCTTCATCACTGTAACTCCAAGCACCATCCACGGGGCCTTTCTGATCCCAAGCAGAGACGGTGGTGTAGGGGTTGGTGCACTCCACGGCCAGGGTGGAAGTGCCCAGCCTTTCCCAAACATGCACATGACCTGATTCAGAAGCCCCTTGGGCTTGGGGTCAATGCAGCTTCGCGATTATTCAGACAGAGGTTGTGCGGGCTCCAAACACAACTGCTTTTCAGGAAATGGGCTGAGCAACCACAGCCACCGACACTATCGGCCAGGGCTCTGATGGAGACCCTGCCTCAGTTCTGGGCCTTGCAGCCTAACCATCTTCCAGTGAAAATTCTAATACCTCTAATTTCTTTCCAACTAAAGTAATTGGCTCCTGTGTGAAATTACATTTGCCCATTACTATTCCCTTCTAAGCTACTAATAGTCTAGCTACTTTTGAAAAAGGAAAGCAAAATTAGATCTTAGGGGCTCAGACATTTGTTATGAATCTACAAGGCAATGGCTAAAATGTTCAAGAATTAAAAAAAAAAAAATCTATGGTGTGTTCCTATGCCAGACACTTCGCTGAGCACACTACCTGAGAGGGGGATGCTGCATGCAGTAACGCACTGGGCTTCTCAGCTACCCAGAGGGAGGGGAGGCCACTGTACGATGGGTTCACAGAGCCCTGACCTAGAGCCAGGGGCCTTCGACTTCTCTGGTGTGCTGGGGGTGGGCAGTAATGATGCAGCCTCATCACACCTGTGCTGGCCTTCGGGACGGCGATGAGCACTCAGTGAAATAGATGATCGAAGGGTGTGGCAAAGCTCACCCACTCAGGAAACGTTTCTTGAGACAATGAGTTCTGGACTAGGAGTCCAAAGACCAGGTTTGCAAGTTCTGTGCCTGCTCAGCCACTAGTCTGCTCTGTGACCTTGGGAAGGTCATTTCCCTTCTTTGGATATCAGCTTCCTCATCTAAGGCAGGAGGAACAGGATGGCATTGAAGGTCCTTTCTGGCTCTAAGCCTGTGGGGGTTTGATATGAGTACCTCCATGTCTACCCTCAGGCTCAGCTCCAGTGTCCCTCCTCCTCTGGAGTCTCCTGTGATTCGCCCTGTGGTTATTCTTTCTCTACTACATAGTACAGTGACTTGCTGTTTCTGTGTTCATCTCACTATCACAATAGAGACACCGGAGGCTGGATCAGATTCTTCTGATCCTCTTTATGCCTGACACCCAGCACAGAACTTGGCACACAACAGACCCTTAATTAAGGTTTGTTGGGTAATGGAAGAATCTGTGTGTGCCTGGGGCTATCGGTACCTGAGAATGCAAAACAGTTCACAGATCCCCTGTGCAGCCTGGCTGAAAATCAGTGCAGGACTATTTGCCTGTTTATCTTTAGTGAGCTGTGGTTATCCCAAGTGAGGGTGGGATGGGCTGTGGAGCAGTGTCTCTCCATTCAGCTGCCCTCCTGGAATACGGCTTTCCAAGTTTGCCCTTCGAACTTCTTTCCCACCTTTGCACATAGAACACAGTGACCATCTCCAGGCCTCAGGCCTCAGGCCTCCCCAAGTCCTGTTTCTGAAGTTTCCAAACCTTCTGCACAGCGCTGCACAGGGCAGTGACCCCCGGTGACTGTGGAGGCTGAGCCTGCACTCAGAGCTAGACCTTTCCTGGGGGACTGGGAGGGAAGATTAGCTTAGCTCTTATTTGGGTGTACTTAGCACTGTTTCCAGGTGGTAGTTTATGGTGGCACCAAAGTGTGAGCTATGCGAGGGACAGGCTGCTGGGGCCCAAGCCTTGTGATCCAGTCAGCAGGGCATGCAGAGTTCACAGGGGTAGAGAGCAGAGGAGCAGGTTCTCCCCACAGTTTGATTGTCTGACTTTAGGTCTTAGCCAACAGGTAGTTCAGCAGTCTGGAAGCAGTGGGGATGAAAGAGCATGACTTGAAATCAGATGTGCTCCAATTGCCAGCTCTGTCAGGTATTTGATTTCAGGCAACCTCTTCAATGGCCCTGAGCTTCATTTTCTTCCTCTGTAAAATGGGGATGATGATGGCACACACTTCAGAGGGTACTGAGTTCCTGATATGTAATAGGTATCAATAAATTCATACTGATTCATTTATTCTTCTAATAATATCCCATGCAAGCCCACTATGTGCCAGAGGCTGTGCCTGGGGCTAGGAATCTAGAGGTCAGTGAGATACGCTCCCCGCCCTCCAGGAGCTCACAGTCCAGACAAAGCACAAACTGACACTGGCGTTCCAGAGGCTGTCCAAATAATCCACAGCTGTCACTCTCTTCTGCACCTTTCTGCTTACGTGCAATAAATAAAACCCATGAATCTTAGGGCCAGATGGATTTGGGGTCTACCCTTGGCTTTGCCACTCATTGATTGGCTGGGTGACCTGCAAGTTATGAAATTCATTGAGCCCTGCTTTTCATTTCTGTAAAACGGGAATAATTCTTCCCACTTTACCAATCTCACAGGGCTGGTGTTAGATCAAATGAGGTAATGTGTGAGAAAGCTGTATTTGGCTTAATAGTTAACACTTATAATTCTCCATGTACCATCTTATTTAACTCATAGCAATCCTGTGAAAACACCTGGCTATTATCTCTGCTTCAGGTGAGGCTACTGAGACCCAGGCAGCATAAGGGAATTCCACAAGGTCATGTGGCCCTCTGGTGCTCCTTCCTCATTTTGACAATCCCCAGAGCAATGCTTCAAGGCAGACAATTTCCAGATAAGGGAATAGTCAGGCAAAGGGGCAGTCTTCCCTTTGAGGGAACTTTAGGAAGTTCCAGTTCTTTAAGCACACCCCACTCCCACCCCACTCATACCTTTTTTGGCCCTGTTGCTTGTCCTTTGTGATATCCAAGTCAAACCCTGGGTAGATGTGAAACGAAATGAGATCCTCTTTGCAGTTTCCCAGACACTCAGTCTCACTGTTCTCATCTGGAGTCCACTGAGCTGTCTGTCCAAATGCTCCATTTCCTGGCCAGTTAGTTTACACTAGACGCACTCTCCTGGCCTGGAGCTCCAGTTGCCTGGTGGCCGGGTGCCCCTCCATCAGCCCTTTACAAGCTGGGTGTGAGCTCTTACATTTTAATGGAAGGGGCCTGAACAGGGTGACCTTGATGTTTATGGGGTGCTGACTGATGGTCAGACAACCTGCCGGGGTCCAGGTTTTCCTCCATCTGAGTGGAAGAGGCTCACCAGCTCATCACAGAAGCTTGAGATGCTACTTTATCATTTGTCCTCAAGCTACAGGCACTATTGTTTACACACACGCATACACACACATATGTATACCTCAATATTTTTTGCTCCCAAGGAAAAGGAATTCCTTTATTTTTCCTTCTCCATTCTGCTTTGACATTAAAGCAGATAGAACTTCCCAGATTGGAGAATGAAAACAAAAAAATATGAGGCTAAAGAACGTGCTTTGACAGCTCATATGTCCTTTATGTAACGTAAGTGGTACTTTGTGAAATTTGGGTCGTGGCTCCTCTCTAGGTCTCATGTCTCCTTAAATGTAAACAGGGGATGACGCCAGCCGCTGTAGAGTTGTAGGAATTGCTATAATTTGTGTAATTTCATGAGCGCTCACTCCAGGGGGCACTGGGGATCCAGGGGGGACTCTGACAAACACGCTCTCTCCTGACCTCAGGGGTTTACATTCTGGCATGGCGGGGAGATAGAACTTCAACCAATTAAACGAGGTCACATGACCTCGTTTGTGCAGCTTCTAGCCTAGTGCTTGGCACATGGTCAGGATGTGATCAATTGTGCACACGCATTCTTATAAGAAAGGAAATGAGGCAGAGTGGCAAGTGAACCAGACTTGCACACTTGTTCACATGAAGTCAGATCAGATGAGAATTCTAGTTCGTGCAACATACCCAATACAAGTGAGCATTGGATAAATGCTAGTTGACATTCATGTGATTAACATCAGCGCTTTCTCACTAAATGCTGGAGGGTCAAGGCCTGGGAGGGCTCTTTCGAAGTACCACGGAGCACACAATCCATAGGGTACACTTTGGTTCAGATTCTAATGCTCTAATTTCCTTGGGTCCCTGTGGAGTCCTGAGATAATTACTGAACCTCTCTGAGCCATACTTCTTCACCCCCAAAATGGGGAGAGTAATAACGGTCCCCTACAGGGTGAGTGGGGATAATTGAAGGAAGTGTACGTGGAAAGTTCAATGTATGTTATGTACACGACTGAATGATGAGGACCTAAGGCATCCTGTATCAGCACAATTCCTAGTCACATAGCAGAGAAGCACCTTCCTGATGAGCAAAATATTTGCTTTTCTAGTATCGGCCTCAAACGTTGGATAGTAAGCCCTTTCTTTGGCCACCTACCATGGTACCATCAGCTAAGACCTTCAAAACCCAGTTAAAAGCTATTTACATTTGTAGCCTAGGTGTCCTCTTGAAAACAGGTGAAAACCCCCAACTGTTCTAAAATTCCAAGCCTATGAAGTTCCGGACTGTCCTGTGTACCATATTTTTTGGACTGCAAGAAGCACCCCACCCCTGCAAATTTGGGAGGAAAATGGGTGTGCATCTTATAGTCTGAATGTAGCTTACCTGGCTCACTGAGAGTAGGGGGTGGGGGTGGAGCAGGGTTTTTTTTTTTTTTTTTCTTCCTATTTTCCTTCTCTAAAACCTAGGTACATCTTATGGTCCGGTGTGTCTTATAGTCCGAAAAATATGGTAAGTCCTTGGAGACAAACAAAGTTAGGCCCAAGAACACCTTAACTCTCTCCCCCACTTTTAAAAATCCTCACCTAAGGAGATGTTTACTGATTTTAGAGAGAGGAGAAAGGAGGGATGGAGGGAGAGAGAGAAACATTGACATGAGAGAGAAAGAAATATCGACTGGTTGCCTCTTGCATTGCCTTGATGGGGCACTGAACCCGCAACCTAGGCATGTGCCATGACCAGGAATTGAATCCTCAACCTTTTGGTTCATAGGACGATGCTCCAACCAACTGAGTCACACCAGCCAGGGCTGAACACTTGAGTTCTTTCCTTAGACACTTCTCCTTCCCACCTGACCTCTACCCTGCCTCACCTGTGCACATGTCTGTCTTCTCTCTGGACTGAAAGCCCACCTGAGGGTAGGCTCTAACTTTTATTCGTCTTGGTTCCCTGGCAGCAGGCCCCAGTCCTGGCACACAGCATCAGCTTTCAACAAATATTTGCCGAAAGAACAGGCGAATTAAAAAACAAAAAAGCTTCATGGAAGAGGTGTTATGTCAGTTGGCTGAACTCTATCTCAGTGCCGTATTGTGCAAAATTTATTTGGTTAAATATATTCATGTAGGCTCAGTCTCCTTTGTACCTAAACTTGTTAGCAGCTCATCTTCTCCAATCCCCAACTGAGAATGCTGTAATTTTAAAGTGTTCAGTCCTTACTCTCTCACACACATCTTCTTCATGCCCACATCTGTGTCTCACCCGTTCTCTTTGTATAACACAGGTAGATACATGAGGAGAAGGTGAAAAGGGCGGGGAAAGATACAAGGTTTAGCTATTGGTTGATTGTGCCCCAGAGTGTACCCAAATGGGAAAATGCTGCCCCAGGCTCCTCTTGTTAAATGTTGATCTCGTAAGAGCCCGGATGAAGCCAGAGACCTATCATGGGGCTACGTTTTAATTTGTCCTGACTTAATTCACAATCCTGTTCTTTAAAACAGCTGGTAGGGGAAGCTGTGTCTTTCCCCTAAAGGGAGAGACATACATGTAATTTTCTCACAAAGTTTCTTCAACTTGGAAAGATGCTCAAAATTGACATGAGTTGGGGACGGAGGATTCTTGGTGGGGACCCCACCCAAGAATCTGTGTTCTTTCCTGCTGAGTCAGATATAGGTGAAGATATTTTTTTACATGCCAGGGGTGTGTAACTAGAGCCTTGGCCCCACGTGACCTCCTGGGAAGTCCTTTGATAAGTCTGCACTGAGCACTAAAAGGGATGATAGGGAAAATTGTTCCACTTTGCTTAGGACCTGTGGTTCGTAGAGTGACCGTAAGAAATTGCAATAGAGGGTTAAATAATTTAAAATGACTCCCACTAGGATTTTGTTTTATCATCAGCTCATCTGAGTTAGTGCACAGCTTGGGGACCTTCTCTGAAATCCTGGTACATTTTCAGTCCAAGCCTGATGCCACAGCACTTGAGGCAAAAATAAGGAGAAAATAAAGAACCATTGTTGGTGGCACACGAGTACTGCCTCATTCATCCTCATAGCAGTCCTGCAATGATATCTTCACCTTGGAATTGCAGGTGAGCAAACAGCGTGAAGAGATTAAGAGACTTGCTCAAAGATACTTAGCTAGAAAAAAAGGTGACTATGATTAACACAGCTATTTCGTCTGTAAAGTAGGGGACCAGGTTTAGGCAAAATCTCAGATGGTCTGACATATCTCCCTGACTGTGAGTCATGTATTAGGTCATCACGCCAGCTGAATGATAGGATCTCTGAAATCAGAGTCTGAGTCTCCTTCCTCACCCTGACCCCGTGTTGATCATACTAAGTACTTTTCCTTTTGGTTATTTGTCTATCTGTCTATATATCCTCTATCCATCCATCAGCCCATCCATCTGTCCATCCACCCAACCGTCCAATCATCTAACCAGATATCCAGTCACCAGGCCATCCATCCATCCATTCATCCAACTAACTGTGACTTGGGCAAGTTACTTCATCTTTCTGTGCCTCAGCTTTCTCGTCTGCAAAATGAGGCACAGACACTAACCTCTTAGGGTTGTGTGAGGCTTACATGAACAGCATGCCATGGGCTAGTATATGCATTCTTTCATAAACACTCACTACATAGCAACAATATCACATTTATGTGCTGGAAAGATCCAGGGGAAGGGAGGATTTGAAGATACTTGGGAGAGCACGGGGATGACGTGAACAACTGAAGTGCCTCTCAACAGCTGAAGAGGACTGGATACAGAACACAACGAGGGACAGGCTTGGTGGGCACCTTATCCTCTGGGGACAGGTGTGTAGGTAGAGACCCGAGTGAGGGATGTGTGAGGATAATGAAAAAGCACATAACTAATGCTTCAGTGTTCTCAGGGAGATAGAATTCTCTGCTGAGCAGGATGCTGATCAATACATGTGGAAGTCTGAGAGAGCCCCTTGGGAAAGAGAGCTATAACTCACAAAGTACAAGAAGAACTGCAGCTGGGAGGGCCCAGGAGTCACTAAAGATAATGAGCATGATGTGACTTGGCTCACGGCACTCAGAAGACCAACTTCAAGATCAGAGATGGTGAATGGTTGGGATATTGCTGGTTTTTTCAAGGTGGATGTGGAAGAAAGGCACAGAGACAGGGGAGCTGTGAGTGATGAAGAAAAAGAGCTGGAAACAGAAGACCATGGGGAGAGCAGAAAATGAAGGAGAAGGAGGGGAAGCCAAGACAGTGCTGACACTGGGCAGGAAGGGGCCTGGCTGTGGCCAGGGCTCCTTCTTGAGGCAGGTTTAGGGGTAAGATTGAAAAAGAGGAGCAGTTTCTATAGTCAGAGCATGAGAAGGCACCTCAGAGATGCTCTCACATTCTATAGACAGGAAAACAAGGGCCCTGAGAGAGGAATGCCTTGTCTTGTGCTGTACAGTGACACGCATGTCAGTACCCAAGTAAGAACTTGATGGATACCTCAGGCAAGAGTCATGTAAAGGCCCAGCCAGACAAATGGCTAAAAGGGAGGCCCAACCACACTCTTCGGTTTCTTCCCTGTGCCTCTGTACACGCTGTTTCCATGATCTGGGTTTTTCTTTACCCCAATCTTCACATGTTCAACTCTAAATGTGCTTTGAGTCCAATGCCACCTCCTCCTTGAAGCCCCCTTCCAGTTCTCCAGCTAAAAGACATTTCTCTTCCTGCATCCCAAGGCACTTTAGGGGCACTTTTCTTTATCAGGGTTATTAGCATTGTCTCCCAAACCCTGCCATCATCAGGTCAAACTCTGCATCCTACAGTGAGTCTTACACAGGAAATGGATCTTCTGACTGTGTTCATGTAGCGCCAGATTCCAGTGGTATGAGGCAGGGTGCCTGATGTAACTATTCAAGGTTCTGGAATTTTGCACAGAACAGAAGCTTGGGTTTAAGAAAGCTGGACATGAGAGCCTGCTCTGCTACTTACCAGCTATGGGCAAAAAATATTGCACACCTCTGACTCTTACTTTTGTCATTTATAAAATGGCAATAATGATACATAACTACCAGAATGTTAAAACTGATTTAAAAATATATGGGGTTGGTAAAAGTCGGTTTACAGTTGTGAGTACATGAAACACAGAGTTGATAAAAAGCTATTGTAATAATCATAACCTGCACGTCTCTCTCCATATGAACAACTGCACACCTACTTTTGCCCACCCCTATTTTGCATACCTACTATGTGTCAGATACCTCTAGACTGGGGATTCAGAAATTATATTTAATTATTCCTATCCTCAAGCAACTCTAGTCTGCCCACGCATAATGAGCACAAAGCTGGCCACCCTGTCCAGTATACAGTAAACCAATTACAAGTTAACTTTCTCTCCCACAGGCTAGATATCCCCATATTTTGAGCAAATTAGTTCGAATATAGTACCTACTCTCCCTCCCTCCCTCTCACTAAACTGGGCAGAGGGCTTTTCAGTCTCAGTGCGGGTTTCAGGAAGAAGCCAGAAGGGAAGGAAGGTGCAGGAAAGGAGCCGCCTCGCAGTAATTAGTCTCCTTTTGACATTGAGGTCAAACCCAAGCCACTTTCCCGTGCTTTTCAACTTCCGTCCCGAGCACGCGAGAGTCCAAGCTGCTCCAAGCCATGGTTCTGTCCCACAGATTGAGATGGCAGCTTGCTAATGAGCCTTGGAAACCACATGGCCTTTCACCTCACTCAAGGAGCCTGGGAAGCCTTCAAACCAAGCAGAAAAGTGGATTCCAGTATGCTGGTGCAGAGTGGTCTCCACACTTATTTCCCTCAGGACTAGGATTTCAAGCTTTCTGAAGCACCTATCACAAGGAGTAGTAGGCCACTGCTATTCATCTTAATTGGAGGGTATTGGGCTTCCTGATCAGAGGTGTTCCGACCTAGCTTGGAGGAGGCCTTCAGATAGGGCCTGACTTTTTGCTGAAGGATAACAAGCTAGGAAAGGACTCATGTACAGAGGAGCCAAGAACGTGACTGGGATGTGTATTTTCAGCCAGGGCCGGCCCACGTACACAAATCACACTGAAAGGACCCAAAATGGGTGAACTGAAAACACAGCCGATATTCAATGTCCTTCCCAAAGGCTTCCAACCCTTGTGAAAGGCCCACTCTGCACCCAGTCATGTGCTTATCTAACTCTCTCCTGGACACCTCCACCTAGATGTCCCCCAGGTACCACAAACTGCATGCCAATATTAGTTTCCTGTTGGAAGGGGTACAGGAAATGTCCAGATTTGAAAAACCAAATCTGATTGCTTTGCATCTTAATACTTTTCAGCGGCTCCCACTGACAGATAAAACCTAAACTCTTTTAAGACCAATCATGTTCTGATGCCTGCCAACTTCCCTCACCTCTTCCCCTCTCACCACTGCCCCAAATACCCTAAGCAAAGCCAGTGCAAACTACTGGTCTTTCCTAGAAAATGCCATGATCTGTCCCATCTTTGTTGCAAATCTTTGACTTCCACAATGGGCTGCTGCAGCATGCTTGTCTCTTCCTTCTGCCTTTGCCAATTCAAATTCAACCTCCAAGACCCACCTTAAATCCCACTTCCTCCAGGAAGGCATCCTGATCACCCCAAAAAGCAACTCCTCTTTGCCTTGAATGCTGGTGGTATTGCCCATTACAGTGTTGGTCATGATTCAGTTTCACGTGGTTCCTGGAAGTGGTACCAAATGAAGTGGTACTTTATAAACCTGTTACCTGAGTCATTGGCAGTATCCACATAAACCTGGGTAACAGCTAATGGCAGAGTTATGCAGGGGATAAACGTGGGCTCTGAAGCCAGGGAAACTGGATTGGAATCCCTGTTTTCCAAGAGTGCCTTTGGGCAAGTCACCCAAACTCTCTGAACCCCGGTTTCCTGGGAATAACACCATCTGCAAAGTCAGAGGCTTATGTATTTGTTGTTTGAATCAATCGTGAAGCACATACGTGAAGGAGCTCTGTAAAACTTCCATTCAAAGAACAGTTATTATTTGAAAATTACAAGTTATCTTACCAGCAGTTTGATTCAGGCAGACAACCAGAGATTTTGTGTAAGATACCAGCTTGGGCATCCAAACAGAAACCTGATTCAGAAACCCAATTTCAGGAGGGCTTATATTTGCATACTAAAGAGCTCCAGTTCTGATAGAAAATGTTCCAGGGCTGTCGGGGGAAATTCTACTAAATTACCAAGCTGTCAGCTCCTGGTTTATCAACCTTTAACTCTGGCAGTATTTAGCAGTATGCCTGTCTGGGCCCAATTTCCCAGTATTTGATTAAATGTTAGGAACTGACCATCTCATTGTGTTTAAACCTCCCCTCTACTTTCCAGACAACGGGTGGGCTCTTCTCTGCCTCCTTCCCACACCTCATCTTCTTTCTCTGCCTTGGCGTCAACCTCTCAGATATTTATTATTCTGAACTTTGATTTTAGGCTGGCCTTTGCTGTTGGAAGGGGTACAGGAAATGTTAAGTCTCAGTGGATATTACTCCTTGGGTGAAATTCTAACCTCGAGTTTTCCCTCCCGTAACATACCTATACAGAAATAGCCCAGTGTGATCATTTCCTTTTGATGTTTAATTGGATGTCGGTGCTGTGCTTTCTGGGCTGAGAAGCTAATGCTGCTCAGAGAAGGAACAATTCCAGCTACACACAAATGAGACTTGTAACAGGGGAGAATGCTCGATGCTGAATCTAATTTTCTCTTCCATCCATGAACATAAGACAATTTCTCTGGCATTAAAGCTTCTCACTCAGTCTTTCTGTCATTAATAAGAACTAAATTCTGTTCCCTCAAATTTAAATGTAATTATATTTTGCCTTGTAAATAAAATTGAATTACCATTTTCAAAATTTAGCACTAATGCAACTGCTATGTTTAGAGCTTTAATTTTTTTTAACCCTGTTGCTACTTTCAGCTTATTTTTTTTAAGATATTGAGCTTATTTTGTGGTCAACTGTGACTTAATTTGATTAGAGCTTTTCTACTCTGTATCCATCCAGTCATTATTGTCATTAATTATGCTTGAGTTGCTTTTCTTTTTGGTAGGGGAAGAGAGTAATAGAGAAGAAATTGAAAGTTCAGAGGATCTGAGCTTGAATTCTAGAAGGACCCCCTAGGTGAAGGTAGAACCTAGGCCAAGTTGAGCTGAGAGACGTCAAGAAAAGGCCCTGACGTGGAGTCTGAAAGGGAAATCTACAACGTGCGTCAAAACACTTCTTTAATCCAAGATTTCCAGTGAGGCATCCAGTGGACTCCATGATTTGGACTCTGCCTACCTTTCTGACCTAACTTCCTACACCCACCTGTGGCTGCTATTCCCCAGTCAGTCTGAGGTGGGGCTTTACACACAGATGGTGCTCTGCACAGTTTTCTGTGCTACTGCACATTCCATTCCCTCTGCCTGGACTCCTCCCCTCCTGTGTCACCAGGGATGCCCCTTCAGTCCTCTCTCAAGGTCTGGCTCACCAGTCTTGTCCCTGGGGAGGACTCTCCCAGCTTCCTCTCCCATTCCTCTTTTGGCCAGGCTCACTGCTCCTGGCTTTGTGCTTGCAAACCCAACTGTACACATAGCAGTCAGAGCTCTTATTGTGTCTTATGATTAGGTGTCGCTTCCTTCACGGACAGTGGCTCTCTGATTCTCAGTGCCTAGATCAGTGCCCACACACAGGGAAGCCAGAAAAGTTCATGAGTAAAAGAAGTAGACAATGCATGTGTTGGGTGGGTGCAGGGGTGCAGGTGTACAGTGTGGACCTGGGCTGGGTGCTCTCTCTGCAGAGGCTGTGTTCTGCTCTTGAATGGCTCTCAGGAAGCTCATTATCCTGGAAGGAGGCTGATGCTCATGCTCTGTGGCCCTCGGTCTGTTGCTTGGGGATAAGTGTGCCAGCAAATTGATGACTCTTCATCTAGACTTGGTAACCAGTAGTGGTGGTAGACAATCTCAGAAGCCAAGCTTCTGAGAGAGTAAGCAAGTTGTTCAAGGTCACATAGACCCAAATCCAGGTCTGGTTCTCAATCTTTACTATAAAAACTGCCTTCAAGCTTAACATTTATTAGAGTCTAAGTACTGTTGGGCTAATTTAGATTTAACCATGCATTCTAAAAATATATACTAATACTTTATTTACTGAATGCTTACTGAATGCCAGCCACCATGCTGGGCATTTTTTTTCATACATATTAAAACTAATTCGAAAAACAACAATGCAAGGCAGGTATCATTAGCTATATTCTCTGGACAAGATGAGTCTTAAAGATAAAGGCTGGCTTGGTCCCACTCCAAATCCCATGTATTTGTACTGCCCGCACGTGCTACCTCCAGGCCTGTACCGCCGAGTCTCTAAAACATGTCCACCTGTTATTTCATGAAACTCAGTTGCAATGAAATGATAAGATTCATAACCCATCAGCATGAGCATTTTATAGGCACAATCTCTGCCATGTACTGCTTCTGCGAGCCAGCGACCAATAGGAATAAGATGTTGTGAGAGGTCCCTCCCCAATAAAAGTCATTTACAGAAGACTGCAGAGATCTCACAGGGCAGTGGAAATGATGATGAATTTATGAGGCTGAGGACAGTGGCCACTGGGCTGGGGTGGAGGAGAAGGAAGACCCGAGGGAGAGACAACGGCGGGTGAATGATGGGTCCAAGCGGTCACATTTGAAATGCATCCTGGAAAATGCCACCGAGCCTGAAATCTCCTTTAGAAGTCATTAGGATCTGACAAGGCCCTAAGCCTGACAAAAAGGGTAGGCTTTTCCCATTTTAAAGACCATCTCAAAGACGGCCTTCCCCTTTCTGAAGGAGCTCCAAGCCTGAGATGAAAAGCCAACACAAGCACTTGGGGAAGGGATGGAGGGAGTCCTTCTCCTGGGCCATGCGGCTACGTGTGCCGCTTTACATAAACACTGAGGAGGAATCCAGCCCAGAAGGATGAAAGAGGTACAATGAGGCCAGCTCTTGGTGGGCACCGTGCATGAAACTAACAGGAGTTAGTTTAGGAAAATGACGGAGAAGGAGCCTGGGGCTTTGGGCTCAGCCCTGCAGAGTGGGTTGGGCGGCAGGAGTCCCGCGAGAAGAGGTAAGACTGTCTATCTGCTAGTGTGCTGGGATCGTCCTGGGCAGAGCCTGTAGCTAGAGCCCCTCCCTCCCCTTTGACCTTCAGTGGATATGCCATTCATTCAGTGATCACGAAGGACCTAATGTGCGTCAGGCCCTGTGCTAGTAATACCCATAGACCCTGACCTATTGGAGTTCAGACTTTGGCAAGAGACCAGCTCTGTTACAATACATTGCTTGATTTACCACAGAGCTGAGGAGGGTGCTTAGGGCCAGACCCCCCCCCCCCCCCCACACACACACACTTGCTGACAGGGGACACTAGCAAGGAATTTAACTTCTTTGAGCTTCAATTTCCTTAGGTGGGAAATGGAACTAGTAGTACTTCCTTCACAGGGTTCTTATGAACCTTAACTGAGATGATGCCTGTAAAGCACTGAGTTGAGTACCTGGTATATGATAAGCACTAAGAAACCGATGGCTCTTTAGTTAAAGCTCCATCCTGTGGCTTGTCAGGGAGAAAGACAAGATTACTGACAAGGAAACCCCTTTGGATGGGAAGTGGGCTTGAGGCAAGAGCTCAGGACTTGGCAACAACGGGCCTGGACTTAATTCAAACTCTGCCACTGATGAGCTGAATTACTTTTAAATCACTTCCCCTCTCCAAATCTTTCCCATCTGTAAAACAACAGCAATAGCATCACCTCTACCACCACCACCTTCGTCATCATCGCTACCACCACCCTCGAAAGACTGAGGAAGTGAATGCCCACTGGGCCCGGAGTTGAGGATAGAGGTGTGTTGGGGCTATGGGATGGGACATACAGCCTGTGCTCTTCCAGGACACAGGAACCTGTTCAAGTAGCTATCTTGTGTGGTTTGTCAGGAAGGAAGATCACATTAATGAAGCTACATTTAAGGAGCGATTTCTGACATGAGACTAGAAGCCAAGTTGCTGGGAACCCAGGGGTCTGAGTAAACAGTGCATAAAACCTGACTTCACTGTTTCCACAACCCTAACCAAAGTGCTAGGGAACTTGTCAGCTCGCATTTCATTACAGGCTGGTTGTTGAGTACAGGGCATGCTGATTTAAGCTGCTTTCATTAAAACACTCTTCTCCATGCCAAACAGCAAGAAGCCCATCTCAGGGAAGAGCTAGTCTTCCTTCCTAGGTGGGCCAGACAGTGGGGGCCCATTTCTGCCAAGCCCACATCCTGCAGTCAGTGCTGATGGTGAAAGAATTACTCTGGATGTGTTTGCCGGCCTGCAGCTCCTGACGGGGAGGCCCTGCCCCAGCCCTGCAGGCCAGGAGCAGATAACACAAACAACGCGACTAAAGCTACCGCTTGCTGGTGTCTGAGTTGTGCCAGACATGGGACTAACCACTTCACCTACATTTTCTCACCGAATTCTCATAAAAGTCCCGCAGTAGTTTTACCTAGAAGGAAACTGGGTCAGGAAGCTCAAGCAACTTGCTGAAGCCATTCCAATAGTGGGGAGCAGGTCTCCTGAAACAAAGTCCAGTGTCTGTTCGGATGCCCTGAGTCCCTGAACATGGAGCCCCTTGGCGATAGTCCCTAAGACTCAATAATGAGTTTCCCTTCCACTCGGTAAGAGCGCCCTTGGAAGGGGGGGCAGAGAAAGCCACGCAGTGCTCGCTTTGGGCAGGCGCTCTTCTACGTGCAGACACACACTATATAATTTAATGATCACATAACCCTCTGAGTAGGCACCGTTATTAACTCTACTATTCGGATAAGGAAACTGAAGCCAAGAAAAGTCAAGTACTTTGCCAAGGTCACACGGCACGTGGCGGGACCAGGACTGGGCCCAGGCGGGCCCTGCCCACCCAGTCAGGGATGTGGAGAGACAGCCACCATCCGAGTGTTTCCACTCACCTCCAGAATGGTTCAGGAAGGGCGGTGACAGCTGAGGAGAAGCAGTGGCCTGTAGGGCAGCAGCACAGGGCCCTTGTGAAGCAACCAGGCTGGGGCCCCGGCTGGACTTAGCTCCTGGTACGTCTGGGCGTGTACCAGGGCCACTTACTCAGGCAGGGTGCTGCAACTCCCTGAGCCTCAATGTCAATGGGGATAATGACGTGCCTGGCGTGCTGCCTCACGGGGCTGCTGCTGCTGCTGCTGTTGTGTGTGTGAAGTGTCTTTCCATGCTGTGAGGCAACACAAACTGTTATGACTATTTCAAGGGGAGAGAGTCATTCTGAAGCCATCTTTTAAGTTCCTGGCCTTGTGGCAATCATGTTTTAGTCAATTATAGGTGAGAGATTTAAAGCTACAATCGACAGTTCTGAAAGGGCATATCTTACCGTGCCTTTATCAAATGTCTTCGTAATATCAAGGGCTCTCACCAATGGATATTTTAATCATAACCATAACAATAGCTAACATTTACTGAGTCCATATCATGGGCTAAGTAGCATGCTAAGTGCTTTTTCACATTATATTTTAAATAATTCTTCAAAAATGACTCCAGAAGGTAAGTACTATTATTATCTCCACTTTACAGCTTAGAGAGGTGAAGTAACTTGCCCAAAGTTATAACCAGTGAGTAGTAGGACCAGTGTTTGAACCCAGGTCTGTTGGACTCAGGGACCATTCTCAACACATGAAGCTCCTTTGCCTTTGCACACAAAGCCACACGCATGCTTGAGACCAGTTAGGGGGAGTGGTGTGCACACAGGTGAGAAAGATGAACTCTCACAATTTTATTCAAAGTCCCTTCTGATGGTTTTGTCATCTCCTTTTGCAGGGCCAACTAAAGGATGCTTAGTGATCTCACTCAAAATTGTACCTGCCTCCGTGGGAGGCTGTGGAGACTCATTGGGGATTAACAATGTACGGACAGTTATATACCTATCATAAATTAGCTTTGTGGCCACAGAATGAACAATACAACCCAGCCTAGCTTTAATAGAACCATTTATTATATTGTTATAAACAGAGCTACATAAAAAGGACTATTCCTACGACGCTGTGCATCTGTGTTTGCAATCATGTCTTTACACAAGCTTTGCAAACTCGGATAAAAGTCCAATTTAGACTGCATGTTGAACATCAATTCTCCCGTCAGCAGGGAAAGGCAAGTCAAAATATTCCTAAGGAACAAATACTGCATGGATCTCGTTTTTGCCAAAGGTCTCAACCATCCTTCCTGACCACCACCAGAACTGTCAATACACAACATAATGAGCTAATTAGCTTCGCTTTGTTTAAACAGCATGATGGGGCAGGGAAAGTGACTTGGGGTGAAAAAAAACTATACAAAACACACACACAGCCAGAGATGCTATTACTTTTTAGTTGTGTGACATGGGCAAGACGACTCAAAATTTTCTGGGTCTAAGCTTCTCCATCCATAGATCTCCTTTGTTTGCTTGCTGACTCCTCTCCCCACTTCTTAGCATTTGAGCTCAGAAAGGTGGGAATTTTCTTACCTCTTCATCCCTTCTGATTAGAAGAGTGCCTAGTGCACAGTAGGTGCTCAGTTAAGTGCTCACTGAGTAAAGCATTGTGTAAATTGATAAAAAAGGGACGATGATGCCATTCTCACAGGGGTTGTGTGTGTGTGCGTGTGGATTTAAATAGTGGACACTGTTTAAATGAGATATTAGAAGTGAACATACCACTACATACGCATACTGTGCTAGGTGATTCACATGTTTTCACTTAATCCTCACCTTGAGAGACTCTATAAATCACAAAGTGCTCACAAACAGAGGCTGCCAGTATACTTATCCTTTCAATTTTGTATAAGCCCTGCGGTGAAGCAGATATTATAATCAAGGTGACATTAAATTATGTTTCATTCGTTCATTCATTCATTCATTCATTCATCAATGCTTACTGAGCAGCTGCTGTGGGCCAGGCCTAGTCTAAGTCCTGAGAATGGACAGGTAAGTAAGACATGTTTAATATCCTCATGGAACTTACTATGATTGCACAGAGGATCTGGCCAGAAAAATGGTGGGGGTCAGATGACAGAGAAGCCAAGTACTACACAGAGTTTGGACTTCGTTATGAGGAATGGGTAGAACCAAAGCTCCACCCTGGCAGGTCCCACTAGGCACACTGTTTCCCTGTGACCCTGCCCTGAGAGAGTGATGTAAGAGATGAGATTTCAGTGAAACATCTGTAGGTATGATTAACATGGTTGGGGGCAATGTTTTGACTCCTGAGGCCACCACTGTGAAAGGAATGGTGTGAAGGCACGGTTTTGAATCCTCTGCCCGTCCTGGAGTAGAGATTGAAGACTGAAGCATTCAGAGCCATGGGGCACACAGCGTTACGGCTCTGAGAACAGGGTCAGGCATCAATTGGGACTGACTGGTGAACACACTACAGTGGAAACCTCCTCCCTCCATCCACACTGTGCCCATCATTTCCCCACATTTACCGATAGAACAGTCGTGTCCAGTCCAGTTTGGGTCACAGCTACAGAGCCCGGTGTCTGGGAGGAAGGTTCCGTGTCCCGAGCACTGGTCCAGGCACGTGGCCCTGGGTGTCTCGCAGTTGGTGCCTCCCCATCCCACGGAGCAGTGGCACTCGCCTCTCACGCAGACGCCCCGGCCAGAGCACGTGGGGTCCATGCAGTCCACTGTGACACGAAGGAAAGAGGACACAGGTAAGTGACCAGCCACGGTGCGGCTTCTTTAAGCAAAGTACCATACCCTGTAGGAGAGTGAAGGGGCTTCACACTCTGGTAGGACACACATTTCCTGTGGTGAGGCCACTCGATATGGTGAAGAGCAGTAACACTAGCAAAGGGTACGGGTTCCTGACTCTACCTGTGATTGATGTTTACCTCTCTGTCTTGGTTCCCTTACCTGTGAAATGTGGATACAAATTCCTACCTCTTGGTTTGAGGGGAGGACAGAGTAAGACTTACATATCAAGTGTTCACACAGCACACGGTGCCTACTGGGTCTGTAGTAATTGCCATAATCGAGGCCAAGACTCTGTTTTCTGCCTTTCTGCATGTCTGCCTCCTAGAACAGTGCCCAGCACAGAGGAGGCACTCAAAGTATCACTGCAGAACACACTACGACTGTCTACCGCTTCACAGTGCAGTTTTATTTACGTGCATGTGGCACTAGAGTAGATTTCTTAATTTAAATGAGAATTTGTTTTGCATTTAAGTTTCATAATATCTTTATCATCTTGGGATTGACATAAACTTTCAAACCTCACTTTCCAGACAAGCATTTGTCTTAAAATGTTTCCAGGCAAGCGTTTCAATGACTACTCAGAATCGTACGTGGAGGCTTTGCATAGCTTGTTCTCATGTGCTGGGGGAACTCTATGGCGATAGCTCAGACGAGCCACCCTCGCAGGCCTCCTGGGGCCCAAGGTCAACATGGTCTCATGAGATCACCGAGGGAGAGGGAAAGGAGAAGAATACTGTAGGTTACCAACTCTTTGCTGGTACTGTAGGAAGTACTTTACTAACCTCATCAGCTTCCGTTTTCTCAACAACACAGTGAGGTAAGATGAGGAAACTGAGGCTCAGGGAGCTAAATAACTTATGCCAGATCATACAGCTAAACCCTGCCAGAGGAGACTCTGAAGTCAGGTCTGCCTGATTCTGAATCTAATGATAGTTCTGTTACTGGGGCTGATTTTCCGTAATCAATGCTTTAGTTACAGGGTTGTACAAAATTAGCAGAGACTTCTGACCTTCCATAAAGCACTACATGGAAAAAAAGTGGAAGAAGAGGATTGAGGCTAATTTATCACGTGGCTTCATTTCCCACGGGAAGTGTAAAAGGCAGCAGAGAGAAGACAGAATTGGCAAAGGGGGTTGGTCCGTGTCTCCACTCAACCAAAAGGTGGTATCAGTCCTGCATTTCAGGTGGCAGGGGAGTCTATTCATCTTGCAGTTTAAGGGGAGAGCGGTGTCCTGGCAGGGACCCCACTGTGTCACTGTTGGGAAAACAGTGCTGATGGGGCTGCCACAGTGCAGTCAGGTAGCTCCTGTAGGAGCTCATGAGGAAGCCCTGTGCTGCAAAAAGAGATTTTAGCGTTTGAACTCTGAGATCCTGAGTTCAAGGGTCACAGGACAAAATGAACTGGTTCTATGACCACGGGCAAGTCACACATCTGCTCTGAGCTTCCATCTACAAAGCAGGTACGGTAGATTACCTGTCTCTCAGGTTGCTCTGACGACCAAATGACATTGAGGGTTTGAAAGAGCTGTATAAACTGTAAATTGTTGGAAATAGTTGTTTTTCTGTCTTATCAGGACATTCAGCAGCACGACTTAAGCAACCTGTGGTCAGAGCTCATTTATAACTCAGACATGCTTGTACTTTATTTATCAATTAAACTTTATAACCCAGTATATTTGACTTTTGCACAAAAGACTGGGAAACCCAGCCTGCTTATATTAGGTCTCAGACGCAAATGAGCAGACTTTATAAACAGCAACATTCTGGGAACAGGCTGTTTATTTTGAGGGCCAGCTTATTAAGAAAGCTCTTTTACTATTTAGGCTTTTAAAGGAGTTCAACTTAATGACCTAAATGATAAATAAGAAGACCAGAGGCGGGGAGCAACCACTTGCTAAAAACATAGTAACGATGACACAGCAGCAACAATAACGATCAATTTAAACTTAGTCCCTCTCCTGTGCCATATTTTGCTACTAAACCATATATATATCATCTCACTTACCCCTATCAACTATTTGATGTAGATTCCATTACTGTGCTCATTTTCCAGATGAGGAAACTGAAGCCCAGAGAGGTTAAATATGTTGCCCAAGATCACACAGTGGTAATTCAGATTTGTACTAGCCACTCTTGGCTAGTACAGGTTTCTTGTGATTTCCTTTATAATTTTATTGGTTTAGAAATATATGTATTTACCAATATAGACATAAGCACATAAAATGGTTAAAACACAGGAAAACAAGGAAAGAAATAGGGCAAACTGGAGAATTAATAAAGCCAAATGAAGGCAGAGTCTCTTGCAGTCTCAGGACACCGTTTAATAATGGTTCAAGCATGGCCTGTGGGAGTGCCTGGTAATTAAAAAAAATAAAAATAATAATAGTGATAAATTTTCATGACTTGCCTCAGATCTCAGAATCTCAGAAGGGTTATTCCAGACCATTAGGCTACTATCATAATTCCCTAGATCCAGAGAGTTTTCCAATTTTAAAGGAAATGAGTCAGCAATTTCTATCCCAAGACCCATAAAGGTATTTCCGGCTCCATGAATACCTGACCCCGGCTTTGGGTTGAAGCTGTCTCTGAGGTGCCCTTGAGGTTGACTCTATAAATCTGCACTGTTAGCGAGTGAGCCGAGAGGATGCCAAGTTTAGCACAAGGCCCTTGGCGTCACACTCCTGCTCTCCCTCAGACACAGTAAGTCTGCTAGGGACCCAGGAACCAGCGAAGCGAATCCCACGCTCTCAGAAGATGGTTCAGGCAAGGAAAGATCAGAGGGAACTGAGAAGAGGCTACCTCCAGGCAATTCATCATCAATTAATCATCACTTCTGAAGGTCAAAGTGAGTGAGGCACTCCAGAGGAGTTACACAGAGGACTGCAGCTCTAGGGAGGGTGGCTCCAGGAAGCTTAAGCTGAACTGGCTGAGGTTCCTGCTGGGAGAACATTGTCCCTGTGCATCTTGAACGAGGGGCCATTATCTATGCCACAGTGACGCTCTAACACAGAGATCCCGCATCGACTATGGACCTGCCCTCCCTTCCTGGGGCCTCTGGGACGACAGGAACCCTAGGATGGATGACAGAGCTCTCTTTCCATCACACTGGATGGTTTCCCACACGGTAACTATCTTGCAGGGAACTGTGCGTAACGTGGGAGGAATGGGCTGCACTTCGTGTAGACAGTCTTAGTTTCTCCTTAGAAGAAGTGCCAAGCAGTTGTATTTTTCCCTCTGAAGAGCTTGCCGTTCAAGCCCAGCTTTCTGGAGGAAGCTGAGTCTGTTGATGAAACGACGAGGCCTGCATGGTCAGGCTGTAAACACAGCTCTTGCCCCAGATGCCCATACAGGCTGGTAGACACTCTTCAGGACCAAACACAGTCTCACTTTTCACTGCAAAAGGACTAAGTTGTTCTCTTCTGCCCCTCCCCCAACTCCCTCCAAGTGTTCTGTTGGCGTGGTTCAGGCTTTAAAAAAATATATAGGGCAATAAACTTCAGAAGAAGGAAACGGGAGAGAGCAGGGAAAGTAAGCTTGTTAGCTGATGTTTTATAAACACAGTGAAACCCCTCAGAAGAGAGTTGAGGGAGGAGGGGAGACAGGACGGGGAAGCAAAGGCCCCAAGAAACCCCCATTATAAACAGAAGGACTATACAATGACGCTTCACCAGAGAAATAGAAATAATAAAGGGAATCAGTACCAGATGGCCTCCCTCGGAAGAGAAAGCAGGAGTAAAAACATTTCTTTTCAAATAGATAATGTAAATCAAAGAGCTAAACAACTTCTTTTTTCTCTTTGTAAGTACCCTTGTGCTCTGGGGCACTGTCCAGGGCCAGCGGAGCCGGAGAACTCCCCCTCCTTGGCCCACACAGCGTGGTGGGGTTGGGGGGCGGGCAGCCCCACAGTTCCAAGAGGAATCTCCTCTTTGTTTTTCTTTCCTTCTCAGGGTCTTCACCTCAAGTGACTAAACTGAAAAGGGAAAGCAGATGAAGGTCACCATTGTCAGGATGAGAAAGCCAAGTCCCTTTGTGCGAGGGGCTGGCCTGCCTCCTCTCTCCGACAGCCCAAAGTAATCCGCATCCACGTTAACAGGTCTGAATCAGGACCTCTAGTCGCACTTGGGGTTTACAGTGTGTCTCTTAGGGGTGATGCTTTTCACACACTAATTCCTTCCTGTTCCCCACTCTTTTAAAACGGGACTGTTATAATCTCTCTCTTAAGAGAAAATGACGGCTTGGGAGGGGACTATCTGTTAAATCCTGAATGACTTTAGAAGACTAGTTCTCCTTGGAGCCTCTTCCACCCAATGGAGAAGGTGCTAAGGGCCCTAGGGGAGCTGAAGACTATTAGCGTCATCCCTCAGTTTCAAAGGTGAAGTCCATCCATTTCAAAAGTCCTTGGATGAAATGAGTGGAGTAAAACAGGAAATGTGCTTCAGTTGCCACCAGAATAATACTAATAATATAAGAGGTAACATTTATAGAGCATTTACTATGTGTCAGAAACTGAGCTAGGTGCTTTACATGGGTCATTTAATTCACTCCTCTCAACAGCCCTCTGAGGAAGGCATTCCCATTTTATAGATGAGGGAACTGAGGCTAGTTAATGGCACAGCCATGACTCAAACCTACATCTCATTCCAGAGTGCATGCTCTTAAAAGCTACTCTATATTGCTTGTGAATAAGATGCCTTCTTTCATCTGGAAATTCTATGCAGCCAAGAGGGCAGAGTGCTGGATGGGAAGTGAGAAGACCTTGGTTCATGAACCCAAACCCTGTCACCGGTTAGCTCTGTGACCATGGTGATGTCACTGCTGTCCCTGGGTCTGAGTTCCTTAACCTGTGAAATACAAATATTTACTTATCTCACCTTGTTAGATTGTCTAGGGAAGAACTGATGCCATGGTTATATCAGCAGTTCACTTTCTAGCCTTGATCTATACAGGCATATAAGGTCTGTCTGGAAAAATTCCAGCCATTGTTAATATAATGAGAATGGTTTGTGCGACATCAATGTAACCTGGTAGCCAAGGAGAGTGGACTGGAGTGCGCATGCTTGAACAATGATGACTGCACTGTACTAGTCAGTGGGGGCTGTGGACTCCATTGAGTGAGCGTGTGTACTGTGTGGTCATCAGATTCAAAATGACTGAATGAGCAGAGCAACAAATCTGCATTAAATTTTGTGTTAAGCTTGAACATTCCTCCACGGAAACTATTTGGATAATTCAGAAGGCTGAAGCTATGGGCAACTGGTGATTGGCAGCTTTGTCTCGACAACACACCTGCTCATGCATCATGTCTCCTTCAAAGGTTTTTGGCAAAACACCAAATCACCCAGGTGACTCAGCCCCTCTATAGCCCAGATTCAGCACCTTGCAACTTCTGGCTTTTTCTGAAACTAAAATCACCTTTGAAAGGAAGAGATTGCAGACGATTGATGAGATTCAGGAAAATACGATGGGGCAGCTGATGGCAATTGGGAGAACTGTGTGAGGTGCCAAGGTGCCTACTTTGAAGGGGACTGAGGCATCATTGTCCTATGTACAATGCTTCTTGTACCTTGTATCTTCTTCAATAAATGTCTCTATTTTTCATATTACATGGCTGGATACCTTCTGGACAGACTTTGTATATTTACCTTATGAAGGAGAGACACATGCTTATGAGCACCTCAGAGCCACCTATACGAACACACACATACACACAAAAGGCAGAATTCGGAGGTCCAAATATACTCACACTTCAGAGATGGGGAGCGATGAGCTTAAAAGGAGTAGAAGGAACTTGGGGTATGGAGACAGAAAGATTGGGCTCAGTCCCAGCCCTGCCATCTACCAGCTGTGTGACCTTGGAAAAGTCATTAGACTCTTAGAGCCTTCATTCCCTTAACTATAAAATGAAGATGATTCCCCTCCCTGGTGGGGTTTGAAGTTAAATAATACAAGGCTTCTAGCACAGAGCCTCACACACAGTAAGTACTCAACGCAACACTCTCAGGTATAGTAAGTACTCAATATACCACTTCCCTTCACTGAGTAGGACCGGATTTGAATGTCCACTTCCTTTCAGTTAATTCCTGCTGCTGACGGGTTCCTCACTCAAGGAGCAGGGATCACAGGGTTGCTCAGGTGGCTTCCTCTGCTCCTGGATGTCTTCTTGGCCCTGTGTGCTGACCTCTAAGACCAAGCAAGGTGCTGGTGCTGCCTGAGCACAAGCCTTACCTTCCTCACAGTTCTCGCCCTTGTAGCCAGGATTGCAGATGCAGGTGCCCATGATGCAGGTGCCGTGGTTGCTGCAGGCCACATCGATACACTGGTTGGTGGGCACATCACACTCGGCGCCCTTCCAGCCGCTGTGGCACAGACACCGGCCCTTCATGTACTGGCCGTTCCCGCTACAGAGCACGGGGCAGGAGGCTGGGGAGACGGCACAGGAAACCTGGTGTGAATCAGAGCCCAGCGTCCCCCAGCAGCCTTTGCCCCTTTCTCCCCTTGGCCTCTGGCTTGACCAAGAGCCTCAAGTGCTTTGCCACAATTCCCACGCGTGCCCATCTGTTTCTCATGTTTTATTTCATTCCAGGTTAAACACATGTGGAGCTGTAGACCAAGGTGCAGGGGCTGGCAGAGCTGGTTCCTGCCTAACCCTGCTTTTCCCCACCCCCCTTATATTCCTGGTGCAGCATGGTGGTTGCCAGGACCCTTAGATGGAAAGCTTCAGTCTGTACCTTGGGCCCACTAGAAAAGACTGCTAGCCTCCTACCTGCCTAAATCCCTCCTCTGACGTACTCTGTCTAATAGCACTCCATTTGGCTTCCCCACACCCCAACGGCAACACCACTTACTGTTGCCTTTCAGCAGCAAATCTCAGGTTTTCTTGCCTTTCAGGCCTCCACTAAAATCCCATATTCCACTGCCCTATAAGAGAGAGAGTAGCTGGACCCAACTTAGCTCTTGAAAGTATTATCTTTCCATTCTGCCTCTTAGCGTAAAGTGTTTTGTGAACACCTGTACGGAGGACACTATATAAAAATAAATTATATTCATTGTGCTGTAAGTGCCTACCAGCCTTAGTGAGGAGGCTGCTTCATACATGACTCTTCACTTTAAGTGCATATGGGATGAGACAGTAATTGTTGTTAGAAGGAATGACCCATCTCTTCTTTCTGCACCACCTTCCCCGGGCCCCCACCTGGCATCTTGTGTTTTGAAAGCACTCAGCTGGTAATCACTGGGCTGCCTCAGGGCTGCCGGCTCTGCTGCCTCAAACTGAGTCTATTTCATGTTGGAAAGAATAGGCAGAATCCTCAAAGCAGCGTCATTCCACTGTATTTTCAGGGTGCTGTTTCCTCAGCCTGGAAAGCTCTCTCTGGCTTCCACTAGTGAACAACCACTCAAGTGTCACCTCATCTGGGGAGCCTCTCCTGGTCCTCATCCCATCCAAGCTAAGACAGCTGCTCGCTTTCACTCTGATAGGACCTCCCTGCCTGTGGTCTCCCTACAGTGTTTCTCCCTTATTAGGTGCTTTTTAACTGTAGATTTTGTTTGTCTCCCATTCTGGGCGCTCCTGGGCATGCTCAGTGTTGTAACCTCACAGTCTAGCACAGGACCTGCCCGAAAGGGCACAAAGCAAATGCCTGCTGAATGACTGAAGAGGTGGAAACCCAAAGGAAGGGAAAAACCAAAGCCTCCCTAAAGGGAGTGCCAAATTCTCGGGACTACTGATATCCTTTGGCATTTTCTTTGTTAATTCTTCCAGGACAGAAATGGAGGCCAAATGCACAGATCACGGGCAGCCTTTAAGCTCTTGCAACAGTGGTTATTGTTAGTACCACGTGTGCCCAAATCTGAAGCAAGATTAGGGTCCTGTGTAGAGAAAAGCTGTCCTGCCTTCCAAGTCCTTGGTGGTCTCAGCCATGATTCTGCCTGTGCAGTTAGAAGGCAATAACTGAGTAGCAAATAAGCCCCCACCCCTCTGCACAGGGCCAGGAAGAAACCACTCTAGCTAAAGATGAACTTCGAAGACCCCTGACAAGGGCTCCTCTTAGAGGAAATCAACTGTTAAAAGGACCCCGTGCCACTCTCTCTGCCCCGACACAGAACATGAAGGTCACTGTGGCTGCCCCCTTGAAGGCCCTTCCTTCCTGACCTCCCCAGTCAGGCATGTGGGGGTCACATTGGCTGATGAGGCCACGTTCTGCCCCCAGACCTCCCTGTCCAGGTTTCTGAGGAAGGGCCCCCAGGAGCCCTTCTCACGAGTCAAGGGGTGGGCTGGAGCTCTGCACGTGCTCTGAGAAGTGGCAGCAGAGCTGCCCAAGGGGCCCTGGGAGTGGAAACGGCGGGCTGGCATGCAGGGCTCTCACCTCGGCCGCAGTCAGGGCCCAGGAAGCCCAGGAAGCAGTGGCAGGTCCCCGAGATGCAGTCACCGTTGCCGTAGCAGTTGCTGGGGCAGTTATCCACTGATTCTGGGGGGAAAGGGAAGGAGAGCTGAAAACAGAAGCTTCTTTCCCCAAACAGGGGGCCCAGGAATCAAGCCTCGGGTTAACCACAATCCATGCATTTGAGTTCTTCTGGCTCAGTCACTGAAAGCAACCAACTGAGTTAAAAAAGTACATGTTGTTTTACCCTTACTGAGGTCCATCTCCACTGACACTAGGAGACGTGTTCTGGAAAATGTCTGCCTGAACCAACTTTTTATAAATCAAATTTGTATCTGCAAATACATTAGAGAGTTTTCTCTAAAGACATGGGGGAAAACAGTTTAACTTGTTAGCAGTGGTTATCATTGGGTGCTGGGCAAATCTTGGAGTCTTTACACTATCCTGTGTTTCACCATTTTCTCATAATGGGCTGATATTTCAGGAATTTGTTTTTTAAAGCTACTGAGCATTTGTAAGTCTGCCTTTTCCCACTTCTGATTTTTCATTGGTCCAGGTCCCCGTGTGCTCCAGTCGCCACCCAGCAGCCTGAGTGATGTCTCAGCAGCAAACCTGATCCTGTCACTCTCCTACTTAAAACCCTTCAGCAGGGGAGAGATGAACACGCGAAGCTCATAAAAGGCAGAGGAGTTCCCTTTCCTAATCCCTTCACCCCATCTGCATCCCCGGCTTCTGCTACCATCATGCCCCCCTTTGCAAAGATGTTACTTTCTCTAACTCTCGCTCATACTTTGGGATTGCCTGTGTGACATGTCAAGGAAATACAGAATTCATCTCAGAAAGGTTTTAGTTAAAAAAAAAAAAATCAGTCAATGTTCTGAGCTCCAGTTAGTGAACACGTTAGCTAGGAAGTCTGTTCATGTGGAACCGCCCACTTCTCACTGTTGCTGGATGTGGAGTAAAGGAAAGGAGGCACTGTATTGTGAAAGCCTTCTTTGTGCCATGTAGTTCCACAAGGTTTATCTCATTCCACTGCCACCAACTCCAGAAGAATGGATTGTTATTTGTATTTAAAAATGAAAAAAGAAGGTGGCTGAGAGATGAAGTAACTTGCTGACGGCCACACTGTGTCATGGATGGAAGAATCAACCTCAGGCCTCTGGACCCCAAAGCCTGGTCTCCTTCCATAATATTATGCTCTCTGAGCCTTAAAGGAACTTTGTCCACAGCAGAAGCCAGGAGAATGAGCGAGGTGACAGATCTGTGAGACAGTGAGGCCACTCCTGAAGATCACAAAGGACCCAGTTGGAAGGTAGAGAAATCTAGAACTTGTAGAGCTTAAAGGGATCTAAGAGACTATCTAGCCCAATGCTTTCATTCAACAGAGAAGGAAACAGAGAGTACAGGAAGGGTAGTGACTCGCCCACGGTCTCAGAGTGAGTCCACAGACTCAGAGTTGAAAGTAGAGCGAAAGGTTAGTAAGGTGGGCAGAGTGGATGATTCAACCACATATCTGCACACAACTCTAAGTCATGAAGCCAAGCCTAAGGCCTCTGTCAAATGAGATGTTACCATGTAAGACACGAGCCTTGTCCACAGGACACTTGGGAGAACGAGATAACACTGTCACCAAGTAGCAGCACAGGACATGGAAAGAGCTCTGAGGTAAGGAAACCTGGTTCTGGGGTCCATTCTTCTGGTGCTATGGGGAGTGACCTAAAGATACTTCCATCCTGGCTCTGGGTCTCACCTCCCTCAAATGTGAAATAAAGGTGATGGCAGAGATGACCCCTAGGACTACTTCCTGTTCTCATATTCTATGAGTCTATAATTAATTAAGAGAGCAACTGTGCAGAAAGGGCATCCAAACAAGCCTTAAATGAAGCAAAGGTCTTAGTGCCAGTGCAAAGCCTGCTGCTATGGGGCAAAACCAATAGTGGGCGGGCTTCTCAGAGGAGGTGGGCTTGAGGAATGGCTTGGGTACGGATGGAGATGGGAAAAGGTGGGGAGGCAGTGAGGAGTTCAGGGCACGGAGTACTTCCCAGAAAGGTCTTTTCCCAACTGTCTGCCATTACCAACTTGGAAACTACTTAAAAAGTTTGGAAATAGGGTTTAAATTATGTGGTTCTTTTTGTGAGGGGGTGGGGAATTCCACTTGCTCCACGTTGTTCCTCTGCTAATACGAACAGCATTGTACTCTAGCACAGAGTTAAGAACAAGAGGGTCTAACCAAGCATATGTTCTTGTTTCAGGGCAAAGTGGCCTGGGTCCCCCCAGAACAAGACCCACAAGCCAGGGCCCTGAGTATCTCTGCTGTCCAGTGCCTTTGCTTGGAAGAATCCATGTTCCTGACTGATACCTTTATGTTCAAAGTAGCTTCTTACACACATTTTAAAAAAAGAGAATGACTTAGAAAGTTTCATTTTGAATATTCTTTTAAAAATAAGAATTTTGAGTAAAGTTTAAGGTAAGATTATTTTCACGTGTAACTACTGGCTAAAGGTACACCTGGAGGGCGGGTCCACCTGCAGGACTGCAGGAGTACCGGAAGGAGGGCCTGAGGTCTGGCCTCCAGGTCCCATTCTGCTGCTGAGTGGCTGCGGGCGTTGACCGTGTCACTTCCTCTTTCTGCACCTGTTTCCTCCTCCTCGCACTTGCTCCTCCCATGCCTGCCTGCTTGGCAACTCCTATTCCGTCTTTCAAATCTAGCTGAAAGGTCACCTCCTCCGACAAGCCTTCCTGATTTCTTAAACAGGCTCAGTTACCCTAGGACTCTCTCATTCCTTCACCCCTACTAAAGTCCCACACAGTCCCCATCATTGACTATGAATTCCCTGAGGGCAGAACTGAGTTTATTCACTTATATATTTGCCATGGTTTAAAGAGGGTCTGAATAAATGTTCATTGTGATCACTGAAAGAATTCAGCTAGAGGATCTCAGAGACTCTCCCAGATCTAAAATCCTGTGGTTCAGTACTTCTCAAATTCATGGTATAAAACAGTCTCCTAATAAAAATTACTGTAATTACCAGTTGCATTTTTAATAAGATCAACTACAGATACCTGTTACATATACACTTTCTAGATTCTGATTTATGAAGCCTGCAAGGTACAAACCTGTTAATCATCTGCCAGAAAGCCTTCATGGTGAAAAAGTGAGGAAAGTATATTTTCTATGACCGAGTATAGTGTTGGTCGCTGAATCTGACAGCATAGCTGCTGTTTGCTACAAAATTTGCCTGAGGCTGCTGGTTTCAGAGAAGGCAGAAGTTTTAGAAAACCTGGAATAATTTTATGATAGTAACAAGGAAGTAAAAGGGAGACATTTGGAGAATATTTCCTTTTGATGAAATGTTTATGTATATAGTTTTTCTTGCACTTGGAAAGATTTCAACCACTTGGGGTCCACCTGGAATCCCACACATAATAAGTCCCCACTGACGAGACTTTTCCATGCTAAACGCTCGTGCAGAAATGACACTCATTGGCGTGGGAGAAGTGTGAACTTTATTGAATAAATTTGTTGTTATGTTTCCAATTAGTGTTTGGTGAATTTCTTCCCTCCATAGTTCCTTCCTGCTTTGCTCGTGTCCAAACGGCAGCTGCCTTCATTTTGCAGAAGGTGTGCTTTTAGAGCTGCTCAAATCTAAATGAAAACTTCAGCTGCCCAGAATAACTGAATTTCATAATTGGGTATGTGGTATATTGGAAAACGGAGCCTGCCCTCCTCCCTAGCTTTGTTTTTCTATCACAGCAGTGGGTCCTGCTAGAAAATCTGATTCTCAGGAACTTGTTTTTCCTTCCATCAACATTGAAATGAAGAGTTTAAATGTTTTCTTAGCTCCTTCTCTGGACATGTGTTGGGAGTGGGCGTGTTTTCTGCACATTGAACAAAAATATTGCTCGACATACAAAGGGGCATCTGCAGAAGGAAGAAAAGATACCAGTGTTCTTCCCTGGAGGAGACCCAGGAGACAGGAAACCAGAGGCCTCGGGGAACCCCCGCCTCGCCTCATTTTGCCTGCTCACTGCACTTTTCCAGAAAGAAATCATTAGCATTGACATGTTAAGGTAAAAGGATAACAGTTGATAAATATGTTCTCCTGAGTCCAAAATTGATGCCCAGAAAAGCCTGCCTTCATTTGCCACCTTTTTCTTTTCTGTTTTGAAATCCAAAGCATCATTTTGTAGGAAACAAGGAGAGGCCACGGAGGAGAATCCTGCCTGGAGAAGGACTACTGGGAGCCTAGCCACCTACTGGACTTGTCTCCCATGGGAAATTATATGAGAAAAGGGAAGGAGGCTCTTCCCATGTGTCACCTCCCGGGGGCACAGCTTCCAGCCCTGGTCTGAACAGGCAGGCACACCTCGATTGTCAGAGGAGCCTGATGCTGGATTCTAGCACCAAAGGGAGAAGGAACCAGCTGTGAGTGAGGTTGGTGCTTACTAACCATCCTTGATCTCTCTCTCCCTGCTCACTCAGCATTATCCCTCCCTCCAAGCTCTGTCTTGCTCCCCTGTGATGTGTCCCAGATAACAGAAGCTTGTTTACTACTTGCAACTCCTTTCTTTACTTCTCTCATCTTTCCTTAAGTTGTAAAAGTAAATGCTGGCAAATTTGTGGGAGTACTCAGTCGAGGAACCAAGATCCAACTACTGCCTAGCAGAGGTCTGCTCTCTGATGCTGCCTTTTGGCTACTCTGTTGGATTTATGCTCATGCTTCAGGCAAGAAGGAAAGAACTTGGACACAGGAGAGCCAGTTGGGTGACTGGATGTGTCATCTTGACTGTAGCTAGTGAGATTTGTAGTTTAGGTTACATCTATTACATCCTCTTTGATCCTGAAAGGGGATTGGGACTATTAGTGGCAACCAAAAAAAAAAAAAAAAAAAGGGAGAGAGAGGGAGGGAGGGAGGGAGAGAGAGAGAATGAGAGAGAGGGAGGGGGAGAGAGAGAGAGGAAAACAAACTAGACATCATAGCTGGGATTTAATTCTACGGCAGCTCAAGGTTGAGAGAAGATTCTCATACAGATCTTTTTACAGATCTTTTTATTTCCTCAAATAGAACTGTGAAACATATATATTCTAGTTCATTCCTTATCATAATTATGAGAAATAGGTACCTTTGCCACCATTTCACAGTCTCAGATGGAGATTGAGAGCTGATGCCACTTTCTCAAGGTCACAGCTATCAGGGAAAATCTGGTAGGTGAACCAAGTTCTATCTGAAGCCAAAGTGTGTGGTTTATGGCCTGGACCAAAATCTCAGCTCTGGAGCCAGGCTGTCTCTTACTAGTGACATACCCTTTGGACAAGTCATCTCTAGACATCAGTTTCCTCATCTATGAAATGGGGTTAATAACAGCATTCGCCTCAGAGGGTTGTTTTGAAGAGCAAACAGGGTAAGGCTGTGCATATAAAGAGGTTTGCCCAGGACTTGGCAGAGCTGGTGTTTTGTTTGAAGAAAGGGTCGTACATGCGTTTCATTTGTGAACCAAAACAACATACTAACTCGGTCTAATGAATCCAAACCACGCAATGTGGGTCACTGGGGATAAACACACACACACACACACACATGCATATAAAACACACAGAAACTCCCCACAGTTAAAATAGGAAAGCAGACAAGCACTGTGCTGAATGTGAAGAAGGTAGGGTGTTTGGGTAAATTCCCTCCTGGGGAAAAGCACTGTCAAAGCAAATTAAACCTGTTGTCTCCCAGAAGCCCAAACACAGGCAGACTCATGCCAACAACTGAAAGAACTTCCTCCCTCTGCACTCTAGATTGGCACTGGGCAGGTGCCAGGTGCTGGAAAACTGGTCCATGGCCCGGGAGGTGTCAATCCCTGTAGGTGCCCCAGCTTTCTCTGCAGATGATGGAAATCAAACGCTTTTCATCTGCAACAGTCTGGGTCAATGCAATGACAAAAATTTGACAAAGCCCCTGACAGCCTGGGCTTGAAGCCAGTTCTGCACTGGCATTTGAACTGGGAAATCTGTTTTCAATCATACCCAGAAATCTACCAATCACTATTAAGAGCAGTTCTAAGGAGGCGTCTGGGAAAGACACTGTTTCCTTGATTATATTCAGTCTTGGTTCTTCGTTAATTATTTATTTGGGGGCAAACCAAATTTCATCAGTAAGACTGTGAACTCCTTGACGACCGGCATCATGTCTGGTTCTTCAGAGTCTGGTGAACGCACGCACAAAGCAAGTCCTCAGTAATATCTGTTGTTGAGAAACTCAGCAGGAATGTGAGGGAGAGACGGGATGTAGTACGGCGGGCAGGGCGGTGAGATTGGCACCACGGACTCAAGAGGACAATCGGTGGCCAAGAGGCTATTGTTTCCTTGTCCTGTATTTTCTGTGTACAACATCTAGAATGTAGGGAGTGACAGGAGGCTCGGTTTGTATTGTACTCTCAGACGGCATTTGGAGTTCAATAGTTCACATCTGGTGGCCACATTTAAGAGCCTGGTAAGATCAACTGGAACGTGTTCATCAAAGAACAACCAGAAGGAGAAGAGAGCTTGAAACCACATTTCAAATAAAGAATTCTTGAAGGAATTAGGAATTTAGCTTACTAAGGGAGTATGAGCTCTATTTAAAAACATCTGAAGGACTGATATGTGAAATAAGGACTAGACTTTGGTTTTGTGACCCCAATAGGTTGACCTAGGTCCAATGAGTAAGGACTAGGGTCTTTGAGAGATGGACTTGTTTTAAAAGAAGAAAGAATTTTGTAAGAGGCAAAGCAGAATACCACTTACTGTGTTGGGTTATAGTCTATGGATGGGTATGTATGTGCCCAATATTGTAAACTTCTTGAGGGCAAGAAATGTGCTATTCATCTCTGAATCTTCAGTAAATAGTATCACCCTTGACTCAAAGCAGGTAGTGAGTGAATGTTTGTTGGATGAATGACTAAATGGACTAGGTAACCTGTTAGGTCACACATTTTCAGTCACTGGACATATTCAAGAAGAGGGCAAGTTAATGACTGGTGGGGATACTACAGGGGGGTGACAGATAAGCTGTATGGCATCTTCCGAACCTGAAATCTCATGATGCTACGTGTCATGGTGGAAGGAAACACAGCTGGACCATATCAAGAAACTTGGGTTCTAGTCCTATGCCCGCCACCAGCTTGTTAGGTGAACTTGGCCTAGTCTTTTACTCTCAGGGACTTTCTTTTCACCTCCCAAATTCATTACATTTACTCAGCAGGTATTTCCTGAGCATCTCCTCTGTCTCAGGAAGTGTTCCAAGGGAAGTGGATGGCTCGGGCGATCTTTCAGATCTAACATCCTGTGATCTAATGAATTAAGCCAGATTGTCAGTTGTTAGAAATAGATTTAAAAAAAAAAGTTCAGATCATCATCATGTTTAGGACCTGAGGGAGCAAAAGGGACTTTGTTGTGTGAGGGCAGGCTCCAACTTTTCCAACCTCCCTGCTGTGTCCTCAGATAAGCAGCATTACGCGATCACCCCTCCTGTGAGAGGGGTCTCCACCGAGGCTGGGTGAGTGGGGACGGGACTGGAGGGCAGGTGGCTCCCCAGCCGCCTCTAGCTAAGAGCTCCCACATCCTTTCCTGGGGCTGTTGGCAGCAGCTCTCACAGATGTCAGAATCCCCGCAGTTGGCTCTGGTTCTGCTTCCTTTCCCAGGAAAGCTGCACATGCATCGTCTCCTCCGTGCCCTGTGCATACGTGCCAGAGGCCACTGAGACACACGCATCAAATGGTGATGAGACCGACAGGTGCTGTGCTGTTCAAGAGCATGAGGACCTTCCAAGGACAGGGGCTGCTCACGTGTTTGGAGATGCTTCAAATTTAAGGGAGATCTTTCCCTTATAAATTTATCAGTCCTTCATCCGCAGCTCCTTCTGAGGGGCACTGCCCTGCCCCCAATTCCTCTCAAAATAGCAGGCACAGGTAGACAAGATGATGCTACCTCCTCACTGGCCTGAGGTGACTGGACTGGGCACCTGACCCAAGGTTACCTGATCCATAGGCTGACAGACCAGCACTCTATGACATGGCCATAGTTCCAGCCTTTTGTATTTGAACTAAAATGTACCCAGAGAATGTGGTGGTTGGTGATGACAGCATGAGAGTGGAGGTCAGAAGATATGGTGGAAAGAGGGGCTGGTAAGGCTATTCTGGCCTGGTAGGAGCCAAAGTTCAGAGGAAGCAGTGTTGAGTGAGCAGAGGATGCCAACCTGTCAGCAGGGAGAGGTGAATAGGGCTGAAGCTCCGAGAGAGGCAGGGACACCACAGCAAGAGGTCGTGGGGTCCATGAAAAGGAGAGAACAAATGGGGACCCTGGAGCTGCCCGGACTTCCAGAGGCTTCTCGGTGCCTATGTTAGTCCCAAAGTGTGTCAATCTTTTGGAAACTACTTCGTTGCCACACCTGCCTGGCCTTGAGGTTGTTTGAGTGTGTTTTTGCTCCTTGCAACTGAAAGAATCCTGACACATCTATTCGCCTTGGACCTTATCAGGCTCTACCTGGTAGTTTGCGGGCTTTGATGATAGCTGGTAAGTGCAGAACTTAATGTTTGCAAAGCATTTCTACTTACGGCTTTATTTGATCCTTACAATAGCTCTGTATGGAGGAGGGGAAGGTGCTATTTATTATTCCCTGTTTTGTAGATGAGAACACGAAGGCACAGAGAGCTTGCTGAGGCTTGTGCAGCTAGTCAGGGACAGGACTATCTCGTCTTACCTAATGCAGGGGTTCCTTCACTACCCCGCCACTGCTGGCCCGATAAGAACACCTGCTGATCGCCTTCCTTCTGCCTTCTGCCTGTGGGTAATACAGTGAGGACTACACAAAGGATGCTGCCAGGGCCAGGAAATTCCAAATAGCACCTATTTGAGTTTTGATAATTTAAATTCTGGTTTTAAAATATACCTACTAGCATTAAAAAATCAAAATGCCGTTCCGGCCACTCACAACCATATCATGCTGGACAATAATATCGATCCATTTACTCATTGTCACTTGTTCATTCAAACAAGTCTCTGTGGAATCCACTGTGCTGGTGACATCCAGGGATCCAAAGTGGGGTCCTGCTTCTCCAGGAGCAGGAGAAAGGCTTTGGGTTTGGAGTAGGAACAGATCGGGGCCTTCCTTCTAGGGCGGGACTTAGAGTAAGTCACTGTATCTGAGATCTTGGTTTATCTGTGACCTGAGAAAACTACTGTCTCATGTCCTTGTTGTGAAGATGAAACAAAACCACTATGTACATATATGTGTATGTACATATACAAACACACACATGGTGCACAGAAGATGTGCAGGAAATGCTGCTTTCCTCCTGTTTCTAGGACACTTTCAGTGATCATCACATTTTAGCCTAAGTCGGTCCCCTGAAAGACTTGTTAAAACATGGAATGCTAGGCCCGACCCCCAGAGTTTCTGATTTAAAAAGGTCTGGGGTAGGGTCCCACGTGATGCTGATGCCCTAAGTGTGGGTACCACTTTAAGAGCCACAGATCTGGAATAAAGGCTGAGACTTTACACACAGGTCTATCAACAGAAGCCAGAGGGGACAGAAAGATCCAAACTCTGAGCGACTGTAAAAAACTTGTGGACCGCTTCCAAGAGGAGGGCTTGATTCTCCAGGAGGCGGTATTTGAATAGCTCTTCAAGAATAGACAGTCTTTTGAAATGCAAAGCAGTTCTGGGCAAGATGGGGGTCGAGTAAGCCAGTTCCAGAATAATCATCTGTGCTGCTCCCACACAGTGACCTGCTGATCGTCATGCCAACTTCATGTCAAGTCTGTCTTCAGAACAAATTATTTAAGAAATCAGTTTTTTAAAAGCTCAACTCAGCTGCTAGCTAGAGGATTCCATCTAATGAGCAGCACTTTGTGCTGAATTATTCTGTGATGACAGACAATGGGGGAGCAGAAATAGGCTCTGAGGAGAAGGGGTGGGGGAGCTGTTAATTATTCACCGATCATTTATCAGAGCTTGTCAGCAAGCTTGATACTGCTTACAAACCACGAGAAAACCACTCTCTTGCCCCTTTATATCAGCCTAGCCAGGACCGAAAATGCATGAAACTACGTAAAGATGACCTAGGTGACTGCGGGTTAGACCCCCTTGCTGGCCTGGGCTTCACTTGGAAGATGGAAATGTCGGGTCAGAGTTACCTCTGGCCTGACCCACTGCGTCAGCTTTCTAAGTGGGCGCCTGCCTCCAGCCTCGTCCCTTTCAGTCTGTCCCTGTCAGCCACAGCTGTCGTCCTGGAATTGTGTCTCTCCAGTCCCTGCTCCAGAGCATCTAGCACAGATATCGCAGACTGGAGGCTTGTGGACACTTTTGTTTGGAAAGTGGTTTTAAAACTTTGAATTAGTGGTCAGATTTTTTTAAAAGGAGTGTTCATAGAAAAATCATACTGTTTTTTTGTTTTTTGAAGAATTGGAAAATCCAGCATGGCAACAACTGCCTCTCAATTAGAAGAGGCCCAGACACCGGGGGTGACACACTCCGTGTCTGTGGTTTCCCTCACTGCTGCCATGAGCCCGGTCCCCAAGGCATGTGGATTATGACCCTGGCCTGGAGGAACGTTTCCCAACGCTCATTCCAGCCTTGTCTTCATGCTGTTGTCACAGTCATATGCCACTTCTCTTATTATTTACTTGGTTTTTTCTTGACTCATTTATTTGCTTAAATTTTTTTAAAAGAGAAATTCAGTATCATTATGAAGTCATGGTTTGGCATACCTAATTATACTTCTCTTTCAGTTTACTGAAGTAAATTCATGATTTTTGAAAAAGAATCTGTCTATATGATCTAAAAGAATCTTAGGAACTATACGTTTGGAAACGCTGGTGAGGGGGAAGCCCGAATTTCTGAGCCAGGAGTTTAGGGCTCTAATTTCCATTTCCAAACTAATTTCATTGCCACAAGGGTCCTCCTCATGTCCACTTTATGCTGCGGCCAGATTGCTCCCTGCCTGCTCCTGAGCCCACACAACCCTTCCAGCCTGTCCGAGGTGCCAACGCCAGTGACTTCGCCTGCAAAGCCATCCGCCCACCACCTTGCACCCATCCAGGTCCCACCTGGGCTTCTTGGCCCAGTTTCACGTCACGTGGTCCGTGAAGCCTTCCCTGACCCCTTCCAGCAGGAGAGGGTTCTCTCCCCTCTGAGTCCTAATGGCACTTTATTTCTGTCCTTCACTTATTACCTACTGCTTTCTACCTTGAAGTATAGTTGTTTATGAATACGGCCTTTCCCCCTCGTAGACTGCAAATTCCTTGAAAGTAAGAGGTCCACTTCCAATGTGCCATCTTGTCCGAGTCTCCCGGTGACTGGCATACTGCCTTGTCTAGAGTAGCGACTCACTCAACGCTTGTCAAATATCAAATGACAAAGGGCAACAGTGCCTGATCTCTGCCTCCAGTCCTGATGCTGGCCTCCTTCTGTGGGGTCTGGACTCCTCACTTCCTTGCTTTTTTCTTTTCTTTTTTCAAATTTAATTGTTATAAACTTCCCCCCAGACCTGCAGCTCCACTTTCCTTTCTCTTCCTCTGGGCCTGTTACTCTCAGCTAGCCCCAGTACTGGGCGTCTTCTCCCAAGACGGCACTAACGATGTGTCTGGGACGTGTGCAATAATGAAGTTTTGCGGGGCCCCAAATCTGTTCTCTAGCAAGAACGGTCAGATGGCTTCTGTGAATTATATACTTGAATGATTTCTTCCAGGACATACGCAATAAAATGATTAACAAGGTGGGTAAATTCTCGGACTCTGGTGGATTTTTCTTTACAATAATTATAATGTGTGTTGGTCTGTTTCACAGTGATTTGAACAGTATTTCTTATTTATCTAGTGGGCAACACTGAACATAATAACTTGGGTCTACATCTTTGGGCCAGAGGCCAAGCTAGAGTTCTGTTGGACACCAAATCCTATTAGAGATCGTGGTAATGTAGTTTTATGCTCAAGTTAAACATTTTTTCGCTGCTCTAGCCACCAAGACAGATAACCCCCTCAGCCTCTAGGCAAAGACTGCCCAATGACATAAATAAATGATACACATCTTGCAAGGAATTGAGAAGTGATAGTTGCTGTTGTAAAAAGCTTCTGGAACCTTCTGGCCACCTCTGACTCTCCGGCAGCAGCAGGACTTTAAGACACCACTGTTCTAGCTTATAACACAAACGTGGACTCCTGCCTGGCCCTGAGCAAATAGGGAGGTGTCCCCAGTTGCCTGACCAATGACGGCTGGCCTGTCCATGTGCCAGGATTGTCTGCTCTCTACCTAGTGAGACGTTTGGAAGCAGTCCGTAGCTCCTACTCTCAGCTGTCTGCACGCCTGAATGACAAGGGCTGCTGGGGCCCCTGGAGCACTAGGCTGCAGCCCTGTGGCTGGCTAGCCTTCCTCCCTGGTCCCTGGTCGCTTGTACGTGTCCACTGGCCTGGTTGGGAGCACAGACCCAGGTATGCTCAGTTCCTCAGGGCTGGATCCTGCCTGTGGCATGATTTGATTTCACTTGGCTGGAACCCCCTGACCATGACTGAGCATGGACTATGCAATCAGGAGGACGTGGGTGTGACTTCCAGTTCTGAGTCTCACTAGCTGTACAACCCTGGACACAACATTTAGGGTCTTTGAACCCTAAATAGACCCTGGTTTCCTTACCTATCTCATTGCAAGGCTGGGGAGTAAATGAGCTCATGCATGTAAAGCACAGAGTAGGGCTTGCAGTAAATGTCTCATCAGTGGCAGGTAAAATGAAACCAAGCCAAAACAAACCAAACAGAGCAAACCCATTTTGGACGGGCCAGGTCAGAGGCTGGCTGGTATAACAAAAAGAGCACACGCTTTAGAGTGAGGCGCCTGTGTGACCTTGAACAGGTCACTTCACCTCTCTGTGCCCCATTTTCCTTGTTACAGTATTAGCAGCTGGGTGACTGAACAGGGAGCCATGGACCCTTCCAAGGGTTAGTATTTCCTGGCTGTCCTCTGGCTAACCTCACGTGTGTGGGTACATGCACTTTCTGACCACAGGACGACAGGGTGCCGGGAAAGCAGCAACTAATGCTCCAACACTGTCTCCACACTGTACTGGCTTATTTATTCTCAACTAAGTCCATGGAAGATTATGTTTCTTCCACCTGCAAGGCACGCTACAACATCCTAGGTTGTGCCTGCACAGATATATTGGGGACACTGAATTCTCTCTTCCTCTCAGCTCATACCTCCAAGGCTTGGGTGTACATTCTAAGACATCACCCCTCTTTCTGTGACAGATGAGTTGTAAGGGTCCAGCCTCTCTTAGAGCCTCAGGGACATTTCCCATGCACCCCCCCTTCACATTGCAAAGCCCTGGCTATTTCCCTCTGGTATGGCATACCCTAAGCACCATGACTGCACCCATGACATGCGAGGCTGGTTCTGCTGACTGGGCCTGATCCATCAGTACAGCTAGGGGCTGGGCTCAGCAGCCAAAGGCAGAGCGTGCACACGCACACACCTGTATCAGAAGAGAAGCTGCCACCTGCTCATTGTTAAACTGAGGGTGATGGGCGCCAATGCTAGGCTTGCTGGGTCTTGAGTCTTCCAAAAAAAGGTAGTAGAAAGTAGGAAAAACAGATCATCACCTTCCCAGGGAACAGAACCTCCAGCTGAGCTGGGGTAAAAGGCCCTTTGATCTTGAGCCCTACACTTGTAGACACAATATCTTTTCCTGCCTTGGCCTTAGCAGCTGCAGAGTCTTCTGTCACCTCGCTTCAATTCCTGGCAGTTGGCCAGCATTCTGGAGGACACAGGTGCATGTCCTTTCCAGAGCAGCTGGGTCTGAGGGGGCTGCTGCTCTGGCCATCTGATGGTTTCAAAGTTTTAGGAAGAGTAGCTTTTGTTCATGATGGTTGAGTATCACTCCTCTTCCCTCTCAGACTCTGAGCAAATCCCAACCTTCAAGTTCAACTGCCAGGACAGTAAATTAAGAGAAAGGCACTGGACAGAGAATATTTTCAAATACATCCCCTGAAAGACAAAGATGGGCTAGAATATTTGACTTCTCATTTCTGCCCTCTAAGCTTAGATTTCTAGTGGAGCTACAGGTTTTCAATACTAAAGTAATAAATGCAGACACCCAATAAAGTAACAACAACTAGAACAATAGGACTTCTGGCCAAGATGGAGTCACAGGTAGATACACTTTGCCTCCTTGCACAACCAAAGAAGTACAACAAATTTAAAAACAAAAACTAACCAGAATTGCTAGGAAATAGAACTATGGAAGTCTGACAACCAAGGAGTTAAAGAAGAAACATTTATCCAGAGAGGTAGGAGGGATGGAGACAGGCAACTGGGCAGAGAGGACTCACAGCAAGGCAGTGGCTGGAGCACCGGGGTGGGCGAGGCAGAGGTGGATGGAGCAGGCTGACCACATTTGCATGTGGATAAACTGGGAGGAACAACTGGGGAGAGAGACAGACCACATAACCCAGGGTTCTAGTGTGGGGAAATAAAGCCTCAAAACCTCTGACTGAAAAAACCTGTGGGGGTTGAGGTGGCCAGAGAAACTCCTAGCCTCATAGTAGAGCTCATTGGAGAGACCCACAGGGTCCTAGAAGGTATTCAAAACTACCCATCCAGGAATCAGCACCAGAAGGGCCCAATTTCCTTGTGGGTAACAGCAGAAGTGGCTGACAGCCAGCAGAGAGATGAACAAGCACCATTGTGCCCTCTTGGACTGCCCCCTCACTCCTGCAACATACAGTGCCACAACACAGCCTGGTGGGTTGCCCTGCCTTGGCCTAAGGCTCCTAAGGCTCCACCCCTTAATAGGGACCACCAAAAAAAAAAAAAAAAAAAAGGCCCAAATGAAAGAACAGATCAAACCTCCAGAAAAAATACAACTAAGCAATGAAGAGGTAGCCAACCTATCAGATCCACAGTTCAAAACACTGGTAATCAGGATGCTCACAGAAATGATTGAGTATGGTTGCAAAATAGAGGAGAAAGTGAAGGCTATGAAAAGTGAAATAAAGGAAAATGTACAGGGAACCGACAGTGAAGGGAAGGAAACCAGACTCTAATCAACGGTTTGGAGCGGAAGGAAGAAATAAACATTCAACCAGAACAGAATGAAGAAACAAGAATTCAAAAAAGTGAGGAGAGGCTTAGGAACCTCCAGGACAACTTTAAATGTTTCAACATCCAAATCATAGGGGTGCCAGAAGAAGAAGAAGAAGAGCAAGAAATTGAAAACTTATTTGAAAACATAATGAAGGAGAACTTCCCTAATCCAGCAAAGGAAACAGACTTCCAGGAAGTCCAGGAGGCTAAGAGAGTCCCAAAGAAGTTGGATCCAAGGAAGCACACACCAAGGCACATCATAATTACATTACCCAAGATTAAAGATAAGGAGAGAATCTTAGAAGCAGCAAGAGAAAAGGAGACACTTACCTACAAAGGGGTTCCCATAAGACTACCAGCTGATTTCTCAAAAGAAACCTTGCAGGCAAGAAGGGGCTGGAAAGAAGTATTCCAAGTCATGAAAGGCAAGGACCTACATCCAAGATTACTCGATCCAGCAAAGCTATTATTTGGAATGGAAGGGCAGATAAAGTGCTTCCCAGATAAGGTCAAGTAAAGGAGTTCATCATTACCAAGACTTTATTATATGAAATGTTAATGGGACTTATATAAGGAAAAGATCAATAACTAGAACAACAGCCATCCTTCATGGAGTCTTATTATGTGCTAGGTACCAACCTAATGTTATCTCATTTAACTGTCACCCAGCATTAAGAATTAAGTGTCATCTGCACTTTTCAATGAGGAAATGGAGTAGAGAATGGGATGGCTTGCCCAAACCATTGGTTACTGAAAATCTACTCTGAGCCAGCTAGGGGAGATTAACTGATTTCATTGCTCCCTTCTCTGCCTGCCCCACTCCCTGCTCAGGCTTTCATGACAGCTCAAGAGAAACTGCATGGCAGTTAGGCCTCTCCATGCCTGCTTCCTCCAGCACAATCAGTGCTTTGAAGGGCCAAGGTGGTGTCTAGGTCCCTCTGCAACCCCAGACCCCAGTTCAAGGCCAGGTGAAGAGCAAATGCTTGTTAAATAGTCTGCTGAGATATAATGAAGGCACAACCTCTGCCCTTTGACCTCACAGTCTGACATGGGTAACAAAGAGCTGGCTTACGATGCGGTAAGTGCCTGTAGTGAATAAATGTATAAAGCCTAGCGGAGGAAGCAAGACCTCAGGGACACCCACGAAAGCAGTGTAGCTCAGCACTTGGGCTGGGGAGAGCGCCTCCATGCGGAGAGGGGCCATTTGAGAGTATAGAGAAAGTAGACCATGTTCAAATGTATGTGTTCTCCGAATCAGGCAGGGTGGCAGGGCGGGCATGCAGGATGGGCAGCAGAATCCAGGCTGTGATAGGTGGTCAGGTCATGGATGCCAGTAACGAGGGACAAAGGGCTTCCCACAGCCTGAGCTGGGGGCCGAAGGAACTCTACTTGAGGCAAATTGAAGTGCCTTCTGTTGTAAATCTCTCCCTTTCTGAACAACTTTTTGAGACAAATAATAACCAGGTTGGTTGACTCCCACCAAGAAAACACCTTCATCAGACCTTCAGCCAGTCAACAAGTCTCTGCTTTGGGATTCAGATTGAAAGTACAAATTAAAGGAAATAACATAGGAGCCCACTGAGTGTCAGGCAGATGCCAATGTGCTATCTCATTAAATCCTTCTGTTGCTCAGGGAGGACAGTCACCTTTCTCAAGCTCACACAGCTGGGTGCTGCAGAACCGGATGGGAACCCGCTCTTCTCATTCCCGGAGGCTCTCTACTTTACTCTGCACTCCAAGTGGCTTCTCATCCGGGATTTTTGTTCCGTGGCTCCTCCCTCCCTGTCTTCCTATCCAAATCCTCCTATGTCTTCTTGTTCCATCCTAGGTTGCAGCGTGACCCTGCTTGTTGGCCTTCTCAAAATTCCCTTAACAATTCACTTTGCACTGTGCAGTTCCCCCATCTGTTGTCCTCGGTGCTTTTAGTGTTATGTCTTCTCTGGCCGTGAGAAGCTCTGAGAGGATGAGGACCCCAGACTTTCATGCATTTGCCTCCCCCAAGGAGCGGCTTAGTGTTTTTACTAAAATAAATACAGAAATAAATGTACAATCAATTATGCATTTTTTTACTCCTCACCCAAGAATGTATTCACTGATTTTAGAGACAGGGAGGGAGAGAAACAGAGAAAAACATTGATGTGAGAGAGGAACATCGATTGGTAGTCTCCTGTATGTGCTCTGATTGAGTATTGAACCCACAACCTAGGTATGTGCCCTGGCCGGGAATCAAACCTACAAACTTTTGGTGTACAGGACGGCACTCCAACCAACTGAGCCACCCGGCCAGGGCTCATACACATGGTTTTAAATTGATTTGCTCTTTATCAGAATTAGTGGAGTCGGGTATCCAAAAGAAAAAGCTACGTTTGGACACTTGTGTGGCTGTTGTGAAAACAGTAAGTATGCCAGTGGACTTGGGACTAACAATAATATGAACATCTGCTGTGCACTTAGTGGGGAGCCTGCTCTGCATGCTCTGCCTGCTGCGGTCTGCTGTTCGCTAGGCCTGCCTCACATCCCTTATGCTGTGACTTCTCTTCACCTCTCACATGCTGAACTCCTTGTTTCCTGACCCCCCCGTTGATTTACTTTATGGTTTTGGTGGGATGTGTTTTCAAGCAGCTTCCTGAGAAAAGGTGAATGGGAGGCATGGATTTAGTGCCTGGCTATAAATATCTTTATCCTACCTTACATTGGATTGATACTTTGATTCTCTACATGAGGTGCAGGGGAAACCCTAAGGGTCTGACTGCTGCTGCTTATGTATTGCTCAGACCTGAGCCCATCCACGGGTCAGCTCCACGCCCTCTGCTGCATCCAGAGCCTTGTTCCAGAGGCTGGCGGGTGCTCTGCTCCTCACTGCCATGTCCATGAGTGGGGGCCCGGTGCCCAGCTTTCTCCACACTGCTAACTCAACCTACTTTCTTTTTTCCTGACATCTCTTGATGGCTATTGCCTCTTATTCTTTTTGTCCTTGTGGGTTTGTTCCTCATTTGTTTGTTTTCAATCACTGCTCTCATTATGGTGGGACTCCAGGAGGGAGATAAATTTAACATGTAACAGCAAGTTCTTCTCAATAAAATTTGAGACAGTTTTCTAGTTCCCCTTTCCTGAAGCTCTCTTCTCTCAGCTTTAAGAACAGCATAACTTCTGACAGCCACTCCTCCCCACCCGCCTTTTCTAGCTCTTCATCTATGCATTAAATGCTAGTGATCCTCAGGCATCTGTCTCAAATCCTCCTCCCTTCCCATCTCTTGCCACTCACCTTGCTCACCCCATCAGTTTTTTTGAGGTCTGAACTTAGATGCCATATAATCAAAATAAGCCTTTCCTGATCCTACTCCAATTAGGTTAGTTGCCCTTGTTCAGTTGCTCCCCAAGACTCCACACCTCTCCTTCACAACCCGTCACAGTCACAATACTGATCAATGTCCTCCCCAAAGGCTGAGAGAGACACAAGGGCACATCCCTGTGTTCACAGCTGTCACCATTGCCATAGCAGAGGGCATGACAGGTAGATGGTGTGGAAGAAACACATGCTGGATAAATGCATGCTCGCCACGATAAGTGAATGAATGGCCCAACCAAACAAACTGGATTCAAACCCAGGCCTGTCCATACACTTGATGTGTGATCTTGAATCCCCCTCCAAGAAAAAAAACAACAAAAAACCCCCGCGCCTTTCCTTCTGAAGCTCAGCTGCTGCTTCCACTAAATGGGAACAATAATCTGAGTACCATCCTACCTCACTGGGTTGTAAAGAACAAAATTAAAATGAAAAAACCGCATGCCACTGTGCTGAGTAAGCTAAAAGTCCTGTACAACATAGGGGATTATTACTATCCTGGAGAACTCTGCTACACAGAAAATTCTTGTCTGTTTTGGGTTTGGAGGATGCAGGAAACAGAACTGCAGGCTCAAGTTTCAAATCTCAGGATTCTTTCAAATTTGCTTTCTTTCTTAAAGTGAATTCCACTAAGCCTTCTCTGGTATCCTCTAACACTAGGCATTCAGGATGGACGGACCACCTGTGTTCTTGTCTTTCACCTTAAGCAAAGCTGATTAGAAAGCATGGTGTGCCTTCACTGTTAATAGTTTTAACTTAACAGCTTCTTTAAGAAGTAAAAACAAAAGGACAATGAAAATATTTACATACACAGAGGTGTGTAACTGAGAGCTGAAGGAACCCATGTGTGTCCGTAGCACCTGCAGCACTTAAGAAATTACACTGGCAGCAGACTTTGGTTCGACTCAGATCCTTTTCCGGCCCTCTAGATTTGTCCATTCTATCCCTTGTGCAACTGGGGAGAACAGGAAACCTTCACAAAATCCCAGCTCCTGGGTTGACAACAGTCTCCTCTTTGAGAGCCCCCAGCAGTTAGTGCTTTGAAGCACTGCATTGGGTTCAGTCTAGGAGAGCTCCAGACGCCAATGGCCAGCCTGACAACACCCTGACCAACACCCTCTAAATGTCATTTTGGTTTCAACAGCAGGAAGAGGGCGGTGGGAACAGCAGTGGTCTCAGGGTAGAGAGACTTGAATTCAAGTTCAAATTCTGCTTCTGAACTACTTACTGATTTAGGCAATTACATTGTTATTACCAGATGGGTTCATACTGTGAACATAACTTCTGTCCTACTCCTGGGGTTGAAAATTATCAGCATTTCCCCACGTTTCATGCTCTTTATAATGGTGATTTTTAATGGTCAAATAATATTCATTAAATGAACATTCCAAAATTTGCTTACATGCTTTCTTATTTTAGAAATTATATTATTTCCAAATTTTCACAACTGTAAGCAATGCTGAGATAAGCAAGCAGATTTTTAAAAGTATTGGTTTATTTCTTAGAGACTCTCAGAAATTAAAAATGCGAACATTTTTATGACTTAATACAAAATGCCCATTGGCCCTCCCGAAGGGTGTGTTGATTTACAATGCAGCCAGGAACATATGTGGGTACAGTTGCACCGTAGCCCCTTGTGGCCTGGATATTGACTTGGAGGGGGCTTCTAAGTTATTAGGTAAAAAAGATATGCAATTATTTTAATTTGCACTTCTTAGATTACTAGTGAGGTTAAACATATTTTAGGTATGTTTACAGCATGCTATATATTTTGGGGAGCTTTTCTACACACGAGCTTTAGCCATTTATCTATGAGATCATATTTTCCCCCAAAGGATGTACACTTTAACATGATATAGACAGTAACTGTTCCTTGATCTCTCATAATTGCTGCAAGTACTTTTCCAGTCTACTATTTTTCTTCTTATTTTGATGTCTTATAAGACATATGGAAGTTTTACATTTTTAAGTAAGCATTCGTTAGACTTTTGCTTTGTAATTTCTTCAATGTCTCTCAAACTTAAAAGTCCTCCCTAAATCAGAGATATGTGAATATTAGGTTTTACCCTTTTTTTAGTTTGACTTTTAAGTATTTTCCTCTTTAATCCATCTGGAATTTATTTTGGCATATGGTGTGAGGTGAAGTCTGAATCAGAGGGTAAAAACGCAAATTCCTCCAGGGGCCAGGCAGGTAAATTAAAGAAGTGAGGAAGAAAAGGAGATGAGGTGGAGACTGTGTTGAATTACAGAGAATTTAAGGAGGCAGAGGCTTGTTCCTACAGGGATTTTGGCCTTCTAATTTGTAAAGGTAAACCATAAACCTATAGTTTTATGGGAAATTGTCCAATTTTTAAATATTGGGCCAACAGTGTAGGCTATAAAAGTACTCTGTGTCCACCAACCACATCCATCACTTTGAATGCCGCTCTGCAGCCTCTGGGTCAACCTGAAGTTGTCCAAGTTATTCCAACAACATCTATTAATTTACCCTTTTAAAAAATTAATCCTCACTGGGGGATATGTCCACTGATTGATTTTTAGAGACAGAGGAAGAGAGGGAGGGAGTGAGACAGACAGACAGACAGACAGACAGACACACACACACACACATACAAACTGATATGGGACAGAAACATTAATCAGTTGCTTCCAGCACGCTCCCTGACCGTGGTTCAAACCCACAACCTAAGTATGTGCCCTGACTGGGAACTGAACCTGCAACCTTTTGGTGTAGGGCACATTGCTCCCACCACATGAGCTAACTGGCCAGGGCCCAACAACGTTTATTGATTAAGTCTCTACTTCTCCAACAATTTGCAATTCTCTCCTTTTCAAATATTAAATTTTTATATATAATTGGTAATGCTTCTAGGCAATTTTATTTAATTAGTCTGCTTGACTCCTATTCTCTTTTATTATAGATTTATGGTATGTTAATATTTTTAAAGATGAGTGCCCTTTCATTATTCTTTTTGGAATTTTTTCCATACTTTCATCTGTTTATTATTCCAGCTGAGGTCTTAAACCATTCAACCAAATCGCCTAAATCCCCTTTAGGGTTCTGTCTGGCATTCCATTAACCTATAAACTGACATATTTAGGGTATTTCACCTTCTCATCGAGAAACATTTTATATTTCCTAATTATTCATGTCCTGTTTTATAGCTTGCAATAAAATTTCACAGTTTTGTCACACAGGTCACATATAGTTCTCATTAAGATGATATTTTAATTTTTATTGATTTATTTGACTGAGACATTTTTCATTATATTTCATAACTGGTTATTTTAAGTATATGGGAAATCTACTAACTTTTGTAAAGCTATCTTGTACCCCAGTTACAAGTTCTGAATTCTTATTAAGTAAAATAGTTTTTTCAATTAATGTTTATGTGATCTCTAGGAATAAAAAAACATCCTTCATAAATAGTGACAGCTTCGTGTTGGATTCTGGTTTCAGTTGACTGTCTCCTATTGGCTAAAACTTCTAAAACAATGCTAATAAAAATATACCCTTATTTCTTAATGATTTTAAAGGGAATTTGTCTAATAGTTAACCAGGAAGCATTGGATTTTCACTAGAAATTGATGCTCTTTATTATGCAAAGTATGTTTTTCATCTTTCATTTTCAATATTGTTATGACCTAGTATTGTCATCAAAGGTGTTTTTACCCCTTACTGAACACACAAGACAGATCTCAGCACAGTGCATTCAAAAAGTGTTGGAAACTTACAAAATAGGTGTGAACCAGATGTACCTGGGTTTGACTCCTAGCTCTGATTCCGTGTGATGTGGAACAAAATCTCTGCCTCATCTGGAAAATAGGGATAATAACTTAAGGGGCAAAGGTTGGATTTGAGAATTAAAATGACTTATTGTAAATAAGTCATGCTTAGCGTAGTAATTAACACCTAGGAGAAGCTCAACAGATTTCATGTTCCTCCACTCTCATTTAAAAGAAAGAGATGGTGGTGGTACACTTTCCCAAATAAAGGCTTTCCAAAGAACAGCTTGCATTTATAGGCTTGAGATAACTCAATCTGTATCTGTGAAAAATACCACCCCAGCCTTCCTGCTTTAGTACTTCTAAAATATACAGTCCATCCCTTGCACTCTTACATGGATTCTTTGGCCTACGACACAAATGAAAATAAAAAATCAGGCTGGTATGTAATACGAACCAGGAATGAAACAAACTGTGCTTCTATTAGCTCTGAACATGAGTGCTGCTCAGATAAAGGCATGAACAAGCAGCTCCTCCAACTAAAACCAGATGTGCTGAGGTTTCTGGCTTACGGGTTTTTTACAACCCTTCATGTAACACTTACAGTCCTGTCATTCCAACAGAAGGTCCTCTGCTCTGTGGAAGCAGCAAGAAAGCCGCCCCAAACCTCTGTTAGATTTGTAATCACTAAACCTGTGCTCGATTGTAAAGGTAAAAGAGCTCCTTCCACAAGTAGAGAGATCCTTAGGTATGAACTCTTTGCCCAGAGAAGTGCCAAGGACTGACCAAGCACGCACCCTGCAGTGCCCTCAGAGCGGAGCTGAATTGTGCGTTCACCCGTGGCCACGGGAAAGGGGAAATGAAGGGTGCTGACCTGGGAGGGGCCCTGGTCAACTGTACAAAAGCCAGTGGAGAAAGAGCATGGATTCTGGAGTCAGACTGTCCCAGTCTAAAGTCCCGGCTCTGCCCTTAACTCCTTGTGGGACTGTGGGCAAGTCTGTTAATTTCTCTGAGCCTTGTTTATTCATCTACATAAAGGAAATAATTGCTCCCGCTTCCCTGGGACTGTTACAAAATTTAAGTTAGATAATGCATGTATTGTATAACACTTAACACACTCCTGAGACCCTGTAAATACTGAAAATTATTAGCAACTATTGCTAATAACAACAAACACTTGTATGGCACCTCTCATGTGCCCAGCATTGTTCTCAGTAGTTAACACATATTAATCATTTTGTCCTCATAATTACCCCTATGGAATGCGTACTAATTCTTCAGGTAAGGGAACTGAGACAATGATGGGTTATCTATCATGCCCACAGTCAGTAAGGGGCAGAGCCTGGATTCAAAGCAGGCCATCTGGCTTCAGGTCCACCCTTGAACCACTGAGCCAGCTTACCCGTCTCTCCAGTGCTGTATCACACCACAGAACCGACTGATTCAGTGCTGCCTTGAGGCTGCCTCTGCATGGAAGGGAACACACGGTTTGGGCCAGAAAGGGCTTGCACAGCAAGGCAGTCCATTTCCAGGAAGCACTGCGGCCCTGAGATCAGTGTGCACCCTACCCTGTGTTCCACTCTCCTCCTTCACTCTTCACCTCGTTTCTCGTCTTCTCCACCCTCTCCTGTCCCACAGGAGGAGGTGCCTCTCCTCCTCCTGGGGTCTAGCCCTTCTGCATCTGCCCTTCATTCTGTCTCCCACCTCCTTTCATTAATCATCTCCCCTCTCTCCCGGGCCTCCAATCTCCTCCCCTGGCTCCTTTCCCACAGCTGACAACACGTTCAAGACTCCCCCCACCTTATATAAACCTTTCCTTGAACCTGCCTCCTCCTCAGGTTACTCAGATCTGTCTCCTTCCCTGCTCTGTCTGGAAGGAACTGTTTTTACTCCACGTGTCTCACTCATTCTTGAACTCACAGTGACCCCACTTCCACCTGCAACGGTGGGTAGAAAGGCCCCCATTGAGGTTGCCCATCACCTCCTAATTACCAGTTCCAGCAGCTTCTTTGTAATCAGCTCCCTAACTTTTCTCTAAAGCTAATCTGTATGTATCCTCTGCCCACCCTCTGAATGTTGGGGTTCCATCCTTGAGACCCTGCTTCTCACTAGTTGACCCTCCTACCTGCCCCCTCTCATGTCCACACTGATGATGCCCATTGGGTGTCTGTCTCCAGGTCAGAGCTCTTCCCCAAGTCAACACCTATTTACCCAGCTGCCAATTGGTAACTGGCAACAACTAATATCCATTTGGAAATTCTGTTTGCAGCTCACATCTCATGTGAAGTTACTGTCTCCCTACTTCCTTCCCCTAACAAACCCACCTCCTCTTCTTACTTCTTAACTTAATTAATGACATCACTAGGCATCCATTCTCCAAGGTCATAACTTCTTGCTTCTCCCTTACGGCTACAATACAGTGGTCAAGAAAACCAGTCTGCAACGTTCTGGAATGCACCCCCTCCCCTCCCTTGCACAAGAGCAGCGGATTCGCCCCAGTTCAGGCCCTCTTCCCTCATCGAACCTTGCTGGTTACTCAATAGTCTTCCAACTGGTTTCCCTGTTTTGGTCTGAGAAACCTGCCAGACAGATCTGTCTAAGACCTCCATCACACCCCATGCTTGCTTACGAACAGTCCTGTGCTCCCCACTGCCTTCAACACCAGACTTCCAAACTGGACTGCAAAGACCTTCCCACGTTTGCCCCTGCCTCATTTTTAAGGCTCTTCTCTGGGCACTACCCCCTTCACGCCCTCTCGCCACTCCCAGTGCACACAGCAGGCCCTCTCACACAAAGGCAGAAGCAGGAAAAGCATGAGAAGAAATGCATGGGTGCTGGAGTCAGACAGGCCTGCGTTCCAGTTCCAGCTCTGTTACTGGCTGAGTATCTGCCTAGTCATATAAACACTCTAGGATCCACCCCCCTCTGGGGGAAAAAACACCTATTTTGTATACCCATTGTAAGGGCCTGAAATAGTTTATGTAAAACATCTGAGATAATACTCAAATAGTAGGCCCTGAATAAACAGTAGCTATTAATTAACATTATTAATTTTCCCAAGTAGTCTCAGAGAGGCAGGGAGGAGTTTGCAGAGAATGACAAGACCTGAAACTAGAATGGATCATCCGAGAAGTTTCTTATGGAATCAGAAGAAGATCAAATTTATAAGGACAAAAAACAGTGCCTTGGAATGTTCTAGAACGCACATTTGCATTTTTGAACTGCAGCAGGACCCACATAAAAAGATTGCAGGATTTGAACCAGTTTCAGAGTTGCTCTGCCCTCTGAATCTGGCAGCCTTGGAATGCACAGATCTCCCGAGACTGAACGATCATTCCCTAGCCAGCTGCCTCTGGAAGTGCCCTAGATTGGCAGTTGTGCCCTCCATCTTTCAGAGCTGCCCACAAGAAGGCCATGCCCACTGAATAAGGCTCTAGGCTTCAGGGAGCATCTGTGATCTTTGACCTTTTCACTCGGTGCTCACTGCCCGTCCAATGAGGGTCTGCCATGTTCGGAGTCCTGTTCCAGGCAACTGGGCTTCAGGAGGAGTTGCTGGGATTGGATTCCGAAGACCTGGCTTTGGGTCCTCTTGCAAGTCACTGTTCATTGACTCTGTTTCCCCATTTCCAAAATGCAAATGACGATCCCTTCCTGCCTGGTCCACGGTGACCACGTCTGTGGTTGAGCAGAGATGGTTACTATCTTATCTCCATTTCTCCTTTTGAGTAACTCTTTTTCTATATTTCCTTTCTGCTTCCCACTTCTGTTTAGCCCCAAGTGGGTCATAGTTAATATCTGTACGCTCACTGGGCACTTTTTTCACAGTAAGTCCTTTATAATCACACCCTCCTCTCGACGCCCCTCCCACCCCCAGGGGAGGCAGCCACTCTCCTCTCTCTGCTGGCAGCCTGCAGAGACCTCCCTGTAGGAGCAGAGCACATTATACTGGAATTATTAATGGGACGGGCCGTTCTCCTCATTGACTACAGGCTTTTTGGGGGCAAGGCTTCTGTTTTAGTCACTGATGAATCTCTAGATATTCAGCATATGTTGAATATTTCAAAACATGCTGAGAACTTACCACAAATAACATGCTTCCAAGTCATTGTCAGACTCTCTAAAGTGGATTTTCTCCCCCCAATTACAGGTAAGTTAGGTGAGGCTCAGACTTATCCAAAGTCCCATAGCTCATAAATAGTGCAGCCAGAATTCAAACCCAAGTCTGTTTGATTCCAAAGCCTTTACCCCTTCACCGAACCACACTGCCTCTGGCCACAGCAACAATCTCAACCATCCGCCACCAGTGTCAAGTGCAGCAGACTTGGGTTACAGAACAGGGGGCAGACATTTAACCACGTCCCACATGTCAGTGGTACTGTAAAGGGAAAGAGAAAGGATACCACCGTGTGAGAACCCTCCTACAGATGCTTAATTGCAATAGAAAAGCAAGCTGGCAAGATGAGGATAAGCTTCCTTTATCAATTGAGAGAGAAAAGAGCTGTCAGAAAATAAAAATTCCATCATCAGCTACAAAAATTAAACCATCACTGATAAAGTATCTTCTCTTGGACACTCCAGGCTGATGGGGTGGGAGTGGGGGCTTTTTCAGCAGGAGTCAGGACGGGTCAGGCTGCTCCTTGGAACAAGGCAGATGGGTCCCCTGCAGCCCCTGACACATCGTGAGCCTAGGAGGTGTGCGTATCATAATCTTGGAGGCCCCATCTCTAGTGACAATTCTCTGACTATGAGAGTGTATGAGAACACACACGGACGTCATCCCACAGCAGAAACCTGGTCACTAGGATGTGAGAGAAACAGCACGGGCTTTAGGTTGCTGACCCAGCTCTGCTACTTCCTCCTTATGAGACCTTGGCAAAGAGCATGAGATCGCCAAGCCTCAGTTTCTTTATCCGTGGAAACACACATAAGGTAACTTGCAGGTTGTTCTGAGAACTAAGCAGGAAAACACCCAGTGCGGGGCCTGGCACAGACTCAGTGCTCCATCAGTAGATCACGGTAGTTATGGTCCTGGCTCTGCCCCTGGCTAGTTGTGTGACCCTGGACAAGTCATGTGGCTTTTCTAAGCCTCAGTTTTCTTATCTTTAAAAGTGAGATTGAAATAAATAAAAGGTCTGGGAAGGCTTTTGGTATTATGTATCCCAAAGTGGCAAAAACACACTCTGGAAGTACAATGGAAGCTCTGGCTCTGCGAAGAGGAGGATGGCTAACTTGCTGAAAGGGAGGGCTCCTAAAATACATGGATTCGTCCTACTGAGCTCCCCACCAGCGCATTCTTCTGGTCCCCTCCCCTTCACATCTCTGACCTTCACAACCTCCTTTGCCAGCTGTGTGTGTTCACTCACCCCTAAAATGGACCATTCCTCAACCCTTAGGAAACATCTTAACATCTTATTGGGGTTTGCCAATCATCTCCAAGGGTCCATATATACTAAGCTCAAATCTGCTCATGGATCCGCATGACCAAGGCCTCCAGACATGCCGCACCTAGATTACAGTGTCCCAGCTCCTACAGCCGACGAAACTTTCAAACATGGAACTCAGGTCACGCCAGCTCAAAGTCTCATGGTGGCTTCCGGTTACTCTTAGGGTAAATTAACAAACAAAAGAAAAAACCTCTTCACCTGCCACCTGAAAGCCCTGTGCCACCTGGCTCCGGGTGCCTCTTCAGCCTCACCTGATGCCATGTGGCCCTTGGATCCCCACACCCCACACTGTGACCATCTCCATGCTCCTCAGAGAACCCGGCTCCTGTCTGTCCCAGGCTTCTGCCCATGCCCTTCCGTTACTTGGTATGTTCTTTCTCCAAACCTTCACCTAAACAACTCCTATTCCCATCCCGGCCCCAGCAATCTAAATTAGCTTTCCTGTTTGTTTCTCTAGAGTACCCTCTTCTTTTCCTTACACAATGAATATTTACCATGATATAATACATATATACATATTTGATGACTGTATTTAAACTTAAGACTCTGTCTCCAGCTGCCTCAAGCATGTCTATAACCTTCTTGAGAGCGAGAAGCATGGCTACATTATGTACCAGAGATATTAATGCCCACTTAGGACATGGCATGTGAAGGGCAGCTCGTAATCACTGGTGAATGAGAAAATGAACAGGCAGTGTCTAGGTCGGCCTGCAGCCCCTCTGGAGCTGCTGCTTCTGTCCATCCCTCTTATCACATCATTCAAGGGGCTTTGAGGCTTAAATAAAAAAGGCCTTGTTGCTTGGGTGCTGTAAAGAGACTGAATCAAGCTGTTTCCCTCTTCCTCAGTTATATGGACCAGCTTCTCCTTTTTCTCAGCCTCGAGTACTAGTCCGTGAGAACCTCACAGGCAAACACTGTGTCTGTGTCATTTCTGCCCACAAGTGCCCGGGCCAGGGGCTGGCTCAGAGGAAGAAGCTCTCAGTGGGTCCCTGTTGAATCAAACAGACTCAGGGAAGCCTGTGACAGACACTGATGACCCCACATTCCCTTCCCCTCTTCCCGGGAGAACACTAATTTGGTGTGGAGTGCCAATGGGGCGAACTAAAAATAGTCACTGCCCTGGCTGTGTAGCTCAGTTGGCAGGAGCGCTGTCCCTATGTCCAGGGTTGCGGGTTTGATCCCTGGCTGGGGCACCGGTGGGAGTCACAGTGAATGCACGGATGGGTGGGGCAGCGGGTCGAGGTTTCTCCCCCTCTCTCTCCCCATTCCTCTCTCTCTCATAATCAGTCAATAAAATTTTTTGAAATAAATTCACCTTCTCACATTTCTTTATAGCTCTAAGTGTCCAAGTAACACAGCTCTGCCAAAGAAATGTAAGCTGAGTGTTTCAGGAACAAGTCGGCTTCCCTGTTTCCTTCCCCTTCCTTCTTTTTCCTGCCTGATTGATATGCAGGCATGAATTCTCAAGGTGGAGCAGCATCGTAGGGCCATGGGCTGATGGCCAGGGCCAAGCATGGCAACTGCAGCCGGAGCGGCAGGGCTGGCCTGCTGTGCCAGCCTGGGGGGACTCACCCCCGACCGAGAACGTTAAAGCCCCACTGAAATGCCACTAGTAGGAATCGTGTTATTTGCACACTAAACACATTTCTATTTCCACAGAGAGATCAGCTTTATTGCTTGGTACCCACTGTGCACTCGAGGTACCTTTTTTCCTTTCCTGCCCTTGAGGTTCCAGGTCCCGGAGAATGCAGAAGGTTCCGCAGTCCAAGACAGATCTGGGAGCTGAGGGGGTGGGGCGGGGCAGTGGGAACCGTGCCCGCCCCGTGGTCCTCCTTGACAGGGACAGCTGCTGGCAAGGCTGCTCTCCGGGCTGCAGATGTAGCGGTCTGATAGTCTAGCTTTCCTCCACAGAATGGGTTTTTGGCCACAGTTTGTCTCCACTGTGCTGACTGGAGCTCTCCCTCAGCCTATGGTTTCATTTCACCTCCACCAGACTGCTCTGGATAAATCACCGCTACCAGGGCGAGGGGAATTCACAGGGCACTTCTCCAAAGAGTCACAAAGTGCTGCCAATGTCATTTATGAGAAGGCTGACTGATTACCGAGAGACCTTGACTATTCACTGCTGTATGGTATCTTACCATTTGGAGGACAGGGGTGTGGGGAACGGTCAAGGCCGAACATATTAAAACGTAAAAATCATTCCTAATCACTTTTCTTAGTTTCTTCTTTGAAGTAGTGCAAGTTTTTGTACAAATTACAGTATAGAATGTCCGGGATTTTTCTCTCCAGATCCTTGCAAAAGCACTCAGAGGCTAATGAACAGCAGTCTTGCCTCATCACAGCAAGGGACATACAGAAATAGCACAGTCCAGTGGTCTTTGGGAAATCATAAAGGAACCAATTTTGAAAATCCTTGCAAGATGGAAGGTTATGTGAAAGTATCTATTCACAGCTAGGAAAAAGGGAATGGATTGCAGGAACAGCAGATACAAGCACCATGCATGCCACTGAACCAGTCCTCCTGTCCTTCCCAGCCTTCCCCTTTCCCTCCTTTTCCCCCTTTTCTCATGAAATCACAAAGCTCAATCCCAGTAACCTCTTCTAGTTACATAAATTAATAGGTTCTTGTAAACCCTCTGTCTCTAATCAGTTTAGTCCCTCACTCAAAAGCCTGCAGAATGGACTTTATCCTTGGGGCGGCATTCAAGGCTCTCCCCGACGGCTCACTTCTCCCCTTCAGGGCATCCTGGGCTTTAATCAAACGGAAGCGCTGGCTCCTTACAGCCAGCAATTAATTTTCTGCCTCCCTGCCTTTTGCCCATGCTGTTCCTGCTACCTAGAATGAACTCCTCAACAACTCCCCCCTCCCATTTTCCTTCTTTAAATGTGCAGATTCTGCCCACCCTTTAAGGTCCTATCAAATGTCTCTTTGTCCAGAGAGCCTTCCCTGAGCCATCCACCTAGACATGCCCTGCCTTTCTCCCATCCTCATGGCACTTTCACGAGTGACTCCACGAGTGACCCTTCTTTGCCCTTTCCTTGGATTAGAGGCACTTGCTGTGTAAATGCTTCCTCTCCTTTATCTGGACCGTGAGCTACTTCTGCCAAAACCATGTCATACCATATGCTTCTGCATCTCCAACTTGGGAAAGAGCAGGAGCGCAGTATTTGTTTCTGTCCCTGGACACAGAATACATGGATTGCAGCAGCTGCCTGGGCACGAACAAAAGGACCCTTTTCTTTAATTAGCACAAATGTCCTCAGACCAGAGCATCTTTCTCGTAAAAATTACCAGGGCCTACGTTTTCTAACAATGATTTTCATTTCTTTTCTCTGGGTTTCTAAATCCACTATGGGGCCTCTGCTATCTTCCAACCTGGCTCACACTGCCACAATGTCGGGCTGATCTGTCCTTCTATGCTTCAGCATCAACCAAAATTAAAAGATAAGATGCTTTCCGGAGACCCAGAACTCCGTAATACTGACTTGTCAGGTCTTGGGGTTGCAAATAATGCACATGAAGATATTTTTATTTGAAAAGTTTTGGATGCTGTAATATTTCTTCATGGCCTTTTTAATGACTTCTTAAGAAAATTGCCTGGGTTGATGTAGGATGCTTACAAGTTAATAAGAGGAAAATTACATTCCATGTAACGCAAATGGAAATAGAATATTTAACAGAATCATTGCAAATAGTACAACACAGGCACAATGTGGAGATAGAGGGATTTGGAGACAAAGTTCACATCCCAGCTCTGCCCTTACTGAGATTTTGGGCAAGTCAATTAAATTCTCTGAGCCTCAGTTTTGTCATCTGTAAAGTCGAGATCAAAATATATACTGTCTGAGGTCTTGTGAAGATTAAGTTACATAAAGAAAAGAGCTAAGTAGGGTCCCCAACTCACAGTAGGAGCTCTCTAAATGTTCACTACGTTCAGGGAACCCTTGTGCACTGTTGGTGGGAATGCAGACTGGTGCAGCCTCTGTGGAAAACACTATGGAGGTTCCTTGAAAAATTAAAAATGGACCTGCCTTATGACCCAGCAATTCTACTTCTGGGTATATATCCAAAACACAAATTTGAAAAAATATATACATGCCTGTGTTCATAGCCAAGATATGAAAGCAACAAAGTGTCCATCAATAGACAAGTGGGTTAAAAAAACTGTGGTACATATGCATGTACACAATGGAGTAGTACTTGCCCATAAAAAAAATAATGAAATCTTACCATTTGCAACAGCATGGATGGACCTAGAGGGTATTATGCCAAGTGAAATAAGCCAGTCAGAGAAAGAAAAATACCATGATTTTACTTATATATGGAATCTAAAGAACAAAATAAACAACCAAAAAAAACAGAAACAAACTCAAGATATAAAAACAGACTGATGGCTGCCAGAGGGGAGGGAGGTTGGGGGACTGAATGAAAAAGGTGAAGGGACTAAGAAGCACAAATTGGTAGCTGCAGAATAGTGACAGGGATGTCAAGGCATAGGGAACGCAGTCCATAATATTATAATTATATATGCTGTCTGACGGGCACTGGACACGTCGGGGGGACCACTTTGTAGAGTATATGATTGTCTCACCACTGTGCTGGGCACCTGAAACTAATACAAAGTAGTACTGAGCGTAAACTGTAATTTTAAATAAAACAAAAAATAAAAATAAATGTTTGCTGCATGAACGAATAGGTGGAAAACAGAAGTAAGTGTAATACAGGAAAAAAGGGATTTATCCTGGGAAGGAGGCAGGTTGCTAAAGAAGGAAGATGACAAGCTTTGGAGTCAGACAGATGCCAATTCAATCCTGGCTTTTCACTTATCATCCCTGGACCTCAATTCCCTCATCTGCACTAGGCGCTGATAATAAAAATAAGAATAATTTCCTCCTAGAGTCACCGCAAGGCTTACAAGAATGTTTTTAAGGCCCTTTGTAAATTGCAATGATAAATTATTTGTGGCTACTAGTATACATCCTCCTACCTCATTCAATGCTGGGGGTCAACAAGGCTACCCACCCCACCGGAGCAAGGATCAGAAACAACACCACCATCAAACTCTGTGTCTCCACCTGTGGGGGAAGATGGTTCTCTCCAACAAAGGTGGCCGTGCTTCATCCTATGACTTGGTCCCCGTGGGTGCGTGTGTGTGTGTCTGTGTAAAGGCATCTAGTTCATGGGGCTCTGCTGGCGTCAGGTGTCTGTGTTTATATTTGTATACGCAGTTTGTAAAGTGCTTTTAGATTTCTTTCCAGGCAAAAGATAAACTCATTTAACTTAAAGTCATCAGCTGGATTGCATTAAATGGAGGGAAAAGCAAAAACGTACACCATCTAGCCATTTGTTAAATTAAACACAATTATTTCTCCTGTTACTTAATTACAAACAGACATAAATACTCTGGATCCTGACATTGCAGATCTTCTGAAATTCTAGTCTGCACTTCGACATGTAATGAAGGGGAGGGTCATATTCCAATCTGTGTCTTATGCGAACCTGAGCGTTACAACTGCATATTGGGACCATAATGACTTCACTAAAACAAGACCTAAACTTTTAATTAACCTGCCAAGACAAATTACAACCCATAACTCACAGGTAACAACCACAGACAGCTGAGCCTCAATGCCAGGGACTCATGGGGAGAAAGGGATTAACAGCAATGTCAGAATTGGTCTGTTTTTGTATGAAAGGATAAAAGGTATTCATTAAACAATCACTGTGGGTTGAAGGCAGACAGACGAGTCTTCCTTCATTGACAACTTCCACTTAGCTAGCGAGTGCTCACAGCACCCAAAGCCTGTGCCGGGCACTTGATACCTGCCCCCTATAATCTTTCCAATGGGGATCGTCCAGCAATATTACTATTTCATTCTCCAGACAAGAGAGATGAGGTTCAGAGAGGTGAGTTGACTAACCATCGTCACGGCACTGACGTGAGGCAGTAACGGAAGAAAGGAATGGAAATCAGGGCTTATACGCCATTGGTTTTCAAAGCTTAGTTAACAGACCATTGGGATCACCTGAGCTCTACCTCAGGCCCGCTGGGTCATCATTCGTGGGGCAAAGGCCCAGGAATCTCCTTTGTACAACAATGTTTGAGACCACCCATAAGATGCCACCATCCCTGGTCTGCAAAGGAGCAGCACGGATGTCACCAGGTGCTTGTGAGAAATGCAGACTCCAGGCACCCGCCCAGGTCTGCTGAAGCAAAATCTGCATTTTAACAAGACATCAGGTGGCTCCTAAGGCTCTGAGAAGCGCAGGATAGCTTACCTGCTCTGAAAGATGTTATAGGGGTAAGAGAGGTAAAGATAGATTTCATCATTTAAGTGAGAAGAGGAGAACCAGAGGGAGAAACACCACCATCTCCTTAATTACGACAAAGCAGGTTAGCAAGCTGCAACAAGCCAAGAGTTGGTAAGGGCAACTAGCTGTACCTATATTTTATTCCTCTAAGAGGATATCCTAATTAAAAGTCACTTTCTTTGGGGGTTTGTGTTAATGTCCTTTCATATTTATGCTCGGTTACTACAGATAACGAACTCTGATTATACGAGTGCTTAGTTCTGAGCAAGCATGAGGCTCCACACTGGTTGGTGAACCATGTCTAAGAGAAAGCAGGCTGTGACACCACTGAGCTGTAACTCCAGCCCTGCTAATGACTTGATAATCGTGTCCCCAAAGGGAAGCTGCCCTGTCTGGGAAGAAAGCAGGAACTGAGTCTGGAGGCTGGCAAACCCCACAAAGTGACAGCCTCATTGACGGCAAGGACCAGCACTGGCTCTCCAGTGACAGAATGGGGCTGCGCTGTTAGCCTCTGGGTCAGAGCAGCCGCTGAACTCCAATTCCAGGGGGCAGCCTCCAATTCCAGGACCTCGAGAAACCAAGGGCTGGAAAACTTCAGTCATTTGTGCAGGGTCAAATCACAGGTGGGTGGAGGAGATTCAGACCCAAGCACACTTCCCACTCTTCCTCACAAGGCAGCATGCAGGGAGGAAACCACAGAACTGCACCTGCGGCATGGCGGCTGCTGTCCAGCGGGTCGAGGGGCTGCGCAGGGGAAAGGCCACACTCATGCTCCTTTCCTTAGTGACTGAGGGACACTGCATGTCAGGGCCTGGCTGGGCGTTGGGGAGGCAGAGAAGATTATGCCAAAGTCCCTGTCCTTCAGACACTCAGAGACCAGCAGCTGGGACAGACACTTTCAAACAAGGACAGCACAGGTGGTAGTTCCTGCATCTGAGCTGATACTGCCGGGTGGTCGCACCTCCACCCCTGAAGACCGCAGTTTGAGCAGACACTTATAAATCACACCTGTATTTACTGGGCAGGGATCCTCTGCCTCAACACTACGGGCAAGATTACAAATAAGAGAAAGGTGGCTGGAAAAGGACTACTGCTGTTTACGAAAAAGAGCCAGGGTCTTGCAAGAGTGTTAGAAACCAACAACCAGAGTCAGAGGTTTTCATTCAGAGAGACTCCCAGCCAAGGACCGAGACAGCGTTTTGAGGTAAACTCTAAACCACACAGAACTTTTCATTAACTAGCAACCTCATCTCCAAGTGGTCCGTTCAGTGGTGTGCTGTCTTCCTCTAAGTTTTATTTTCCTGTAGGAAATTTTTGTCTGCAGTCCACGTCACAGCCCATCCTACATGAACTCAGAAAAAATGTTTTCTGACCCGAACCACTGACCATTGCATCCTACTGCACGCATAGGTGACGTGAGGAGGACACAAAGTCTATAGAATGTGTGGGTGAAGGGGAGACATTCTTTACAATAGGATGCTGTGCTTCCAGACCCCCGCAGGCCTGGGAGGCGGCCAAGGGGCTCCTGCTGAACCGAGAGCTACGGCCCTCCCCCTCTGGGAGGGACAGTGAAGGCATTAAGCGCGTGTCTAAGACACCAGGGCTCCCCCTCTGTCGGAGATCAGGACATCTCCATTCCCAACAACCCCCGGTGTGACTGCTTACATTGTTCACTCAGCCATCCACACTGCTAGTCTCCCTTGCCCTCCAAGCCTTTATCTTGTTGTCGCATCTGCCAGGAGTTGATGGCTCCCAAAGCAAAATAAACCAACAAAAAAATGCCCCAGAAAAACTCCAATAACAAATCAGTGAGTTGAACCCAGGGAGACTATTAAAAACAATAAAGGTGCTGCAGAAGTTTCAAGAAGAGAAATGTTGCCTCCGTGCGGTCGGGCATCCAGGGTTCCTATCTCACTGTTAGTGCCTCTCCTACCCCAGACTGGTCCACACACCGTGCCCCAGACAACACCAGAACGGCAGTGGGCTCGGGGCTCAGGTGCCAGCCCAGGATGGCCTTCCAGCTCCTCCTCTCACTCCCATCCCCTGTCCAGCAGGCCTGGTCAAGTTGGACTGATGCTAAACTGCAGGCAGCATTACAGCCCTGGACTACACACATTCCCTGGTCACCTTCAGCTCCCAGACATCTTCTCATGCAAACAGACAATACCCCACAGACCCCTGAGGGATGGTAGTTCCTTACCGATGGCAGTGGTGAGAAAAGAAACCACTTCCGACTCCTTCCCGTCATTGTAAAAAGCCAGGTGCCAGATGCCTGAATCCAAATACTGGATGAAGCCAGTCTCGTGGCTAGAGGGAGGGACAACTCCCCGAGACTGGCGCTGGGGTCCCTCCAGGCTGCGTGCCTCCTGGGTCAGGAGCCTCCTTCCATCCAGCAGCTCCACAAAGTCAAACTAAAGTACAAAGAAAGCATAATTAGTAGTGGATCCGCTTTCACCACAATGCTAGCTTCTTTCCTCAGGGCTGCCCCGGAGAAAACCCCAGGAAACACGACCTGCGACAAGCGAAAGAGGCCAAAGCCACATGCAGGTTGATTGGCCAACCCCAAGGCCTCCCCAGACTCCATTTTTTCATGGTAATAGTCTGCTTATTCTCTTGTGAGTGCCCCATAGTTAGTGGATTCTCTTTTGGTCTCCTTTTGCTACAGTTTTGGCTGAGTTTATACCAGGACAAGCGTGCTTTTCCAAAGGTGGGCACATGATGACCAACGCAGCCATTTCCTGACTGTTCCAGCTCCAGCTCCAGGAAACCCGGGTGTGGGGGAGGGACTGGAGCCCTGGAGGTGCCTTAAATGTCAGCCAAGTGCAGCAAATGAAAAGTTGATTTACACCTCTCTTCCTTTTGTCAATGATCCTTTTTAAGCGCTCCAGTTTCAGGGAGCAGTTTTAGGGGAACTTAACTTGATTAGCTCAAAACCCTATCAATAATTACATGCTGTGTTGAACACAATTGCCGATTGATCGGAGCCTGCTAGTGTGAGACTCCAGAGAAGTCAGACACACAATGTTAACGACGGGCAGGTGGGCAGGTTCTATGGACCTACCAGCGAGCAAACTGAGCCATCTATCCGTCTTGCTAAAAAAACCAAGACAGGCGTTTATTCTACCTTTTGTAAACACGTCTGGAGGCGTGAAGTCTAGGACTAGCATCGCAGTTCTACAACAACAAATCAGGGGCCAGGCTCTCTCTGTTTTTCTGTGACTCCACCCTTAGGAAATGTGTCTATGTATCTAGGTTTTACCTAAAAATCTTAAATAGCAACTGGTGCTAGGAAGCCTGCATTTGGCCTGGGAATGTGTGCTAGATACCTATGACTTATGTTACTCCAATCCTGGAGCTGGGATGACATTACAAAAGGCTGTTCCTTACACATCATGACCGGTAATGCGTCAATCATCCCGGACGAGTTTACTTAGTATTTCCGGTGCGCACTGGCTGAGTGAAGGGGAAACTCCGAAGGAGAGAAAGAACGCAAGAGGCTAGGGTAGTAACATTAATTCCGAACTGCATCCTGCGGCAGCTGCCTTATAAACGTTATTCTTCACAACAGCCTTGCAAAGTAGGGATTGTTATCAGCATTTGATAGATTAGGAAACTGGCTTTGATAGGGTAATAAGCTTGAGGTTTGGTGGCTGATAATGAGCGGATTCAAACTCAGGTCTGTCTGACTCCAAAGTGCATGTTTTTTTCTCTAGATTACATTTCCCAGATAATTTTACTTGGGAAACTGGGCGACAATAGGAAGGCAATCAAAAAATTTCCTAGAATTCCCTCCCTTTACAAAGCCCCAAGGATGTAAACCTACTCATCTGAAAGGCAGGCTCTGAGAGAGGCCAAAAGGGTGAATGAGCTAGCGAACGTATAGAATTCCCTCCAAGCTGAAGGATACAGGTTTAAGCATTAGATTTCGTCTTTGGGTTAGGTGTTGAGGTAGGTGCCCCAGGCGTGTGAGATTCTAGTTACCTGTGTATGTGAAGGAGGAAGGCCTTTTCTGCCGTAAATGCCGACCAGAGCCGCCTTTCCCAGAGACACGTTGAATTTCAGATGCACAGGGTGGTCTATGAACACTTGAGATCTCCAGAAAGTGCCAGGAGGAATCTTCTGGGAAGCTCGTCTCCCCACGTCGATTTCGCCAGAGTCTATAAAACTGTCCTCTGGAAAGAAACTACTGGGCTTTCCTACCAAAATACAGGGAAGGGAAGACAAAAACATCATGATTAGACACAGGTGAATCGAGCACCGGCTGCGTCTGAAGGAGCAGGACTTCCCTGCGCCCACACTCCTCCCCACGATGCCCTGCTGCCAGCGCCCCTCCCCAGGTCCCCCACTGAAGAGCAAACACATCCAGAACTGCTTTTCCAGGGATACTCAGATTGTTCTGCTCAAAATGCTCATTCCTCCAAAGCAGTATGGGTCCTCCCCAAGGGCCATCTGTTTACTGCATAATTCCACAGCTTGTTAAGATATATTTTGATCCTAAATATAATCATTTGCGGTCACATGAGAATTGACTCTGTGTGTGTGTGTGTGAGAAAACGTGCACACTAAAATAGAATGCCTAGAGGAAAGAAGGTGCTGTCACTGAATTGCCAGCTAAGAATGGCTCCCCCAGCAGCAGAAAACATGGCCTGAATGGAGTAAGGCAAGTTCACTAGTTTATGTGTAATTGGAAGTCAAGTCCTGAGGCTGAGATATGGGGGGCGGGAGCGGGGGCTGGAGGGGTGGTTGTGTTGAGAGCAGGGCTAGCAGGGTTGGGGAAGATGAGAAAGAGGGTTCTGTGAAAGGAGGAAAAATGCTTCTTTGTCTGGGGTGGAAGTCTTTGAATATCATTTTTGTGCTAAAGAGGCAAAGTTGAGGCAATTTCTCAAATTCAGGCTTAAAGCCTGTGACATACTCGGAAATTTGACCCAAGCCCCCAACCCTGTAGGCTGCAGGGGGTTGAGGGGTGCTAGTTAGGAGTAGGGTCTCTTGACCATTTTTTTCTTTCACCAGTCAAGAGAGTGACAGCTTCCTGGGGACACCCTAAGTGCCAGGAAGGAAGGTTGCTTACCAACATCCTCTATTTAGTAATTAGGCACATTCACACATAAAAAATATACACCCTAACTTCCTGCCAGACACTGGCCTTCTGAGGAATTGGGAGGGGGCAGGAGACCGCAGGGCTGTTAGAAGATCACCCCTAAAACAATGGAAAACCCAAATAAAGTCAACATCTCATTTGTCATTAGAAAGCACCCCCTGGGCATCCTAGTTCCAAGCCTGTCCTGTTGTTAGGGATGTTCAAAGAGACACTTCAGAGAACAAGAATCCATTTGTAAAGCAAACACGTTTATGGGAACTTTTCATAAAAAGCATTTGGGGAATAAGAAATTAAAACGTCTTTTTCCCCAGCTTTGTGCGATTCCGTACAAAGCGCATTTGATGCTGAAATGGAGCTTGGCAGGGCATTGTTGCAGTCATAAAATATTTTACTGTTTTAAATAATACAATTCAATTTAAATGTTAAACTTCTCCATATGTTATCATTCCCTTACACACTCTCAGGCAGAAACATCAGGTTTTTTAGCTTCAAACCGTTAAATGTTATTTTAATTAAAATATGCCAACAAAAAAAAGTTAAACTGCATGCTCTACGTGTAAGCACCACTGGTATTCTGTTGTTAGCATGGGAAAGCTTGTGTTTAATTCCCTTATGGAAGGAATGTGCCCTAGACTTTTACCTTGAAAATGTAGACGCTCACAAACCACCACAACCCGGTTCAAAGTTCAAAGACAGAAGCCAAATTTGCAAAGCATTAGGACGGAAGAGAATTACTTTCTCACTCTTTATCTGATTTCTGAATTCTCAATACCACAATCCTTTCACAGTCCAGGTAGAAAGTAGTATGTCCTTCAGCTTCTAATTCTGCTTGGGAAGCAGAACTCTGAGGGAGTACGAAACAAAAGCAGAATCAGTTCTGAGCTTTTCACTCCCAGAAACTGCAGAGAAATAAGGCCAAGACTGCTAATTCCAAGGGCTCGTTTCCTTTGTGAGTAGGTAGGAGCCGGAGCTGGTGAGATGGGAGAATAGCCTGCTTTCCAATAATTCCTATGTTTGAGAACAAATACAAACTTCTCCTGCATCTGGGCACACTGCTGGCAAACCATGCACACTTCATTTTCCCCTTCAGTGAGCATGTTTTCAGGAGGCAGCTATTGTATCAGCTGTGTACTTTAGCCTCACAGCTCAGGGGCAGAGCCCAGAGACTCTTGAGGGAGGTCTGTGGGCCCCAGGGGCATAAATAAGTTGTTGGCACTTACCCCAGAGAAGGGAGGGGGAGAAGGGGAATAATTTTCTCTAACATGCTAGTATTTCACCTCAGGAGGACAAAATGGGAGGAAAAAAATTGTCTTTGGTGTGTACACAATGGAATCAAAATAACAAAGTCTGGTCTAGGGCGCCCATTCCCCAGCCAGGAGTTTGACATTTTGGGCTGAGACAGTGAGGGCCACCCTGGAACTTTGGTTCAAAAGTGACTTTGGACCAGAAGTCGCCCTGTCCAGATCCTGAGGGTGATGTTTGAGAAGGGAAGGAGGATCCCCACCTGGGGCTTTAGCCTCTATTATTCCTCCCCTCTGGTCCCCAGTGGTCCCTTGGACTAACTCCAGGGATGAGATGGGAGCTTTGCAGGGAAAGAGCTATGGCCTGTCGAGTATACCTCAGGCTGATTGGAAAGAGGCATTAGACTGGCTGGGCTGAGGGCTGTTCAGAGTGAAACCACCTCCATCCTTTCCTGCCTTAAAAATACCCTAACTGCTGTCTTCTTTCCAGATCCTATAACCTAAGGTTCTTTGTTCTCAATTCTGAGCACCAAGCTGTGAGCACTAGGACAGAAAATATCCGACTGCACAGCAGAACCCACCAATGATGGAATAACGAGAGAGGGTAGAAGGCAGAGGTAACTAGAGGAGAAAACCCCTGTGTATGAAATTCTTTTTATCCCTACGTACATTCTGATGATGATAATGTATTAGTAGTAGTAGTAATAGCAGTGAAGGTAGAGGTAGTAGTTTTCGCTACCATTTAATGAGCTCTAACTATATGGTGGGCATCTTCATGTATATTGGGTCAGTTAATTCTCATACTATCAAAACATATATACTGAGGCTCAGATTGCTTAAGAAACCATTGAGATATGAGGCCATTTTGGCTTTCTTTTTGTTAGAATATGGCTTCTAAGAGCCTACATTGATGGATGATTAATTACAACTCTTCCAAGACATTCTCAGTGGTGGCAGGGTGCGCTGACCCTCTTCAAGAGCAACAGCCCAATTTTTTAATGCGCAGTCCCAGCAGGCTGGATACCAAGGCCAGATCAGGCAGATGCAAGGCCCACTGATGAGCTTCCTGGCATCCTGGTACAGGAAAAGTTGACATTTTTTATAAAGGGGGAGCCTGCAAACAGGCTTCAAAGTTAAAGGTGACAGTCACCATCTCAAACATTCATAAGAAGGACACTATTCAAACAGTGGGTGCCCCCAGAAGCTTAACAAACAGTACCAAAGACTTAACTCAGAATTAGGGACCACCAACAGCATGATTAGGTTTCACAAGGCAGATTCGACTGGTGATGGCCCTTTTCTTTGTAAATACATACAAATTCAGGTTTCCTATAGCAATGCTGTGCAAATATACAATCAAATCCATAAAAGACATTTCCCAACAAATTCTGAAACGATTGGACAGTTCAGGAAAATACTAGAGATTTGAGAGAACTGAAATTCCACACACTACCCAATCACAGCCTTTACTTTCCTGAACTGAGATCTATCAACATAGGTTCTACATTCCTAATCAATTAATATTCTCCCCCTCCTTCCATCCTTTTTGGTTATTTTCAATGCAACAACTTGCACAAAGGATCCTTTAGTTTCCTTAGCAACTGTTTGAAATTTATTTGGTTATCAAAATAAGCTGTTTCATTTTGGAGAGCCCAGCTGAGCCTGCGTGCAGCAATTTGCATGGTTCAAACTGATGGGCAATTTTGATTTCACTGCAGAGAGAAGAAAATGCTATCCCTAGCCCACCAATTCAACCATCAGAAATGCTTGTTTATTCATGGCTTTCCCCCCCTTCTCCATTAATGTATAACATAAGTTCTTGTGGCTTTACTTGCAAAAGCTGCTGTATTTGGTTTCTGTCCTATGACAACCCTGAAATGGTTAGAGCCAGGTTGAAAATATAGTATATGCTGCGGTTTGATGTTATTCTCAAAGACATGGTGAACATGGAAAATGTTTCATTTGCATTGTTAAAGGAAACATATCCTTTTAAAATACTCAAAAAATGCCTGGACCTTTCCAGGATCTTTAAGGATACAATGTTAATTAGTCTGGACTTCCGAGATTATAATAACTGATATGCAATGGCTTTGGATTTGAATACCAAGAAGAAAGGAATGGATATTTGTCAAGCGCCTCTTTAGGTTTCATCCTCGTTCTATAGATGAAGAAACGAAGGCCGAAGGAGATGGAGTACCTGGCACGAGTCAATAGAGTTGACAAATGGCAGGGCCAGGAGTCAAACCCTGGACAGTCAGGCCCCAAGACCCTTTTATCCTTCTTCCGTCATACCCAGTTGCTTCCCCCACCATTGTGGAATAGGGTCTCTAATCCTAATTCTGGAATCAGCTTTCCTCTTTGATACCCTCAGAAGGGACAGCAAAAGTGCACTCAGATCAGGGTTCAAGAATCCCCCCTTGAGATGTGTCTAGGGAACTAGGTTTTTAAAAAAAGATTATTTATTTATTTTTAGACAGAGGGGAAAGGGGAGAGAGAGGGAGAGAAACATCAACGTGTGGTTGCCTCTCACATGCCTCCCACTGGGGACCTGGCCTGCAACTGAGGCATGTGCCCTGACTGGGAATCGAACCGGCATCCCTTTGGTTCTCAGGCCAACGCTTAATCCACTGAGCCATACCAGCCAGGACTAGGGAACTAGATTTTTAACATCACAAGTAAAAACATAAACTGAGTAGACACAGGTTTGATCAGGGCAAAAGAAATTAAGGACCATGTGGTCTCACATAAGCTATAGAAAGCTTTGTCCTCTGTTTTCCCAGACTGATGTTTTTTTGTCACAGTAATTGCTTTTGAGGTTGACTACTTTCCAGCACCACATTGTGTTTTAGGGGTTTGTAAAAAGGGTTTCCATTTGCATTAGTAATGACAGATAATCCCTTTAAGCAAAAATCCTCCAATTAAAGTAAACCAATAAGCTGGGGCAATTTCATTTAGTCTCTTATCTGCACCTCCTGCTCCTTGCCTAAACAACCCACAAACTAATTTCATTAGAGTGGAAGATTTCAGATACATCCAATTCCTGTTTAAAGAATGTTTGATAGGGATCATGGAGGAAAAACCAGCATTTTGCTAAATGAGACCCTTTGCCAATAGCTCTAGGGTGAAATGTCTATTTAGTCTGCATTTGTACATGCTGATCTAAAGACAGTCTTCATTTCTGGTGTTCACCTGCAGCCCCTGACACTGCCAACTGGCTTGGGCATCACACGCCAACGAGCAGGACCACGGACAGGGCCAACTTGAAAAAAATTCTGAAGAGCCATCTGGTTAGTCAAATGATGATTCTATCACTAATTTCATATGTAGAACTTGTGATTTAGAAAGGGTCTTAGAGATAACCTAGCTCAACAATCTCCTTTTAAAGATAAGGAAAATGGAGTCCAGAAGGCCTATTCCAGGGATTTGCTAAAGGTGACATCACAGGGCAGTGGGCAGGAGCTGGGCTTCGATTCAGGGCTCCTGACTCCTAAACAGGAGCTCTTCCCATGGCCCTATGGATGTGCCCTCATATCCTAATAAGGGGCCAAGAAAGTGTAAATTATTTAAGGTTTTAAATCTTAAAATCTTTATAAAGAAAAAGATGGGCTTTGCCCCTCAAATTATAGGCATGGGTACTTATTTGGCTCTGTGGAACAACCCCAGTTACCTCTCCATAAAAATGATCAAGTTGATTCTGGCCTTCCGACCATCATTTCAGAGGTCATGAATGAATACTCCAACAAGCAAATGCTATCCTGTAAACCAAACCAATGCCTGGAAGGCAAATCCTTGAAAGGACAGGGAAGCTCAGAAACCATGACCGCAAAATTAACTGAGAGGAAAGGGAAGATGTAAACAGACAGGGCTGGAGGCAGCTATGACCATGTTGCTGATGAGGTAACACCAGAGATACAGCTGGTCACAGCAGGTGCAGCAGAACAGATGGCCGCACTGCCCAGAAGGACCACCAGACTGGCCCGCAAGCTCAGACATCTTTCCTCGTACCAGTTTTTGTGCGTTTGTGTCATTCTTAGCTGACAGTGACAGAATCTGCATCAATGGCATGTTAAAAAGACCCCTAAGAAATTCAGAGTGTGGGTCTGATGATGGCCCATTTAAGAATACCAAGCTCCTAATGTCACCACTATTTTCATCAATGATAGAAAACCAAATTCACGTCTCATTGTACAGTGGGATTTCTCACCCACCTCTCCGTCAGGATCTTGTAACTGCAGGGTTAGTCAGGAAGGACGACTGTGGAGATAGCAAGAGTCCTAGAGTCACACAGACCTGGGCCCCAATGCCCAAATCCCTTATTTACTGGTGGGTGACTCTGACCAAGCCCCTTAATTAATGGGACCTTCATTTTTTGCCTCTAGAACAGGTACACCTAATTACACTTACCTCACAGAATCCCTGTGAGGATGAAATGCTCTTGGCAAAAATATTTGAAACACACTATACAAACACTAACGATTATTGTTATTGCATATGAGGAAACGGGGCTCAGGAAAGTGAAGTGACGTGCTCATGGTCACATGGCTGCTAACTGCTAGAATACCTGAACTGGTGTTTCCATTAAACCTCAAGGATCCAAGGATATTTCAGTGACAACACACCACTTACCACCTCACCAAGCCCCTCTCCTGGAGATGCCCATTCATCCCATGAGGCTGCCCCAGAAGAGCTCGCCTGGACCCCACACAATCAGGGATGGCCACCCCAGCAGTGCGCAAACCCATAATGCTTCCCTCAAGGCATGAGATGGGACCCCGCGGAGCACAATGAGCCCTGCCCAAGCCCTGCCATGAGCTCACAGTGACAAGGAACTGCGATGAAGACATGGGTGGACTGGCGGCCGGCGTGGAGTGCAGAGGGATGGAGGAAGCGCCAGAGCATGGAGCTGTGAGTCAGGCACATGACGCGCATAATGGGAGTCTCCTCAGTTGAAAGGCAGACACAGAGGACTCACGACACGGACAACACAGCAACCCTACCTTCTGTGGCTCCTTTGCCTTTCCTGTCAGGGATCTCTAACCCAGTGCCCCCTGAGGGATACAGGGAGACGTCGGTTGGCACAGGCCAACTGCTGGCTGTGTCCTCCGTGATCTCATACATCTGCCCCTCCATCGGCTGCAGGTGCCAGTTTAGGCCAAACAGGTGCATGGCTGTGGTGAGCAATGAGAAAAGTCATCTTTTTCTGCTGGAGGCGGAAATGAAACTCCCAAGCCATAGGGGAGGGCAGGTGGGGTGGGGAATCACAGGAATTCAGATCAGTTCAGTTGAACAAAAAGCCCCTGAAGGCAGCTCTTGTACTGCTGAGCCCTTCATAGGGAATGAGGGGGGGGGTGCGCATAGGGGTGACCAAGGCCTGGACCTGCCCTCAAGGACTTACGTCTAGTGGACCTGGGCCAGGGGCACAGGTGGGGGTTTTCGGGAGGTCTAGGACTTGTGCTTTAATTCAGGGGAAATTTGCGATTTGTAGCACAAAGGGTTAATTTTCCTAACATAAAAATACCTCCTACAAATTAATAGGTGAACTCTAACAACTCGGTGGGAAAACAGGCATAGGAACCGACAGTCTACAGAATAAGAAATACAATTGGCTCTCAATTACATGAAAACTCTCGACATCACTCATAGGAGAAATGTGAATTAAACTTTGGAAAACGATTTTTCACATATGGTTTGGCAAAGATAAAAAAAGACTGAAAACACACAGTAATGGCAGTGAGTAGGAAATAGGCACTCTCATTCTTGGCTTGTGCGAGCAAAAGCTGGTATAAATCCTATGGAGGGCAATTTGACAAAAGCTGTCTAATTTCAAATACACATACCCTTTACTCTGGGACTTGGAGGTTCCAATTCTAGAAATTTCTCCTCCAGATACTCACACATATACTAAATGACGTACATGTACTTATTATGAAGGTCATTCACTGCAGCATTGCTTGTAATAAAAAAATTTTGGAAACCGGTCCAATAAGAAGAGGCTAAATAAGTTATAGTCACCCAATATATTATGCAACCTTAAAAAAGAGTAAGGAAGCTCTTTGTATGTATTTTTCTGGAGGGAAAATTACAACATGCAAAATAGTGTGTTTGATATACTATCACCTTTCAGAAAAAATTCCTATATATGTATAGAACATTTCTGGGAGGATATGAAAGACATTGCTAGTGGCTGTGTCCTATGAAGGAAAGAAATGCGAAGGAAAAGGGACAGAAGAGAGATTCACTTTTCATTGTATGTCTATTGTATGTTTTCATTTTGTACTATGTGCACGTATTTCTGTTTTAAAAATATTTTTCCAAGGTAGCAACTGCCAAATAGTCTTGTGCAACCACCTGGATGGGACCATAAGATGCCCAAGAATAGACACTGTCCCTTGGAGACACGATGCTGGAGAAGGCTAGGAAGCCTGTTCCCTAAATCTAGTACAAATGTGTGCTGAATCCCCTCTGAAGACCCAAGACTTGAGCCTTGACAATGCCCCAGGCTCATCCTCTGGGATGGCCACCCTGATTCCCCCCACACAGAGTCAGCATCCAGGGCCTGGACTCCCACAGCATCCTATACCTAGCAACCCGCCTTTGTTCAACTGAGGAACATTTTCTAAAATCCTACTCTTCACCAGGATCAATGGTTGGTTCCGGGGAGCTAGAACTGAATCAGACAGCCTCTGCTTGGATAAGCTCACAGTCAAGGGCAAGAGACAAGCCACAGAATCCATTCAGAAGGACTAGAAGGCCCAGGGGAGGCGGTGACTGGCCCATTAAGTGGGCCTTAGGAACACAGGGGAGGGTCTACAGAGATGTGAAGGCACATAGTAACTATGCTTAATGAGGACCCGCTATGTGCCAGGCAGCCCCCTGGGTAATTTGTATATACTCCATCTAATTCTCATGGCTACCCTGTCAAACCCGATTCATAGATGTGCACATTAAGGCTCAGAAGGTTAATTAAAATTATAATTATATAAAACTATAACTTACTGAATGCTTCCCATGTGCTAAGCATTCTGCTAAGAGCAGTAAATGTAGTATTTCCTTTAATTCTCATAATGATCCTAAAAGGTGAGTATTAATAACCCCATTTTACAGATGAAGAAACTAAGACAATGACACCAATTAACATATGGAAGGTTCAATGGCTAACAAGTGGCTGCATCTAGACTAGAATCCCAAACCGTTCTAATCCTGAACTCATACACCTGTGGCCTTTCTGGCTCGCAGGCCCAGGCTCCGCCCACGTCACCATGCTGCCTCTCACTAGCTCCATCTAGCGAGCTGTGTGCGCATTGCGAAGCCATCCCCTTTCACAGGTCAAGAGGCCTCCAAGGCTTTTATGTGCTTTTTTAGGTAGCAACATAGGATGCTGTGGGGTGGACAGAAAGCTGTGTTCCTTGGCCCCAGTTTGTGGACGGGGCCACTGAGTGTGGTCTTGAGGGGCCATGTGACTGCCTTCCAGACACAAAATCCTGTGCAGAGGAGACTGGAACCCAGAACACCCTCCCGACTCCTGGTGCAAACACAAACCAGCCAGCGAACACACACACGTTTGATTTACACATGCAGGAGGCACACTCTGAGAGCAGGAACAGAATCTGACCCTGTGCTTTCCCCTTGGAGACAGCGGTGCAGGGGAGAGTGTGTGGGACCAAAGGGGAAAAACTGGTTTCGAATCCTAAGAAATGTATTCTCACCTGAGAAATGGGGATAAAACTATTTCAAAGGATTGTTGTATTATATGAGATCAAATACAGTAACGTGCTTTGTAAATGGCACATACCATATTTTTCAGACTATAAGACACTCCCTCCTCCCCCTTGCCATTTGGGAGGAAAATGGGGGTGCGTCTTATAGTCAAAATGTAGCTTACCTGGCTCACTGGGGGCGGGGGGGGGGCAGTGGTGGAGTGGGTCTTTTTTTTCTTTCCTATTTTCCTCCTGTAAAATCTAGGGGCATCTTATGGTTGGGTGCGTCTTGGTCCAAAAAAAACCAGTACATGTGAATAACTGTTTTAAAACCATTAGAGCTGTACCACTGCCGATAATGACAGAAGAGTCGCTGACATTTATTGAGCACTTTTTAGGTCCCAGGTACTAAAATGCTTTATACTGATTTTGACTATCTCTGTGTAGTTGCCAATGACAATAAAAGTTAAGTTCCCTGAAAGAATTGAATATTCGGCTATTTCCAAAGCTGAATTAGCTTCCATTTCTGCTTACCTCCTTACTGTTTTAATCTACATATTGGCAACTCCAAGGTGATGGAGAAACTGTCTGAACTATGGACAGCGCGGATACATGCAGCTGAATGTGCGGTGCCGCTTTCCCCGTTAGCATCAGAGATCTCATCTGAGGGTGCACAAATGCTGTCTCGTTCAAAGGTCACGAGCATCAACTAATCCCAGAATGAACAGAACTCTCACGGTTTTGTGAAGAGAAACAGTTTTATTGTCAAAGCTTTCTCTTACTTTTAACAAGATGCAAAAGCAGGTCCTTGCTTAAAACAATACACTGAGGGGGAAGGAAAGCCGGAGAAAAAGTGTTATCGGTGAAAATGATCACAAGAACTGGTGTCTCAGGGAAGGGAACTAGGGCAGGACTGCCCCCAGCTGTGGAGGAGGCTTAGGGGTGCATGCTGGCACGCCTTCCTCTTGGCTTTGCCTGGAGCAATCACGAGCAGAGGCCTCACACAGCTGTGGGGCTGGCTAGTCTCTGTGACCCGTGGAAGACGTGCCCCTGAAAACCGCCTGGGAAAGCAAAGTTCTGGATCCGACTCAAACGTGGACCCTCTCAGAAGATGCAGTCACTCAGAAATACTTTAGGAGGCTGGTGGGGAGGGAACTGAGCCCAGGGTCACCCAAGCTGCGCCAGCTGGAAGGTAGGATTTAGGGTAGGATGATGTGCAGTCAGAGACGTGAAGCTGCCTTAGAGCCAGAATAACAGGAACCCTCCATTAGTGATCCAGAGTCTTAAATATAAGTCATACTAGAGGCCCTCACTGCTTTAGTCAATTGTTTGGTGGGTGGTTAATTTTGTGGTTCTGGGTTCTGGGGGAGGGGAAGAGAGAAGAGAAATACTGTATTTTGCCCTGTTCCCCTCGTCCCAGAGGACACAACACACTCTCAGCCAGACACGTCCAAGGAATACAGAAGCTCACGCCACCGCTCCTCTCTATCCTGGATAGTGATCAAAATAGTAATAGCAACACAAAACTTGGTATCATTTGAGTGTATTCTAAATGCCAATGCTTTATTTACATAATTCAATTGAATCCTCACTTAGAGATAGGATGGAAAAAACACTTAAGGGAGAATGTATACAATGAAACCGAATACAAACTGAGCTAGAGGGATATACTGTGACGTACTCAGAGATGTGAGGTCAGTTACCTAACACCACACAGCTGGTATGAGATTGAGGCAAGTTGCAGAGTCAGGAGCCTGACTTCCCAATGATCTGAAAGTTAACAGCCGTGGATCCAAAAAAGGTAAGAAATATACGGTAAATGAGCCTCTCCAGCCTGCTTTGAGGATGGACCAGAATAAACTGATCAAAAACTGAAACAACATAAGTTTAATCAACACATTCTCTGTTTCCTAAGGAATTAAAGGTAACCACCCACCACTAATGTACATCACAAAATTACCTAAATTACACCATGTGGTTTGTGTTTACAACAGTGCAAAACTCTCCTCAAGTACACTGAAAGTGACATAAGTAAGCAGCTTGATACTGCTTTTGCCTTTAAACTAGTTTGTAATTCAATGAAAAGGTGAAAAGCTGCTAAAGAGTTCAGAGGAAGGCTGTGGAAAGGCAGCAGGTTCAGAAGATCACGCACACTGAAATGTTAATGATTTCTGAAAGCCAGGAGCTGGGCTGGGGGGAGTTTCCTGCTCCCTCAGCTCTGGTCAATCTGATCTGAGGGCTGACATTTTCCAGTCGCCTTTTCCTGCCCAGCAAGACAGGAGGGATGGCTGAGAAAGTGCAAGCTCTACCTTGACATTTTTAAGAAAAATGCTCTATAGACGTTCAGACATCGAAGGCTCCCCGCAGCACCCGGCCAGCGAGAGGCAATTAACAAAGTCATTATGCGGCAGTCATCAGTACCAGCACAGGAGGTCTCTCCTGTCACAGTGCACGCCTCCCTCCCGAAACGGAAGGCTGGAACCCAGTCGCACCTGTACACAAGCAGCTCCAGGCAGTGACTGCAGGAGATTGTAACCACAACAATCTGTTCACGCAACTGGCATTTTGGGCTTCCAAAGGCAGTGGGAACCAATTCAAGTGAACAGGGACCCACTTTTCTGTCTTATATTAGTGCTCATTTAAAAAAAAAAAAACCCAGCATAATTTGTGTAAAATGTAAGTCACTGAATTCTTTGACTTACAGTTCTCTATTGGAAAAAAAATAAAAAAGACAAAGCAAAAACAACACAAGAGTTTCATTTCCCAGGTTCTGTTCTTGCTTTTACCACAAAGCCACAGCATTCAAAAGTTCCAAACTGGGAAGGAAGTTATATACACAGAGATGTACGCTGCAGTGTAAGAGAAAAAAGTTTAAAGCAACCTAGATATCTAAAAATAGGAAGCGAGTTAGCTAAATATGATACAGGTACTGGATGGAATGCAAGGCAATCATTATAAAAAGTAACTGACAACCGGCGATGAAGGCAAATGCTCACAATATAACGTTAAGTGGAATAAAGCAGGGCACAAGATCGCATGTTTCTGCTGACTGCATCTCTGAAACAGCAGATACGCATATGAAAAAAACAATACCTGGAAAGACATATGGAAAACTAACATCAGGCTCTGAATTACAGTGGTAGGTTATAGATAAATTTTCTTTGCTAGTTCTCAAAGTTACTTTAATGCTGTTTTACATTGAAGAGGAAGTTCTACTACTTGGCCTGAGGGGCAATAGGTTGGAAAGAAGGATGACAGAGCAGAGGGAAGGGGTCCTAACTCTGGACACAGGCCATGTCTCAGACACTGAGGCCAGGGGGATTATGTACACCTTCAGAAAACTTGAATTCTCACTTTACAGACTGAGGGAGGCTGAGGCAGGACTTGCTTACAGACACTTTGCAGATGGAAAATGATAAAGTCACATTTGAACCCAGATCTGACTGATCCCAAAGTCCAGGATCTCCTCCTGGTTTATCACACTGCTGGTGGGTCCCAATGCCTGAAATAAAGTTGAAATTTAAAAAAGAAATTAAAGCAAAACCTCTGCTGACAGCACAGCCAAGTTTGCTCTTTTGAGACAGTTTGTTAAGAGGCTTTCTCCTCAAGGACAAAGCACGGGATCCCCATCCTGCCCCCTAGGCATGGCTGATCCTCACAATGCAAACCACATACACGCAATGACTTGTCCGTTGGCGGAGTCAGTCCTCAAGTTCCGTTCTCTCCAGAGCTCTCGCAGTTAGGTCATTTATTAGTTTCACGACTTTGGGCAAATTACTTAGCCTCTCTGAGTCTCAGTTTCCTCCCGTGCAAAATGAAGACAGGAGTGTCTACCTCGAAGGATTACATGAAATAACGTATGAAATTCGCTTAGACTGTGCCTGGCATGCTGGAGAAATGCAGTAAATGGCAGCTGTCATCCTTGTCGCTTTGCTACACTGACTTTCCTAATTCCTGAATCCACTCCGAGATCTGTTAAAGCCAGTTCTGTTATGGCACCTTTCCCTTCTTTCTGTAGATTTCCTCTGATTCTCCTCTCTGCAACTGCAAATTTCTTTATGCCCAGGGACCTCTCCTACCCTGCTGGCAGCCTTAGGAATGAGAGGTATTTGCCCAATGGATAAAAGAGTTTTTAAAAGTAGAATCGCTACAAAGCAGCTGACAGAATCCCACTGGTGACTATGCATGGCTACTTTAAAATCAAGTAAATATATTGCTTTTCTTCCTGTCTCTGGATAAACCTGGCGGCAACAATCGGGGTTACTGTCTCTCACCCCTCAATTACGTGTTTGCTGGAGAATGGACGCTGGCACACTTAATCATTTTTCTGCATCAGGCAAGGCTATGGGGAAGGGAGGCCTTTGAGCAAGGATTTGCTTGTAGCTGCTCAATATTTCTGTAAATCAAGGTGGGCTTGGGCATGAGGGGCAGGCTTAGGGGCAGTGAGACTGGGAAGTGGGAAACAGGCACGCCCACGGCCCGGGCGGAGGAGAAATATCAATTTCACTGGCGGGCACTGAAAACTGGTGACAGGGCAAGTTGTAGGGGAACCACGGCCAGAATCTAATTTGTATGGAATAAAGTAAACTGCTATTACTGCAGTAACAGAATAAGAAAGCTGTCATTTCTGGGCACCTTTAACCTGACAGGGTCTGCTAAGATCTCTCCTGTACATAACTAATTTAGAGGTTGTTCACCTCCACCAACCCCCGGGGTGACCTCAGCCCAGTTCTCAGGCCTCCCCCTCCCCCGGCCCACTCCCAATATTGTGCTGGTCCCAGAGACAAGGGAACAAAAGGCACAGATGCACAGTGGTATGAGCAGCACAGCCGTGGCAGCCAGACGGCCCTGAGTTCCTTTTCTGGTTCATTTTTATAGTATGTGACTTGGCTCATGTTATTGAACCCCTCGGAGCCTCAGTCTCCTCATCTATAAATGGTGACAATCAAAGCTAGATCCAAGAGTTGTTGTGAAGATTAAAGAAAATAATGTATTTTATGAGCTTATTACGGTGCTTGGCCAGCAATTTTCAACCGGTGTGCTGCGGGAGTTTTTAAAACATGAAATGCCTGACTATTTTTAGTCAGGGGCACTGGCCTCTTTTCTCTTAGACTGCCAAATAAAAAAAAATGACGACAGCCAAAATGGCAATAGCAGTCAGCTGTGAATGAATCCAAATTATACCTATTTTTTTGTCAGAATGGCAAAAAAACATATTCTTAGGCATGCCATGGATTTCAGTAATTAGTTTATGTGTGCCATGAAATAAAAAACTTTGAAAATCACTGTGCTTGGCACTTACCAAATATAGGGCCAGCAGGGGGCTGGCACTCTTTGTTGGCATCTTTATCATCATAATCTTTACAGAATATCAAGGTTTTCACTGAGGAGGTGAAGGAAGGAGGTTTCTTGAGAGCTGGCAAACTGAGTTTTTGCTCTCGCGTTGGGGGGACGTTGCTAGGACTGAATTTCCAGTCCCAGGGCTCTGCCCAGCCCCCCTGCACAGAGGAGGAGACTCAGACAGGACTGGTGTGTTTGTGCCAGAGCCCCAGTCTCTGGACTCCTAGTTTAGAGCGCTTTCTACTAAATGACCCTGTCATTAAGTCACAGCAGGAAATCCTGTAAGAGCAGTAAAGCCCTCTTCCTGCTTGTTCTTCCATCAGCACTGCACTCCCAGATTAAAGGAGTCCTCTCCTTGAGCCTCAAGTAAAGGGAATAAACCCACAGACCTGCTAGGTCAGGCCACTGTGAGGCCTTCTCTTCAGGGCAGGAATTATTCCTTTCATTTCTATCCCGCAGCACCTGGTCCGCAGGAGTGAAGAAGAAAGGGAGGAAAGGAAGGAGACAGACATAATTAGGATTATTATTAAAATAATAACAGCTGTCATTTATTCAAATTGAACCATGTGTATGACATAATGCTGGAGGATTCACGTTCACGAAATCTCAGAACATTTTAAGGAAGATATTAGCAACCCTGTTTTATAGATTAGGCATCTCAAAATCAGCAGCGAGGTAGATATTATCAATCTAATTTTGTGTCTGTAGAAAACCAAGGCTCCAGAATTGTCTAAATTGCCCCATTCATCATGGCAGCACCGAGATCACAAACCAGGTCCCTGTCACTTTAGATCCCAAGCTTTCCTCAGGCTGAGGTCAAGGAAGTGCAGGACAGGCTTCCATTTAGTCTTGACCAGAGTAAACATGCAGCTTCTCATCAAATCACTGCCAGCCAACAAAGCACACATTTAAGGAAGTGACTCCACACAGGGGGAGTGCTGAAACCTAGTAAAAGGCCCTCTGTCTGCCCTTCATCTTCAAGGCTTAACTAATGATCCGGGGATCAAAGACACCCCGGGGGTGGCCAGCCTTGTCAAACCGCTCTGCTGGGGTGAGCAGTCCATACTGCCCTGGCAGAACAAGCGCCAGTGGCAGAGTGCCTGTCATTTCCCAGAGAGGAGGGGAAGTGATGGCATACAGCTCTACACAGCTTCTGAGTTCCTTTCTTTGTGGCACTGGCACGCACGCGTCAACACTATTCACAAGGCTATCTACAGCATTTCTACGCAAAGGCGTGTGGACTTAGCAAAGGACCGGCCTCTCACGTACGGCACGTGGTCCCTTCCCTACCTGTACCAACAACCAAAAAATGGGGCAGGAAAACCCCACAGGTTTGGTTAAGGTTTGGGAGCTACAGAAGAAGAAGTGCCTGTTGCTAGGTACCATTTCCACAGCTACTGGAAAACATACTGTGCGTGACAGGAGCTGGAGAGCGACTCCCGCTTCCTGATTTCCTTTGGCATACCAACCCTGTAACTAATTTTTTTCAATGATCAAAGTCAGTTAGGAGGTGGTCCCCACTGTACCTCTAAATGGAGTTTTAATTTGTGTATACATTATTAGGATAGGGCTTTTCCCTCTGGAACATTCACCTTAGTGAGAGGAATGAGGGCGGACAGCTGAACGTGGAGCCTGCCACCCGACTTTGTAACTTGGGATAATGTTTCTTCATAATTAGAAACAATTTTCAGAAAGACTTCATTTATTCATTTTTAGAGAGAGGAGGAGGGGAGAAAGAGAGGGAGAGAAACATCCATGTGAGAGAGAAACGACAATTGGTGGCCTCTCGCATGCCCTCAGCTGGGGACCTGGCCCACAACCCGTGCTTGTGCCCTACCAGGAACTGAGCTGGTGACCCTTCAATTTGCAGGACAGTATTCAATCCACTGAGCCACACCAGTCAGAGCATGAGAAATGTTTTCAAAGAGCATTTTCAAACCTCATAGGACAGAATGTGTGATGTCACAGCTTCCCAGTCTCCTGCGCCACGGATGCTTTCCTGGCTCTTTGGGATCACACCACATTTTCTTGCTTCCCTGCCCTTGTCTATACACAGAGCAAGGCCCTCAATAAATATGAGTTTTCCTCTGATATACGCAGACCCCTGGTTTGGTGTAGTCGTTAGATTAGGAAGTTTAAGCCATCACAGAGTTCCGGGCACCATGGTGATATTGACCATCATACTAATGACAGCCACTGTCGCCCTGGCCAGTGTGGCTCAGTTGGTTGGGCATCATCCTGCAAAGCAGAAGGTCGCTGGTTTGATTCCAGGTCGAGGCACAGGCCTAGGTTTCGGGTTCAGTTACCGGTCTGGGAGCATAGAGAGGCGACCAGTTGATGTTTCTCTCCCTCTTTCTGTCCCTTCCTTCCCTCTCTCTAAAACAAACAAATTGCCAGTGTCACTGACTTAAGAGTTATATTGTGCCAAGCAAGCACAGTGCTTTGTGCTTATAAACATCTACCATTTAATCCTCACAACACCCTATGAGGTAGGTACTATTATTACCTGCATTTGCAAGATAAGGGAAACTAAGGCTCAAAGAGGTTCAATAACTAGCCCAAGATCACATATTTAATAAGAAGCCGAGAGTAACTTCAGGTCTGAGTCAAATCCAGGTTGCCCTGAACCTGTCCCTAACCACTATAGAAGCCGCCTTCCTGCCTAGATGTAAAAGTGTAGAAAAGACAAAAATGGGGGGAAATGCAAATTTCGTTACTATATGGACCTGCCTTACTGCTCAAATTTTGTTGGCAATATTTTCCTGAGGATAAAAGCTTGAGTTAATATCTCTTCATATCAGAAACAGTTTTCAAAGAGCATTTGAAATGCTTGTTGAACACAGTATCTGACATTCCTCTTACTTCCCCCTGCTCAGGAGCCTTACACTGTGTGTATTTCTCCTGTCCCTTGAACACACCTGTCTGTCCAGCCTCCAGGCTTTGGCTAATGCAATGCCTCTTTGTGGAATGGCCACTGTCTTTCCTGTGATAATTAAAAACAAAAAACAAAAAACAAAACCAAAATCATTCTCCCATCCTTCAAGGCCTACTTCAAATGTCACCTTTTCTATGAGGATTTCCACCCCTACACCAGCCAAAAACGACCTCTGTTCTCCCCTCCCCAGCCCTGGGCTGCCCTTACCATTACACTTCAGCACCTCTCCCAGGCGTACTGCCCTGCCACGTGCTCTCTGTTCCTTGCTGGCTCTATTGTTCATGTCTGTACCCGGGGGAGTAGATCTGCAGAGAGCCAGCCGCTGACCCTCACCAGCTAAGCATCAGCAGATGAATCACTTAAGCACTTGACCCTCAGTTTTGTCAGCTATAGAAATGGAAATATAATACAAAGCCATCTCCCAGGTTCTCGTAAAGATTAAACTTAATGAAGGCCCTTTACAAATTAGATAGTATTTCGAAAGTATAAGGCTTAAGTATATTGCTTAAAAGTTAATAAATAAAAGGACACCCAAAGTTTAATGGGTAGACTAATGCAAAGATTTATATGTGAAACTTTTAAGACAGCCCCAGGCCTATGCAATTAGGTGTATGAACAGTACTATGTAACGAACTTAATACACTACAAAAAAGTTAGGAGACAAACAACCACTTGCAAAAGAAGAGTTTTCAGGTAAAGAAAAAAGAACAATGTTACTTCTCCTGAAATTCTCATTGAATCTTTGCTGCCCTCCCCTCCATTACCTCTCAGACACCCTTTCCGTATGCACAGTCAGGCAGAGCCACCTGTGCTCACATGCACAGACACACAAACAGGAGCCCGAGGAGCGCGTGTCTTGCTATAGAATTCTACAGAGGGCCTGAGAGGTAAAATATAGGACAATGTGATAAAACGGATGCCACAGTACAATGAATGATACCGGCATTTTTTTCTCTTTCCCCACTGGAAGCTGTGAACAAAACCTAACTCCAGGCTTGAAGGCAGGATAAATTTAGCTGCCACACACCAGCAGGAAGGGCATCCTCCAGAATGAAATGTTAGGCCAGTGACAATCTACTTGTGCCAGATGAAGCCGGGAGAACAGCAGAATCAGAGAATACAGGGTGCTGGTGCTCAGTAAGCCACGTGCATCAACGTCCCCGATGTCATTTTGGGCCTCCTTTCCTCTCCAATCCCGAAGCACTTTGGGTGCAGACCACGACCTCACTCAGTGCTGCAGGTACCTAGCAGTCCTGGCACCGTGCATGGCAAGGGCAGCTGGACGATAATTTTTCTTCCATAATAAATGCACTAGTCTCTCTACAGTCAGGAGCTCCCCGCAGCCTCTAAGCCTTCAGATCAGGGGAAGTGACCCAGCTCTGGGCGTCACTGTAAAGCACAGGGGGAAGAGAGCCTGCTGTGGGAGCACATCCTGGTTCTTTCACTCACCAGTGATGTGGCTTTGGGCAAATGATTTAAGCTCCTTGGGCCCCAGTTTCTCATTTATAAGGTGGAAACAAAAATAGGATGGTACCTAGCACATGATTGGTACTTGGCAAATATTTGTTGGATAAGTAAGATTGTTGAGAAAATTGAGGAAATACATGCAACACTCAGAACATGCCTGGCACATGTTAGCTGTCAATACATGTGAGCTGCCCTCTCTGTGACATGAGTTTAGGTTGTGGGAGAAGAGCTGGGGGCCAGGGCGGAGTAAAGACCTAAAGAGGCTGGCAAAGCCCCCCTTGTTTGCTCTGAGCCTCACCCACGGACCAGAGCAGTAGAAGACATCAGAGGACGGCTCTGAGAGGCAGCACGGTCTGTATGAGGAACACAGGCCTTCAATCAGAAGATCTGGTTTCCAGGCCCGGCTCTAGTACTTACCAGTCATTTCAGCTGAACAAGTTATTTAACTGCACTGGGCCTCAGCTTGCACAAGTGGGGCTTGCAGGACAAGGAAACGCAGTTAATAGTTCTGCAAAGTGCACAGACTGCTGGAGAGAACCAACGAGTGGGAACGGCCTCACACCGAAGGCAAGGTGTTTACTATGCGGTGGCCTAGTGGAGCCTGTCCTCTGAGGTGGAAAGCGGCAGTGTCCTGCTGCAGCCACTGTGGTTTCTGTAGCTGTATGTTTAAGAGCCTTCAGGAAAACAGAGACTGCGGTCTGCAGATGCGTCAAATGCACAAATGGACACGACAGGTCAATGCACAGTCATCCGACACAGGTGCCAAAAATAGCCAGCATTTCTACCTGCTGTCCCCTGCCTTTGTTTAGGTTGTTCAGTATCTTCCCGAGAGTCATTCCTAGCTTCTCTTTGAATATCTTACTTGATTTCCACGGCTCAATGCCTTGGGGAAATTTTATGACTTTCCTGGTTAGAATGAATTGTTCCCCACAAAACAAAAACAAACAAAACTAAAACAAAAAACCAGAAAAACAGGGACAAGGTTCAAACTCCAGTAACACACTTTTATCAACTGCTATCAGCATCTCCCACATCTGGCTCTCCATGAAACCATGGGTGACTCAAAGCAGCGATGCTGGCTTATCCGGCTTTGCTGGGGATACAATGGGGCAGACGGCTCAGTGAATGCTCCCCGCCATTTCAAACACGAGCCTGGGGAAGGTCCCTCTACTTAATCCCAGATTACCTGAAATCCCTGTGTCTGGGGATGGCCTTTGGCCACTGAATCTGAAAGGGTTTTAAATCTCTGGGTGATCCAACTGCCCAAAGGGCGAAAACTGCATTTACTGAACACCCATTGTGGGCCACCCGCAGACTGCACGGACTCTGGGCAGATATTCTCTCACTCAGTGTTCAAAACACCTCCCAGACATTCACTGACATTCCACCAGTGAGGAAATCGAGACTCAGAGAGGCAGAAACAGCTGTGTGAGCTGGGGCTGGAATGCAGGTCTTAGCCTGCCCCAAGTCTGTGCTTCTGTTACCAGACTAGACTGCCGACTCTAAAGGATGGAACCGTTTAGTTGTGGTTTTGTTGTTTTACTGTCAGGTGTAGAAAAGCACACTGTTTTTTACAGCCCTCTCCTCCTCTCATGTCCCCCCCCCCCTCTTTTGTGTGCGATGAAGAACAGCTCGCTCACTTTGTCACCTCTGTCCCAGGCCTGCAGCCCTCAGCTGGGCCCTGGCTGCACCCATCTCCTCTCCACAAGCGAGGTACTGTAGTTTTTGGACTATAAGATGCACCCCCCCAAATTTGGGAGGAAAATGGGGGGTGCGTCCTATAGTCCGAATGTAGTTTACATTTACGTTGGTGAAATATTATGTTATTTATTAAATATTTTACATTTTTTGCTTCAAAAAATTTTTTTTCCTATTTTCTTCCTCTAAAACCTAGGTGTGTCTTATGGTTCAAAAAATAGAGTATTTACAACAGCCATTAGGGAGAATGTTCTTGCTTTTTCTCTGCACCTAAGTGCAAATAAATTATTTTATTTTACAGTAATTTGTCTAGAATAAAAACAAGGACTTAGAACACATCCTTTCCAAGGATGCTAAAAATCTGTAAAAATAAATTCCTTTTCCATACTCCTGGGGTGAAGTTGTGGCAGGCGCACCTTGGACCCATGATTGGGGTGACTTCCTGACCAACCACGGCTACGCTGCCTCTCCGGGGGCCTGGAAACTGCCCCCAAGCCCAGGGCCTCTGAGACCTGGGACAGTGTGTTTTCTCTGCAGAAGCTGCTGTTGTTAAAAAACATGGATATAATAGTAAACTCGGGTCCTTTCTTTTTTTTTTTTATTTTGTATTTTGCTGGATTTTATTTGATAATACTTGGCTTAGGATTTTTTTTTTTTTTTGATATATTGGGTCCTTTCTTTTTTATGACCTTTCCAAACTTGGGACTGCTCGAGTTGAACACACCTTGTTTGGCAGGGAGGAGAATAGAAGACAAGTCTCATTTACAGTAGTCCTCACGAGTGAGGACTGTAGGGGTGACTGTTACTGCATGCCCACAACAGCCTATTCTCTACATTCCCAGAGGACATGAGGCTCAGAGAGAGCAAGGTTCTTGCTGAACATCGCGGTCATAAAGGAACAGACGGGGTCCGAGCCTGGCCTGCGCGCCGCACTGGCTATGTTTTGGCACCACCTCTGGTTTCCCCTGTCTCAGTTTCCAGCAATCATTCTTCACTCTCACATCATCTCACTGCCTCTAGGCTCTCCATCTCTGTTCCCGGTAAGCACTCGAATCTCTACGCTTTCCTTTGCCTTTCCCTCCACTCCATGCCTTGCAACACCTGCTAGGTTCGGTCCTGACATCCTCCCCTCCTTTCTCTCCTTCAACAAACTTTTGCTGAACACACGCCACACCCATGACAGACCCTGCTACAAGAAGCTGTGGCTACAACACAGAGCAACATGGAAATTGTTTCTGCCTCGTGGAGCTAACGGTGGACACACACCTGAACCAGTCCATGACACAGTCAGTCAGTAACAATTGTGGTGAGCACTATGAGCACCATGAGAGCGTACAACTGGGTTCCTGGCCGAGTGTGCGGAGCTCAGGGCAGTTTCGCTGAGGATGCGGTACATGAGCTAAGCTGTTGAAAAGGAACCGACTGGGAGAAGGTGGGGTGAGGTGGCAGGTGTCCCTCTAGGAATGAAGATCCTTCAGCCTCTCTGGGTCTCAGGCCCATTGTAAACTCCTCTGCCTCCCTCCTTCATACCCCCACTAAACCAGCTGACCCAAAGTGAGACACAAAGCCAAACACTGGCAGGACTGTGGGGGAAGTGGACACGTGGCTGGGGGCCCTGGAATTCAGTCCTATCCTTCTGAGGAGCCCCTCGCAGTGGGTAACACAAGCTTTAACCTGTCCACACCCTGTGACCCAGGAATACCGCTCAGGGGAACACCCCCCAAAATAAATGCAAGAAGACAGGGCAGGAGGCACAAAGGTGTTCACAGGGCGCCATTTATAATAGCAAACAGTTGGAAACAGCAGGAGTACAATGAGAATAACGGCACAAATATAGTAGAGCTATTAATCTTGTCAAGAATGAAAATTGTGTCAGTTTTTGAAACTGCATGAAAAAAACGGCCCATGAGAAAGACAGAAGAATGTAAACCTGTGAATTCATGCTGACCACAGAGAGGCCTGTGGCTGCTATCCGTCAAGGAGGTCAAGTATAGCACACGGAAAACCTAGAATGTTTCCGTTGTTTGCCCTGATATTTTGAATCCGAATTATATAATAAAATTTCCTCAACAACACTTTGATATTCTAGGCGTCTGACGGTTATTGGAGGTAACACCAGAGTCTGAATCCAGTAAACAAACCACTTCTTTACTACCCCGCTCATAAACAGCACCTAAAACTACCGAGCCGGGGACTAGATGAGTGGGTGCCCGAGGCTGAGGAGGAGGAGAGAGCACTGACCACAAAGGGGCATAAAGGGTGCTTTTTGGGGCGATGGATATGTTCTCTGTTTTGATTGTGGTGACAGTCACACAACTCTGTCAAATTCACAGAGCAGTGCACCTAAAAAGTGTTCATTTTTTGCATGTAAATTATATCCCAATAACTCTGATTTTAAACACAAGTGGTCAGGGCCTGGCAGCTCAGCGGGTGTACCAGTAAGGGAGACATGCCTGAGTGTGGTTTGGTCTCAAGCCTGGTCTTGGGTCTCTAGGATCAGCCAGAGCTCTGATGTTGCTAGGAAAAGGAATTATGAAGAGTGAGGATACTGATGTCCGCTTGCCCTCCAGATCCCTCTACCCGTCCCTGTGCTGCTCTGCACCCAGGGAGGCTGTGCCCGGGGCCTAGGTTGGTGGGCTCCCTTGGGCTCTGGCTTCTAGTTGAATTCCACCAATGGGAGGAGATCGGGGTGGGGAGGGCGGAAAGAGTGGTGTCTGCAAGATGGAAAATTTTCTTTCCTGCTGATCCAAAACACGTTAAATGACGTAATCATTTCTTCTGGTCCTCTGTTTATTCCTATACTACAGATGAGAAAAGGCATCTGAAGAAGTGAAGTCTTTGCCCAGGTGGCACAGTCAGTGGCAGCAGAAGGACAATGCAGACAAGATCCCCGTCTATGGAGTCCGGGCACATAACCCTCGCTCCTGTCCTTCCAGACACAAGAAGCCCACCCCACGCAGGCAGCTGTCTTGTCAGAGCAGTCTTCTGTCCTGGGCCGCGAGCCTCTGCCCGGGGCAGCCCCGCCCAGCAAGTCTGCCCCCTCTTCCGCGTGGTATTTCAGACAATTGCAGAGAGTCTGGCTGGCCTCCTCAGGTCCTCCTTTTGGGAGTTGGAAGATTTTTGTCTGGGGTCTGTTATAAAGAGAACAATCTATATATATCTTGCTATTAGCAATTCCCACAGAGCAGCATGAAGGAATCAATCTTGGAGAGAAGGCTTTAATACAGGATCCTGTATCTTTATCACTTTTTCTTCCTCCTAAAAGATCAAGTTCAATCATCTCCATTTCCCATTCTTTAGGCTATAAAGCTAAATCTATGGCTTCTCTCCAAAAGGCATGATGTGAAGGCGAACAGAAAGGAGAGAAAATGAGCTTATTCCCCACTAATAACACCTAGGCACAAAGTGCAACAGGCCTGCGCTTATGAAGCAAATGGCATCTGGGATCCTGCTATTGCAAGAGCTGAGCCAGATGGGGCTAATGGGGAGAAGAAGGAGGGGAACACTCACCCTGGCCTCTATTTCCAACCCTTTCTCTAGTCATCACGTCCATTTCCCTTGTACCTGAGCCCCGGGACATAAAACGCACATTTCTGCCACCATACTTTCCCCCACACTGTTCTTCTGTCTAGAAAAGCCTTGGCAGGTTTAACCATTCGCATGGTCTTTTATTCGACCAAGTCTTACCCAGCACAGCTAGCTTGTGCCAGGTTTTGTGCAAGGAACTGACTATGCAGCAAGACAATGAGACATTAGGAGATGGGAGAGTAAGCAACACCGCCCCTAAAGAGAAGAGAGGCTAGTATCCCTTCTAACTGGGCTGCTGCCATGCTGAAGTCCGGGCTGCACAGTGAAATGTCAGAGATCATGAGAGAGCCCGTGCAGATCTGTGTGAGTCACACTTCATGCCACTGTCCACCTGGATCCAAGCTCTTCCAGACCAGAAACTGCAATAATATTCCAACGAGCAATGCTCTGGAAATAACTGTCTTTTGAAAAGCAGCAGTTAAGCTGAGCGACATTTTCAGTTATAAATTAAATGATCGCCACTTCGAGCAAGGGCTCTGATTTTGTTTTTTTCAATCCACAATCAGTTGTGGGGAAGGTGAAAAATACGACCTAATTAAAAAAGAAAGACTCCCTCGCTGTGATCGAGCATGGAGGGATGCTCCACCGTCACTGCTAGGAGGCCGCCCCAGCCCACATTTGTGACTCTGCCCTGACATGCTGGCTCGATCTCCCACAGGAAGGGAAGTGTCGACCAGGCAGGACCAAGCAGGACTGTCTTCTCCCTCCACACCCTGGGGGGAGGTAAGTGGGCTCCAAGAAGGGGCAACAGTCTCCTGAGGCCAGCAGCAAGGGAAACCCTTTTTGTCAAGTGACCTGTGTTATTTTCAATATCATCCCCTTTAATCTTTTCATGAGCCTCGTGTGCAGTACTATTACTCTTCCCACTTTTCAGAGGAGGAAACCAAGGCTCCAAAGGGTGGCGCAGCTGGGGAGTGCAGAGCTGGGATTTCCACCGAATCAGTCAGAGTCCGACTCCTGTCTCCTCTTCCGATTAGAACACGGCGCTGCCTTAGAGAAATCCTGGTGGATGACACCCCTGCCCAGCAGCACAGACCTGGACCTATGATAGGAGAAACAGCATCTGAGGATAACCTCCTGTCTCCGTTTAAATGTAAAGCTCTTCCTGATTTTTGTATTATTAACAGGCCTTTTCCGCCTCCTATTCCGAAGGCCTACCTGGCGGGACAGGCGATTGAAGAGTCCTCAAGATATTAATCCACAGCCCTTCTGCGGCACTCAGAGTCTGCTTTTCACACAGAGATTCAGGACGAAGGGAAGCTGTCAGCGTTCTCTGGATAGAGGCAACTCTCAGTGAAGCAAAAATGAAAGTTTGTCCTAGTTAAAGAAATGACGTGAGGTGCTTCATGGTAACGACTCTTCTTGCGGCTGCTTCCCTGGAGCGGAGAGACATCCCCACAGATATCTTCTGACAGGTCCCCCTGGTTGTTCTGTCAGCTGCCCTTGTGACTAACATGGGCTGGGAAGCCCGCAGGCGCTGCAGGGAGACAAGGCTGGCCCAAGTTCTTGCTCAAGACTTACTAATACCCTCTTCCATGTGATGCTAATAGCACTAATAATGCTACTAATAACAATGGGATCTAATTTTTGTTGAATGCTAACTCTGTGCCAGGCAGTGGGCTGGGTACTTAGTACAAATTATCTTCCTGGAATTTCTCAACAATGCTGTTAAGTACCTACTCTTATTATCCTCATTTTACAGATGTGTAAACTGAGGCTGAGGAGGTTACATAAACTTGCCCAAGGTCACAAAGATTGAAAGTAGCAGAGCCTAATTTCAGAAATACACATCTTCTCTCTGAAGAGGTTCCCCAGGCTGTAGAGGGCCCTCCCTAGATTCTCACCCCAGGCCGGGACAGCCAAGTGAAGAGGGGTGGGGCCGGGGGGAGGGGCTCTGGCCCAAAGGCGAAGCCCCAGGCCCCGCAGCAGTTTTGGTGGGCGCCAGTTGCGGATCCCAGTGTCTCCGTCTTCCTGTGGAAATAACGGCAAAGGTCCCTGCACATGAAAGGTCACCGTTTGCTCGTTTCCAACTAAGAAATGGAGCATCAGATGGATCTGTCGGTTTCCGTGCTGGTGTGGCAGCCCTGGGCAGACCCCGGGGAGAGAGCACTCCTTGTCCACCCTCCGAGTCCTCCCCCCCTCTGCTGGTGAGGCGACGCAATTCTTATCTAGAACTTGATATGATGTAGAAAATAATTACAAATGAAAAGGTTATTCATAATTTTTAAATGAGTTAATTAGTAAACCCAGTCAGACTCACTCATTATAGTAATTAATAATTGATTATACTTGAAATTAAACACAATTTTTCATCAAAAAACTAATTACATATCTGTGCTTTTGCCTGTTGATTAGATTGGTTGGCCTGCTGGAAAGAGTCTTTGTTAAGGATATTTATGCTAGGCTGAGACAATTAATTTGATTTTTAATAATTGACAATTCCTTACAAGTTAGTCATCACGGCCTCTGAGGTAGCTGAGCAACAAGCCGCTAATCCGCTCATCCCTTACCCACAGGAGCTGGAGGAGATCAGCAACCAGGGTGGGCACCCGCAGCCCCTGAGGAAAGCTAGGGATGGCCTCGCACCTGCAATGCAGACACCTGCACTAACTTACCCCAGCCTCACAGCCACATTTGGGAAGTAATGGGTCTTCTTGCCTATTTTCTAGATGAGGAAATCAGGGCTCAGAAAAAGAAGCTGCCCAAACACCGACAGTGGCCACGTAGCAGAGCTAGGAGTGGATCCGGGCGGTGAGAGGTGTGTGTGAGCTGAGTCTCCAAGTAGCAAAGGGAACACCCCAGACTCGCCTCTCTGGCCTGGTTCTTGGCTATGGAACCCAGAGTCTAGTTTTAACGTTTCTATACAGATAGAGCTTTATTGGAAAGATGTATTTATTCCTGTCAAGAGGCATTATCAATGGACTGACCACTAATACCTTGAGGTGCAAATTCTAGTAAATCAGCCTCAGATCTACCCCTCCTTTCCAGCCACATGGTCACTGCCTTAGTTGAAGCCCTCAGCTTCCTCTGACTCATTGACTGCAATAGGACCTGTCCTTCCGTCCTCTACCCTTACCTTTCTAAAGTGAAAGCTGACTGTCCTGCCGCTGCTGAAAACCCTCCAATGGCTCCCCAGTGCCTGCTGAATAAGGTCCTTAACTTGGCCTCCAATGTGATCTTCAGAATCTGACCAAACTCTCCTGTAGTAACTCCAATACCTCTCAAATGCTTAAAACACAGGAAATGTCTTTGCCGCCACACTGTCCTCTTTTGAGTGTGAAACTTCCCTCCCTGCACGTCTATTGATGGTTAACTCTGAGTGAAAGATTCAGCTAAAACATCACCTTTCCCAGGAGCCTCCCCTAGCCCTCCTGGCTGGGGCTGGGTATTCCCCCAGCCTGAGCTGCCTCAGTCACTGACAACATAGGGGTTACACCTCAAGGGTAAGGACCATGTCTTTAGCCCTAACCCTTAGACTATGCCTGGCTCAAAGCAGGTACCTCGTATGGTTTGCTGAATGAAAAATAAAAATCACAGAATCAGATTCAAAGACTATCAACTATCAAAGTTGCAAGGAAAAATAACGATCATCCAGTAAAAACCTCTAGTCAGAGCTTAAATCTTATTCTTACTATATAGTCATCAAGCACTATTTGTACCCTTCCTGTGACAGGGAGCTCACTATCTCCAACAGTAGTTCCTATCTTTAGACAGCTGAGGACTGGCTACACATTTTCATTAAATGGAAAAGGAAGACCATAGGATGGAAACAGAAGAGAGCTAATTTAATCACATGAAAATTTATTCCTTCTCCCTGAACTAGGCTATGCAGTATAAACCTTAAGACTTCAATGTTAAGCAAGTCTATACACAGTAAGGTACTTGACCCTTGACAAACAGTGACACTGCTTGTTCAAAAGTCTACGTGTTGAGAAACAGAAAATGTCAGTCAAAAGCAAGAGGTGTACTAGTGGTTTGTGGGGACACAGTGTATTGGTGGTGCCCGGAAGAAACTTTCATGCTGGGTGATGGTGCTTGGAACCCCACATCCCTCACCTGTAACCCATCAAAGTCTATCCATCACACACCCCTCCCCCAGAGTCTGGTGGAGTGCTGACCTCTCCCAGTCTGGGTGTTCCTTCTACCCAATAACCATAGCAGGATGGCACACACCTAGTGAGTCATCAGTATCCCCCACTGCTGTGACCACGACAGATACCATTGATCAATCACAGAGAATTTTCCTTTGAGTCTGAATACAGCCTCAGGATCCTTCTTAACACAGCTTTCTAGGAGCAATAACGAATCCATCACGTAGAAGAGAAGAAACATGTGTGCCAACCTGGCCCCGGAGCCATGAGATTCTAAGTCGATCTTCACAAGGGGAACAGAGACCTGGCACCCAAAAGGAGCTTTTTATAGCTCAAGATATTCCAGGAGGCTGCCTTGTTTATAGGACTATCATCTTCCTGATTACTTGTTATGAAATTCAAGAATCTTGAGAAGGAAGTGACTTTACAGCTCATATCATCCCAACCCCCATCTACGCCTGAATCCCTTCCGCACATCCTGAACAAGTGGGGGCCCCTGCTCCCTGAATCTTCCTAGTGACGGCTCCTGCTATGTCTCCAGACAGCCCATTGTTCATCTAACATTCCTTCACTTGGTACAGAGTCCTTTTTCACAATGGGCAGCACTCTGTCTTCCTCTGGCCAGTTAGTTCAGTTCTACTTATTGGGCTTCTACTGGACAAATCCCCTTTGCTGACGAAATTATCTCAGAATTCCTTAGCATGGGTTCAAGGCCTTTTCAAGCTGGCCTGACCTACCTTAAATCTCAGAATTTTAGAATCTGAAGGTTGGAAAGGACAGAGGGTGAAGTTGACCCCATTGGATGCCTTTATTAACAGGCTGATTTACACAGAGGCAGTAGGCTCTACACAATGCCCGCAGACCTCTTCACATTACTATCTTCCCTGGGAGAAGAGCAAAAAGGGGTCCGGAGCAGGAGACCCGAGCATGCAGGGGGAGGCATCCTGCGGTAGCAAGGTGATGCACCAGGAGGGGTGTCTTACATTGTGGAGGTGCTCTGGGGTCAGGCAGGAAGGCCCGTCCGTGCTGCTTGCAGTCTCTGCACATCCCTCGGCCAGCTCTAACGCTATGTTACTCCTGTCTCCTGGGAGTGCTCTTCTCTGGGTTCCTAACCATGGTTTAATTTTGGACCCTGGCTCCCACAATATCCTCGGACCACTTTCCCAGGCCTTTACCTTCAGACCTGAGGTCACACAGCCCAAATTTTGGCAGTTTCCATGCTACCCCAGGGCACCCCACCTCCTTTTGCTCCTCACTGTGGCGACAGAGCACCAACAGGGGAAGCCTGCTTGCTGCCCAGCCTCTCCAATTTATGCCACTCAAGTCACACAGATCACCACTTCAGACACTGGTCTTAGTGAGTGCTTATGCCTGATGGCAGGCATCCAAAACATGAAAGAGAAGGTGCTAAGCTCACTTCCAAGGATATGTTCAGAGAGGAGAAGGGGGCCCCAAGGAGCAGACTTTAACAGTTTGGGGGTACAGGCCAGCCTGGAGCCTCAGAGCTACAAGGCTCTCCCTGCATACTTTGACTGCCACGCTGGTAAGGTGCCTTCACTGCCCACAGGTGTCCTGGCCACTGCCCTGTGGGCTAATGGGGAGTCCAGGGAAGCTGGGGTGAGGGAGGTGCTTACCCACAAAGTACGCCAGCAGGATGACTAGCGTGGCTGAGATGATGATGGCGCTCAGGGCTGCACATTTCCAGTTACAGTACTTGGAGGGCTTCTTGAGGTTGAAGGCTGGCCGGGCAAAGGTGCTGCGAGGCAGGGGCCGGGGTGGAGGTGAGTACACTGTGCTGGAAGTCAGAGGGTACCCTGGTGATGTGGTGCAGAAGAGTGGGGAGGTGCCTCCCGGCTTGAAGAGGAAGTGCCTGTGGGTGGAGAGAAGTTAGAGGGTGTCAGAGTCGGCTGGCTGGCTCCCTAGGGCCCCAGGTCAACCTGGAGGACAGAGACAGCAGTAGAAGCATGCAGAGGAGCCTGGAGAGAGAGAGAATCTCACAGGAAGACGGAGGGACAGGAAGAAAGAAGAATCACATACCAGACCACAAAACAGGGCACATGAAGACGCGTTTCCACGAAACACGGATGGGACAGCCTACCCAAGGAGAAAACCACCCAAGTCAAGGCAGAAGGTGATACCGACTCGACAGAAGGCTGAATGTTGAGATCCCTTTTCCTGGGAAGGGATGGGGCCAGAAATGCTGTAGCTTGGGGAATAAACTAGCTGTTGTCCAAAATTATTGCAGTAACTTGGAAAGTGTCTAAAGTCCTGTTCTGTTCCCTGGAAATAATGAAACCTAAAATTTTTCTTCTCCCTCCGATACCTACTTTGCCAGTAAATCTTGGTGAAGGACTAGAATACCATTCACTTAAAGAAGGCTTTGGAAGTGTGAGAACCAAGAAACTGCCACTACATTCGGCCATGGTCCAGAGTCCATAGTGGCTGTTACACAGCCAATGGTAGCAAATGCCTGCAAAGCACTTTGCTCAGAAGCCGGACGGCTGTCCTCCAAGCCCCTGGTAAAAGCTCTGCAGAGGACAGACAGGCAGCTGCACCCTGCGTCCTAGCTACAGTTTCGAGGGCAGCGCAGCATGGTCAGAGCACATGGTTGCGGCCAAACTAGGTATCAGGAAATCCTCCACAGCTTGGCTTTAACCATGGCCATGGGAAGACTTGTAACCAGCCTGGGAAATGGGGTGCACTGGTTGCACTGCATCCTCCCAAGTCTCAGGGTCAAGGGTAAATCTTAGGAGTAATCTCACACCCTGCTATGGTGCAAGATGCCTCAGGCCGCAGAATTCATACTCAGGACCAGAATACATATAATGCAGGGCCTGTTCTGCATAGAAATCGCTGTATGAGATGGCTTTCAAAATGGCAGAGGCAGCCAATGAGATGCCAGGAGCTGCATATTAACAAGACTTCTGTTAATATGCTGGGGGTGGGGGTGGGCAGGGTAAACCAGGGATAAACTCTTGCAATCTGAACATGGACTTGGGAATGAGCATGCAACATGGCATCATCACCTCCCCCGAGGAGATCCCAGGGAAAGGTCTCAGGGTCCGCATGCAAGTGCAGGAGCCACGGGAAGAGCACACACGGAGAAGAAGAGCATGGGGATGTCACCTACCCGTCACTGTAAGCCCCATCATGGCGGGAGGCGCTGAGAATGTCCATCTCAATGAGGTTGTCCTGCAATGTCCCTAGGAATGGCTGCTTGCCTAGGTTTCTACGCACACATGGAGACATGAATGAAGCAATGAGTCATGCATCGATGAAGGGGGACAGTAGAGAAACACACAAAGTGGCTGTTTGGTGCAGCTGTGCATGAGACCAGCGGTGCGGTTTCCAGGCGATGGGTCTGTGTGCAAGCCACGTGTGCAAGGTGTCTGCCTGGCACAGAGCGTACAGGGGAGCATTCTCTACACAAGCCAGAATGCCTGGCTGTTGTGTGCATCAAATCACAGCTTGCACTGACGAAGACTCATTACGTCTCAGGCACTGAGCTAGGCATGTCACATCCACCTATCTCAAATCTTCAAAACAGGCTACACGAGGAAGACAGTATATCCCTATTCTACAGGTGAGCAGGCAGAGATGGAAAGGTAACAGGACTTGCCAAGCTTATCAGCTAGCAAAGTTTAAGGTAGGAATTTGAGCTTAGGCTCATCTGGTTCCAAAGCCCATGTTTTCTCCTCTACTTGATATTGTCCGCCTCTGCGTAAGCAATAGCTACAGACGCTCGTTTTGCCAGTCCACAGAAAAGAGACAAGCATTTTGGGCCATTTTTTCTAAAGCAGTGGTTCTCAAACTTGAGTGAACATTTAAAACACCTGGAAAGCTGTGCTTCCTGAGGTCCACCCTCAAGATTTGGAGTCGGTGGGAGTGGGACCTTAGAGCCTGCATTGCTTGCAAGCCCCAAAGTTGGCGCTGACCATATTTGGAGTCACGGTTCTTTGGCAGGCCAGGAACCTCGGTGATGACTGAGTGGTGAAAATGGCACCCACTGCAGACAGAGGGGTCCCTTTTGTTCCCCCAAATGCACTGAGGGCAGTGCAGCATCCTGTGACTTGACTATTTCAGACCTGGAATGAAGAGAGACATACTAGCCTTTTTTGGTCCCAACCACGTTTGCTAATTGGCATCATTCACACTTGAGTGCCCTGGATGGTGTTTGCTGACATTTTCAGGACTGCTGCCACCTCACTTGAAAACCCAAGAGCGAACCATTTGGACAAGCCGAGGCTGGCTCGCATGTTGCACGCATGCAAGGGAAGGACTAACTGCAAAAAGCTGACTTTTGGCTACGGCCCAGCTGGGGGCCTTCCTTCTGACTTCAACCAGGTCTTCAGAACCACAAAACCCCAAATCAAGTCCCTTTTCTGCCACTTTGCTGCTGTGTGACTTTCTATAAAAACTTGGACCTCTTCTAATTGTGTACTTCCTTCATCTGTAGGATGGGGACAATACTGAACTGACAAGGTTGCTATAGGATCAACTGAGTAACTCTTGAAGAATTTTTAAGGGCTGAACAAAGATGGTAGAAATACTAACACTGAGTATAAGAACTGCTATCTATCCTGCATCTCCCACGTACTAGCCACTGTTCTGAAGCTCCGCAGCTATGTCCTAACATAAATCTTCTTCCTTCCTGCAAAGTCAGTGCCATCGTCCTTGTTTTGCAGGCTGGCAAAGCAAGGCTCAGAGAAGTAACTTTTCTAAGGTCCCATCACAGAGCAGGTAAGCAGCAGGCCCAGAATAAAACCTCGGTTTGTCTGACCCCAGAGCTCGGGCCTCACTGCTCACAACCCTGTGTCACTGCCCAGCTGTGGCTTTGACCCCGGCCAGCTTCCCAGACCAAGATGAGGAGGAGCTGTATGAAGTACCTCAAAGCTCCACCGCACGTGTTCCCAGGGACAGTGAGAGCACAGGAAACACTGTTTTGCAGCTGGGCCACTATCACGGCCATGGTAGCGGGGACCTCCCGTTCTAGGGAGTCCTGAAGCCTGGCTGGCAGGCTGCTCTAGTGGTGTTCAGGGACCTCCCACAGTGACTGAGGGAAACTGAGGGTTGTGGAAGTCCCTCAGAGTGGCCTCATTTCTGTCACCAAGGGGGCGGCCTCACGGCACATGGAGAGGCACATAGGCCCTGGGGTCAGACTGGTCTCAGCTCCATCACTCACTGGCCCTCAGGCAGGTGAGCTGACCTCAGATCTCAATGAGCATTAACAAACTGGGAGAATCACTCTCCTTATAAAAGTTAAAGGGTAATTTGGATCATGCCACATCTCTACTCACAACCCTCCAATGGCTCCACCAGAATAAAACCATAGTCCTTCCCAGAACTACAAGATCTTGCAAGATCTGGTCCCCCAGCAAGTTCTATTTCTGTGTGTCACACACATCAGCCTCCTTGCTGTCACTCCAACAAGCTAAGCCTTTGCTGTTTTCCTGAATCGCTTTCCCCCAATTTCCTGCCTAGGTCACTCCCTCACTTCTCACCCTAACTAGAATAGCTCCCGCCCTCCCACCCTGGCCTCCTGTGCTGCTTTAATTTTCCCCACAGGACCAGACACACACCATACACACATGCTTATTGTGTTTTTTTTTTTTCTAATGCAGTTTAAGTTCCATGAGGATAGAAATCTTATCTTACTCTCCGCCCATGTGCCCAGAGTCTAGCAGAGTGCCTGGAGCATGGCAGGAGGCGCTCAGTAAATGTTTGCTGAAAACTGTGAATGGTGGGGTATGAGAAGGGAAGCACTCCTGGCACACGGCAGGCACACGGTTGTTGAGGGTAGCACAGGGGAGGTTGTATTACCATTTCCTCTGTTCGCTGCACTTCAGGAGGGAATTTTCAGTCTTTCTACAGTTCATATGCCAGGTCCCAGCTGGCCCTCCCTGCCCCTGCCCAGAGGGCCCAGGATGGAGCTCCTGCCACCTCCCTGGGGCCTGAGGCTGCCTGCAGGGCACGTCCCAGCGAACATCTGGAGGCCTCCGGCTTGCATCACTATTCAAAGACTAGGCTCTCAGCCAGTCACATCTATACCTTAAAACCCATCATAAACAAACACATTCAGAGAAAAAAAAGGCATAATAAATAAAAATCAAAATGTTAACAGTGGGGATTTTCCAGTGTCTGGATCAAGAGTGATTTTTATTTTTACTTTTATAATTTAAAAAGAAACGGTTTCTTCAAAGAGAGAGGACACTTATGTAAGAGGGACAGGTCTTCAGGAAGAGGCAGTGCAGCAGAACGAGGGGTTTCTGGAGTGCCAGCGCATAGGTTTGCGGAAAGAGCTCTACGCTCACGCCAATTTGGGAGGACGTGAACACCTGCCGAAAATGCTGCCTATCCTGAATGCTCCCACTGTCCTGAAATAACCTCACCTATACTTTTAAAACTTAGTTCCGGGTCCAATTATTAGGCCTCATTTGATTGACGCTGGAACCAAAACCCAGAGAGGCACGTGTCCTGCTCCCACACACACTGCAAATCAGTGGCAGGGCTGAACCTAGATCAAGGTGTTCTGCCTCCTGGCTTAAGGCTCCCCACTGAATTTCCTGTCTGCCTCCCACCCCCAGCATGCTGGGCATCCTGTTCTTCTGGAAAAGAGAAGTTACAAGGGTTTCCTGGTGGGGACCCCAAGTTCCCGAGTCCTCCTTGAGCCACAGTCTTGTACGGTCTCCAGCTCATTGCTGCCGGAAGACAGGTATGGACATTGAATTCATTGGACTCTCACCTTAGTGGGTGTTGTTACCTTATTATGCAGATGTGGAAACTGAGTCCCAGATAGGTTAGGTGACTCCCCAAAATCCTATGGCAATAACGGAAGGTTGAGATGGGACTCGAACTCAGATCTCTCCGACCTCACAGCCCCAAGCCGTCTCTCAGCAAAAGACACTGAACGCTTGCAGGGCCCTGCAGCCAAGGGCGGTGTTGCTCCTAAAGCTTTGCTGGAGTGGAGGGGACTGGCTCCCCTTTAAGCCTGAAGGAAGGCCTTAGACTAGTCCCTGAATTGCCTGAAGGGGCTTTCCAGTTGCATTTCTCTTAACCAGGGCAGGCTCAGCTCGCCTCCCAAGGGCAGAACAAATAGCTTCTGGGAAGGAAATGGCCAGGAAGTTGCAGTGGCCACCTCTCCACTATTGAACAAAGAAACAAGAAATGAAGCAAATCTTCTAGGCCATAGTGACCCTTTCAAAAGGCTAATCCTTTAAGATTACTGCCCTATTTAAAAAGAGGTTGATAACTACTCATCTCTGCTCCTACCACCCTCAGGCCCCAGGCCCACAGCAAAAGTGTAACCTCTTTTTCATATAACTCCAGGCCCTCCATTACTGATCCCCCTGTACTGTCAGCTCCATGAAGCCTTCAGTGCTCCCACTTCACCCAACTCTTAGTCATCTCTCCAAGATAATGAGCTCTCCCTTGGCTCAGTGCACAACTGTCCATCACCTCAGAATTCCTTTCTCCCCTGTCATTTCCTCCAAATGCCTGCCCCGGAAGCTACCTCTCATAGTCAGGTGGCACTGGGTAGTGGTTAGGTATGTGGACTCTGGAACCACCTGGCCTGGTCATGGATCCTGGTGCTGCCACGTACTGGCTGTGGTTCCTTAGGCAAGTTACTTAACTTTTCTGTGCTTCAGATTCTCCATCTTTAAAGGGATGAGACTGCCTACCTATGCGGAAAAGAGTAAAGACAGCAGTCTTGACTGCTATCGTTTCAAAGGCCTGCTTATAAGGTTGGCCCTTGGCTGGTGTCTAGAAACTTAGGTTGCAGGCAACTGTCTGCCATTAACTGTTAAGAGTAGCTGACTGCCCTGGCTGTTGTGGCTCAGTGGATTGAGTGCCAGCCTGAGAACCAAAGGGTCACTGGTTCGATTCCCAGTCAGGGGACATGCCTGGGTTGTAGGCCAGGTCCCCAGTAGGGGGGACGTGAGAGTCAACAACACATTGATGTTTCTCTCCCTCTCTTCCTCCTTCCCTTCTCCTCTCTCTAAAAATAAATAAAATCTTTTTTAAAAAAAAGGGGTGGCTGACTCACTGTACCTAAAACATTTGTACAAAATATATGGCTTATGGTGTGCTAAACACCTACTTTCCCTCTGGGAGTCTGGAATGTGGGTACTTGGCAGGCAGAAGGTGCCTATGGGCACTGAGTCTCCAGTGCGCTTCCTTGTTTGGAAGCTCATTAGAGCACCCAGCAGGGCTCTGTGAGTGTTTGTTATGGTTGCTGCTTGATGTCCAAGCAGAGGGAGCCACACCCTCCTTTCATCACCCAGTGCCCCCAGTCAGAGCATTACCCAGAGTGCGGTCCTCGTTCGTTCACTATGGGTCGGGTCTGACTCCCTCACCGGACTGTGAGCTTTCTACATGGCTTATGTGTCTTACGCAGGTCTGTGACTGAATCACCAGATGGCAGGGATCACTGTCCATCCCAACTCCTTGCAATGCTCAGGGGTTGGCATGGTCCACCAGAGGTTCCTTCGTGCCATTCCGGGAACCATACTGGGGCTGGGTTGGGGACCACGAGGATGTCCTCCCATCCCTGAGGGTGAACAGGGCTGTTCCTCAAATTGAGTGTGACCTGAAAATGGGCCCCAGGCTCCCACACCAGGCCTGAGATCAGATGAGCTGGAGCCAAGGTCTGGCAGCCTTTTGCTCTGGCTTCCCCTTCATCAGACAGGAGCCTGACGGGTTATTAATCAGATAGTCCCTGGGAAATCAATTAAGAGTCTGCTGCTGCAGAGTGTGAGGAAGTGGGTCAAGGTTTAGGGGACCCTGAACACATGGCTTCCACCAGAATGGACTACAGATGCACCTGCAGGGCTGAAAGAAACATCTGACCCCAGCTCTAGGGAGCACTGGTAGGCCTGGTCTCCCCCCCTGGGGACTCAGCCACCCTTAGGGGGTGCCTTAGTCACAGTGGAAGCAGAGAAAGGAGAGGGTTAACCAAGTCCTCTCTCTCCTTTGTCCTTCTGCTAGCCTTTCTTTTTCTGCCAGCATGAAATCTAAATCCCTTCTGGTCATCCTACCAGCTGTTATGGTATTTTCTCAGCTATTTTAGTGTCTCAACAGAGACTCAATTTGACAATTAGGGAAATGCCTGTGACTGCTTCTCTGGCATCAGGAGGCTCCCTGTTCCGGTGGGGCTTGGCTAACAATCGTTCAGGACAACTATCGCAAATAGACCCTGCTCTCTTGGGCATCTCGACCTCTGTTCAGGCTGTGCTTCTCAGGCACCCCCTACCACCTCAGCTCCACCTGGGGACTCCTGCTTGCTCTTCAGTTCTCAGTCACACAGCACCAGGTCCACTGGGAAGTCTTCCCTTTGTTCCACTCAACTCTCAGGTGAGTACAGTTATTCATTTCTTTGTTCCATCATTCATCTATTTTACTTGAGTATTAATATTTATCAAGCACCCATCAGGATGCAAGCCCTGTGCTGTGTGCTGGGGAGTCCAAGGCAACTAAAACACACATTCTCTGTGCCTACCTCTATCATAACACTTATTCTACCGCAAGAGTCTGTTCTCTAAAGTGTCTTACCTGTTAGGCACACAGTAGGCCTACAGTGAATATTTACTGAATAATAGAGTGCTACATAATAAATAGTTGAGCACTTACTATGTACTAAGACATTTTCAGACATTCCTCATGCATTTGCTACAACAGCCTTATGAGACATGATGGCTGATCGGATTAAAAGTGTCTAAAAATTCCTGGGCACTTCTCCCTTTGAGAAGTGAGGATTATCGTCCCTGCCCTTGAAGCTGGCTGGCCTATGACTGCTTTGACCAATAGAATATGGCAGAAGTCACACTAAGCCAGTTTCAGGCAGGCCAAGCCTTAGAAGGATCAACGACTTCTGTCTCAGTGCCATGGAGCCCTGAGCCCCTGAGTGTGAAGTGCAGCTCCCTGCTGGGAAGGCTGTGCAGAGGCCCTGAGGCCACATTAGGGGGAGAGGAGTCCCAACGAGCCCACTTTTCAGCCGTCTCCCCCAAGGTGTCTTCTCCCCCAAGGTGTCGGTGTCAGCCATGTGATTGAAGCCACCTTCAGACCAGCGCAGCCGACTGCTAAATACCACGGATCGACCTCAGTAGACACCACGTGCTGCAGAAAAGGAGCCCTGCTGAGTGCTTCCTGAAATCCTGACTCACGGTGTGAAGTATAACCAACTGGTGGCTCTTTAAGCCACTCACTTACAGGGTAGTTTATGTGTGTGTGTGTGTAGCAGTAGATAATCAGAACAGGTAGTTACTAACATTTTCTCCTTTTTTTAAGGGAAAAACATAAGGCCTAGGTTCACAGCTAGTGAGCACTGGGGTGTGGATTTGAGCATAGAGTGTGTCTGCCCCTAACACCTGAGCTTTGACCAACTCACTACAGCAAATGAACCACCACTTGTGTCCTCCGAACATCAATCAGGACCAGCCCTACCTCTTCCAAGGAGAGAAAAGACACAACCTACTATTTCCTCTCAACTCCTCTGGTGAGTAGGGGCTCAATAAATATATTTTGAGTGACTTATTTTCTTCACAATGTTAGTATGGGAAGCATATACATACGGAAAAAAGGGAAATGGTTTTTATAATATGACTGTAATGTCAGACACTGTGCTGTGTGCTTCTCACATGATATTTTATTGATTTCCTCCCAACCCGAGAGGAGTGCATTCTTATCTCAATTTACAGACGGGGACATCAAGGTTCCGGATGTTGAGGCACTTGCCTGGCTAGTACCGTATTTTTCGGACTATAAGACACACTCCCACCCCGCCTCCCCCCAAAATTTGGGAGGAAAATGGGGGTGCATCTTATAGTCCAAATGTAGCTTACCTGGCTTGCTGGGGTGGGGGGAAGGTGGCGGAGCAGGTTTTTTCCCCTACTTTCCTCCTCTAAAACCTAGGTGCGTCTTATAGTGTGGTGCGTCTTATAGTCCGAAAAACACGGTGAGCGTTAGAGTCAAGACAAGGGATCCAGGAGGTCAGACTCTAAAGCCCATGCTTGTCCCACCTCGCCAAGTTGGTCAAAACTACTTGTGGTTCTATCTGCCAGACTTGACCCTGATCCTGCACCCTGCTGGTTTTGTGCCATCAACCAGCGACGGTCAGCATTAAGATCCAGAATTCTGATTGTGTTATCTATTATGTTCGGTGCCCCTCCCAGTTCTAGGCCATCTTGAGAGGCACAGAACTCGGGTCACAGAAGAAGTCTGTGCCAAACATTTCACCTGCTGTTTCAAGGATGAGCAGGACTTCACGAGACCAAGAAGGGAAGAGGAGGGTGACTCTGGCAGAGCACTATCCAACAGCAGGTGCAAAGGCACTGAGGCAAGAAGGAGATGAGGAATTGGGGGAAGACTGATAAACACACACACATGCACACCATATATTGAATATTAAATACATAATAATTACGTTATACTTAGGCATGGATATATATGAAATGGTGTACATGAGTATATGACAGCAACTTAACAGGGTTATCATTTGGTAGTAGAAATGAGTGATTTTCTTTTCTTGCCTATTTCTGTTTCCTAACTGTTCTACAGAAAATTTATCACTTGAGTAATAAAATACAAGGGAAAAAGAAGTCAAAGTTCTAGGTAGTTTGAGCAATGGATGTAAGAGGACAGAGGGTCAGAAAGGCAGGTGAGGACCGGCTGATGAGGCAAGAAAGGTAAGCTGGGACCACCTTCGCATCTCAAACTAACCATCAGGAAAATGTCCCTGCTGTTTATGTTCTATCTTCTGTTTCCCTGAAAAACCTGGGGAACCACTTACTTTGATCCTAAGTGACAAAAATGACCATCCAAGCAAAGGGAGTGACTACCGCGTTCCATGCAGTTCACCGGAACCACCGATTATGTGCTGGCTTCTTTCAGCCGTGTGCCCGCATTCAGTAAGCACACGGGGAATATGGAGATCTGATTAAGCTCCTTTGGGTGGGATGACACATAATTATCCAACTTAGTCACTGATGAGAGCAAAGGAGACATATGGGGAAAAGTCACACATGATTTTAAAAGATGTCAACAAAAACAATATTAATTAGGAGACTGGAGGCGTGTGGCAGGTTGGGCTGTCTCTCTGAGAAATTCGCCTTTGGAAAAACCACGCTGCAGGAGTAGGTGGCACAAAAGGATGCGGAGTTTTCTCTCCCTGGACCCCACAGGGTCATTGTGCAAATATCACAGTCATGTGCCAGGCAGAGTCAGATGGGTGCACTTTCCATGTATAGATTAGTTTGCCTTCCGTAAATGTATGATTTTGTCCTCTCCACAGAAAAAGAGGAGTCTGAGATAATAAAATCTACATTTCCTACTACTTTGAGCAACAGGGTAGAAAATTAAGAGGTTCCAGTTGTGCCACCCTGGGACACTTCATCTCTAGTTGAGAGAAAGTGGGGAAAGGCTCTGTCACCCAAAGTCAACAGTGCTTATCTCAGAGGGGTAGGTACATGGGTAAATCTAATTCTCATCTCTGCATTCTCACCAGTGAGATTTTATTGTTCTTATAATCCCAACAGAGTTCAATCTTGGGAAAATAGTGGCTAGTCAGAGGGAAGGAGGGCAGCTACAGAACTGAAGCTGACGGAAGCCGGGAACCGAGGAAGCCCCCTGCTAGGCTGGCAGAGGGAGCGGTGGCTGTGGTTCGGGGAAACAGCCCTGCACGTGCAATCGGGCACCCTCAGCGGTACGTCAACGGCTTCTGACCCTCTCAGATTCTCAGCTTCCTACACTCGCCCATGGACCCCTGATGATAATGCCCTTTATAGAACTGTGAGGGTTACACCATATCACAGGTATGAAGCTCCTGTAGCCCAAAGTGTACAATAGGAATTATCTGGACTCTGGGTATAAAGGGGATAGGCCAGCAGGAGAGGAGAGCCAGGAGAGGGGTGCAGAGGAAGGGCGAGAACACTCACTGAGCGCCCACCACAGGCCCGGCAGGCCCCATACCAAGGCCAGGGTGACCAAATCACAGTAGGGACGGGAGGAGGTGTGGGCCCAAATCACTGAGTGAGAGCCTAATACTGTCTGCCACGTACCTGTGCTGGATACCTTCACACTCATCAGCGCCATCTACTTTTAAAACAGCCCCCTCCAGTGAGCAGCATCCCCATTGTGTGGCCAAGGAAGATAAAGCACAGAGGGGTTTAGCAACTTGACCTAGGTCATACCTTCAGAAAGTGGCAGTCTTGGGGTAGTGGCAGCCTGGTTTTGACGGCTGTTTGATTAAGTTCACGCTCTTTCTGCCCTATCTCCAGCCCATGGTCTTTCCCTCTGGAAGCCAGAGAGTTGCATCCCTAAGCTGTGTACCTGACCCCAGCTTCCTGAGACCCTGGAGTCTCAGCCAGCAGCCCTCTGGTCATCCCTAGAGGCTCAGCCCAAGCCCGCCCACACCCCGTACCTGGTCTCCAGGGGGATGTTGCTGTTGAGCAGCCAGTTGTCCTGCGTGTGCGCCGCCTCTTGCGCGACGCTGCTGGCAGGGGGCTCTCCAGACAGTGAGTGGTCCGTAGGGGCCGGGCTGGGGTTGCTCCTTGGAGTGAAGTTGCCCCGGTTCAGTGAGTTAATGGAGGCCGCGTGGTGTTGGTTGGGGGTGTGGGCGTGCGAGAGCGGAGGTGGCGGCGTCCGGAGCCGAGAGTGGTTCTGCAGGCCGCCAGGGTGATCTAGGGCACAAACACGTGGTCAGCGGACAGTGCCAGGGGCTGCATGGCTGGACGGCTGAACGGGACTCAGCAGGAACTGCTAGATGGTGAACAAGCTCTGGCAAAGCATACATATTAGTGATGCATTCAACAAATGTTTACTCAACAGGTATTTATTGAGCAGCTACTATTCTAGGTGCTGGGAATACATCAAGGAACAAAACAAAACAAAACAAAACCCCTGTCCCCATTGAGCTTAAATTCTTGTAGGGCGGAGACAATAAATAATGAAAGGAAAGACTAGCCTTCTTTGTCACTAATTTCACACTGTTCCTTTGATACACTCTCAGTTTTCAAAGTGTGGCCTGGGACCAGCAGCTTTAACATCACTTGAAAATTTGTTAGAAATGAAAATTCTTGGGCCCTAACCGTAGACTTAGTGCATCATGAACCCTTGGGTGGGGCCCAGCAGTCCGACTCCACAAAGTCTCCGGTTGATTCTGACGGGTGCTAAATCTGAGAAGCGCTAATACGTGTGGCAAATGAAACACACAGGGCTCCCTGTTTGTGACACAGGGCCCAGCAGAAGTAAGGCCTACTTGAGTGTGGCTGGTCAGGTGTAAGACGGGTGTCGTAACAGAGTTTTAATTTGAACATTTCACCTAAAACGTCATCTGGTGTGCTTGAGTGTGAGATTGTTATGTTACAGAATTACATGCTCACGATTTTGTGATAAAAGATTGTGCAAAAAAAGAGGGGGAGGCGTTATCTGTCCCAGACCCTGTATATAGTTTATCGAGATGGTGATGAATCTGAGAACACACAGCGCCGGGAAGGGGCCTGTATACGTGGGGGCAGTGGTGAAATTTTAGACAGACTGGTGACATTCTAGACTAGGTGGCCAGTGACGGACTCGTGGAGAAGGTGAATGTTGAGCAAAGGGAGTGAGCCTAATGAGAAATAACCTGGAATATATGAAAAAAAACACCATTAACATTAATTGAGCACTTACTATGTGCCAGGCACTATTTGGAACTATCTGCAAGTTTAAATGTAGCTAATCCTCACAACCCCATACACAGCAGCTACTGTTTTTACTCCCATTTTACAGATGAGGGAATCAAGATGCTTTTGTTTACTCCTTTCAACTACTCAGTAGATATTATCACCAAATTTATAGATGGGTAACTTAGAGCAGGTAAGTAAAGTGCCTAAAGGCACATGGCTAAGTGGATGATATTTACAAAGACATGTCAGATTTCTCGTGATGCCGCCCATGAGGCCAGGCCTGGAGGCAAACCTTCAGTGCCACCCACCCAAGCTACGCTAACAGAAAGCCTGGCCTTCCGAAGCTGAGGATGTCACGAGGGGGCAGAAGTGAGGAAGCTGGTTTCATCCCAGATTCTGCCACTTACTAACCACACAGCTGTTGTTACGGACTGCCTGTCTGGGTCCGCCCAGTATCCCTATGTTGAAGCCCCAGCCCTGAACGTCGGTATTTGGCAGCGGGGGCTTTGGGAGCTAATTAGGTTTAGACGAGGACAGGAGGCGGAGTCCTCATGAGATTAGTGCTCTTACAAGAAGAGACCAGAGAGTTGGATTTCTCTTCCCCCACCCTGCGAGGATATAGCAAGAAGGTGACTTTCTGCTAACTAGGAAGAGGGGCCACCAGACACCAAGTCTACCAGCACCTTAATCTTGGACTTCCAGAACTGTGAGAAACAAATGTTTGTTGTTTTAACCACCCAGTCTAAGGTGCTGTCATAACAGCCCATGCTATGGCAGAAATTGGTATTGAGAAGTGCAGTATTAGTGTGACAAATATCTAAAAATGTGGACGTGGTTTTGGAATGGGGTAATGGGTAGAGCCTGGAAGAGTTTTGAAATGCATGCTAGAAAAAGCTTATATTGCCATAAAGGGACTGTTAAAGGTAATTCTGGTGAGAGCTCAGGGGACAAGGAGGAGAAGGAGAAGAAGGAAAAGGAGAAGAGAACTGTAGGGAAAGCTTCCATCTTCTTGGAAAATACTTGAATATTTAGGTATAAAATATTGGTAGGAATATGGACATTAAGAGCAATTCTAAAGAGGTCTTGGACAGAAACGAGAATGAGGTTATCAGACAATGGAAAAACGGTGACACTTGTTATAAAATGGCAAAGAACTTGGCTGAACTGTGTTTGTGTTGTAGTGTTTTGTGAAAGGTAGAAATCGTGAGCAACGAAATCAGGTATTGAGCTGAGGAGATTTCTAGGCCAAGTGGTGAAGAAGTGGCTTGGTTTCCTCTGACTGCTTATAGTAAAATGCAAGAAGAGAGAAATGAATTTAGGAAGGAATTAATAGGCAAAAAGAAACCATGACAAATATTTGGAAATTTCTCAGCCTCTCCATATTGGCAAAAAAAAAAAAAAAAAGAGAGAGAGAGAAAGCCAAAGAGGCGGCTGACTGGCCATCTGGTGAGCAGATGAACATGGGTTTACACCATGGACCTAAACAGCCATCCGAGGAGGAACAGGGCCAGTTTGAACCGAAGGGGCGGGAGATGGAAGACGGACAGCTATTGGACTTCTTAGATTCCACAGGACAGGGCGATACAGGTATTAGGCTGCAAACTTGCATTATTTGTCAAGAAAAGGGGAGACTAGCCTGAAGGTGATTCCGAGGTCATCAGGGCCACTGGGCAGTTTCCACAGGTCTAAGACTAAGACAATTTGTGTCATGTAACCTCTCGGAGCTTCAGTTTTCTCATTTGTGAAATCGGGGGTGAGCCCGTTACGGGAATCGCAGAGCTACAGTGATGTCAAATGGGGCACTCCATGGGAAGGAAATCTCCCTGAAGTTCACAGTTTACAAAGTATGCCTCTTCAGTAGTTTCACATGAGAATCCCGTATTTCATAGAGGAGATGAGACTCAGTGGGTCCACGGTCCACACCAAGGCGCCTATGCTATTCCAAAGCCTCTGCTCTTTCTCAGCCCAGGAGATGGCTTTCTGGAAACCATCAAGCTCTGTTAAGTGTGAGACACTATCACTATTATGGCTATTTTTAGTGGAAGATGCATCACTGTCTGCTTTTTAAGTAACCCAATATTTTATGCTAATGGGCTACAAAGCAAATCTGGTGAGAGTGGTGGGGAGAGGATGGGCAGAAAAAAAAACCCCAGAAACCAGAAACCCATCCGAGCAATCACTCCCTCCTTACAAACTGCTACCTTCAGGGAAAGGCCCATGCGGGCGAGGACTACCAAGTCCTTCAGAATTTGATTCACATCTGTCATTCCAGCCTCATCTCTCATCAGCTCCCTCCCTGTACCCTCCGCTCCAGCCACACTTTTCCACGGGGGACGGAGATTTGCTGAGGCAGCTCAGTGACTGAAACCTCAACTCCAATGCGGACGGAACCCAGGAGGGCCACAGAGTGCAGTTGGTACCCTCCAAAGATGTGCCATGATGCGGTCCTGGACCAGAAGGGAGAGCAGGATGCCCCTCGGTGGGAGGGGAGAGAACCTGGGGTCCAGCAGAACAGGAAGAGGGTCCCACTAAGAGACCAGACAGTCTAAGACTAGGCAGAAGGCAGGAATATGCAAGGTCATTTGTTTTGTCTAGCTGTCCTCAGATAGCACTTTAATGGAGACATTTGGAGCCTGGGACAGAAGCCAGCAGCAGAAGTGGCCTCCTGGGATGGTTGAGTGTCCCCTCTACCCTTGGCCTTTCAGGCTGCTGGCTGCAGTCCAACACACTAGAGCAGTGAGAGGGGCTGGACCACTACTGTCCAGTGGTCACCAGGAGGCCAGCAGACAGGAGTGACCTGGTCCTTGCTCCTGGCCCCACACTAGGAGTCAACCTCCTCATGACATTTTACCTAATTGACATTCATAGTTGCTGTCATGTATTCGAGCACCTATTATGTGTACTTTCACAGCCGTAACTTTTCCAGTGCTCGCAGGAACCCCTAGGGGGCAACACACTTATTATTAGCACTCCCATTTTATAGACGAGGAAGCTGAGGTTTACACCACCAGTGAGTGGTCCTTATAAATCCAAAGCCTGAATTCTGTCTACCGAACGAAGGTGCCTTTGCATAAAACACAGCCACCTGCTCGGCTGTCTTAGTCCATGGCCAGAGGCAGGAAAAGCCCTTCAGTGCAGGCAGAAGCATCTGAGGTCTGGCCCAGGACAGGGCTGCCTGCAAGCCTACAGACACCTGCTTTGAGACGAAGTGGAGATGCCGGGCTCTGGCTCGGTAGCTAGAAGCACTGCCACGAGTCCTGAAGTGATGGGATATTAACTATAAGACCACTGGTCCCAGATCCAAAAATCAATCTTCTATAAGGAAATTCTCCTATGGGGACAAGAAACATACTGGTTCAAATCCTCCCTATTTTTTGAAGCTCAGCTCAGTTGTCACCCCCTTCAGAAAGTCTTCCTTGATTTATCCTCTCTAAAGTTCTTTTTCCCTCCATTGAATGCTGACAGCAGGAAACCTGGTTCCCTCACCTCCCGCCTCCCCTCCCACCCCCAGCTTGCATACTCTGGTAGGTACAAACATTCCCATCCCCTCTCTGGCGGTGATCACAGGTCCTAGCACTGAGCAGATGCTCCACAGAGCTTACTGAGTGACTGGCCGTGTGAATGGCCTGGGCAGTCTGTCCAGGAGGACAAGGCTAGTGTTGAGAATATTTATTTGCAAAAAATGATAGCAGACCACTCTGGGCTCTCCAGGCCATGGACCTATACAGGCTTTCACTTACTTGCCTGGAGCCAGAGTTCCAGATGCTTCAGCTGGGTTCTTTGCTTTCTTTCCCTCACCCCTTCCACTCTGAGGATGCTTGGAAAGGGGACCTCAATGTATTCCAGGTTCCCAAGGGGAAGGCTTTGTGTTTGGGGACTCAACTCAGCAATGGAAGTTCATTCAACCCCCTCCCCCTCCAGAGACATGACCTTCTCAAGGAGCAAGTCTCCTCTGGTCTAAATGGAGTCTTCATTCTGCTCTTATGGCCAGGAGGGAAGACAGAGGGGAGGGACCAGAGAGGGGCCTTCTTTTCTCCCCTTCTTCCTCTCCAGTATATACTCCTTTCTGTGGAGGGAAACTCAGAATCAGTCCCTGCTTTCAGCATGTACTGAGTGTCGTTCTGCACCAGGTCCTGTACACCGGGTGCTGGGACGACAACAGTGAACGAGACAGAGGTGGCCTAAAACAGGAACTCTCCCTGGTTTCTCCTCACTAGCTGGGTGGCCTCCAATAACACGCTTCACCTCCCTGGTCTTTGGTCTGTGTGCCTGTGAAGGGGTGTACACATTCCTACGTCACCACTTTCTAGATGATGGAAAGTGATGTCCTTTGCTTAAGTGTCAAGAACACAGTGCCCTGAGCGGAAGGGCCCATGTGCCATTCACCTCTCTATTCCCAGCAAATACGTACAGAACATGGGGATAGAAGAGCAGATGAGGTAGGTGGACTTCTTGCCTGTGCGGGCAGTGGCTTCTCCCCTGCGATCTGGCAGCAAGCATCAGTACATTGCAAAGCTGTGCTGTAAACTCCAATTTACACCCTCTTCTCATGGATATAGCTACCAAGAGTATCTCTGAATCAAGCCCAAATATGAGCATTTTACTGTTATATTGTGTACCTCTGTCAGTAAAGGCCACTTCCTTATCTGAGTTTTACAAGCCTGGTTTTCCAGGAAGGTTTTTTTTTCTTTTCCCTAGAAGTTGTTGAATATATTTGCAGTGGTTGGTTCACTCGAACACCTCAGACGTTTTTCATTTTATATGCACACAAATCTTAAAGGCCGCACCCTCCAGGCTGCGCTTCCCTGAACCAAGGTCACAGTGAGGTCTCGCCAGAGCACTGGGCAGAGCCGTAGGGAACGGAAAGGATGGTGCAGAGACCTGGGCACCTGGGAGCAGATAATCTGGGTTCAGGTTTTGGCTCTGACACTCACAGACTCGGTGGCCTTGCTCACATTACTTAACTTCTCTGGAGCTTCAGTTTTCTTATCACTAAATGGAGATAACGCCCACCTTACGGGACTGTTATGAGAAGTAAATGAGAATGTATGTAAGGTGCTTAGCATAGTGCCTGGAATACGGTAACTTTTTCAAATGATCGTAACTCTGAATTCCACAGATTCGATCAAGTTATGTTGATTGAAGTGGTGAAGTGCTAAATCGTTACCATGGTGATCGCTCCACAGCCTTTACAACTGCGGTCCCAAAGCAGGAAACCTTGAGAGAGAAGCAGCAGGCACGTGTCTGGCAGAAATATGGTGTTCTTTTATTACAGTGAAGCCACTCTGCACGATGCACTGGCTTCCAGGAGCCCTGACCTCAGGCAGGTGCCTACAGCTCAACAAGCAGATCAGGAGCAAAGAGATGGATGCAGCCCGATGCTGAGAACTGAACACATGGGGTCTCCATGTCTTCAAAGATGAGAGCCCCTTTCCGTGTTAGGTAAACACATCAGAGCAAACCAGGGTGTGGATCTGTCCTGGGTGCACCCTCAGGAGAGGGGCCCTGAGGTGGTTCTATCAGTCGGCAATATTAAACAGCTCTCTGCTGTGCGTAGGGACCTGATGAGTTTTAAAATGAAGATGAGTCCTAACCTTGACAAGCTGCCAGTGTTTGGGGAACAGATGTTAAAGGAAGGTCTGACAGTGGAGCACAGGAGTCTCACAGGCCTGTGTTCAGCCTTGGCTCTGTGTCTGATAAGCTACGTGATTTCAGGAAAGTCACTTAACTTTTCTGAGTCTCTAACTGCTCACTTATAAAATGAACATATATGAGGGGGGAACCTCCCCAAAACCTGGAATTACATTCTGGAGGGGAGCCCCTTGTAGTACAGGCTTCCCCCGCTAGGTGAGTGTTCTAGGAACCCATCTGTATCAGTGTACCAGCTGGGGGTGTGTGTGAGAGGCTGCTTTTGGCTTCAGTGAATTTTTTTGTTTTAAAGACTCTTTCAACGCTTTTGCCCATTTAATGATGGATGACTTATGAGCTCACCTGCCCACACTGCACTGAGTGTCCAGCAGCTGTTGATAAAAAACAGCATGACCTCCATGCCCCACCTTCCCTAGTCACCCAATTGTGCCACAGGTGACTTTTTTTGTTTGTTTGTTTGTTTCCCCAGATGAAGAAAATCTTCAAAGAGAAACGTTTTGCTGATGGGGAAGAGGTGAAACAAAAAACAGCAGAAGCACTAAAAGGCATGAAAATGAATGAGTTCAAAAACTTTTGAGTGCTGGAAAAAAAGTCTCGATAGATGTATTGCATCACATGGAGAGTACTTTGAAGATGACTGAAGTTTAAATGTGTAAGAATAAATACACAATTTTTTATAAATAAATTCCAGTTTTGGGGGTCCCCCCTCATAACAGTAACATGATAAAAGGAAGAAGAGGAAAAAGGGTTACTATAGATTGAATATACAGAAATCCAGATATGAAGCAAATAAAGGTTCTTGACTTTAAATTGCTCAGTCTAATAAAAATAACAGACATTCCAACAGACACCAAAGCAAACTGGTAATTCTAACGAAGTTATACGAGTTAACATACGGAGTGCTTGCTATGGGACTGGCTCCATGTGCTTTACTGATTTAATTCTTTAACACCTCTATAAAGAAGGTGCCATCATCATTCCCCTTTTTGAAGATGAGGAAACTAAGGTACAGAAAGGCTAAGTATTTTGCCTACAGTTACAAAACCATTAAGCGATGGAGCCAGAACTTGAACTCCAGCAGTCCGGTTCCAGAGTCCATGCTGTTAATTAACCACTCTTCTTTACACACATTAAGTGTGTCAACACAGGTAGAGTGCTTAAAGTGCTTATGTTAATGCCTGTCACACGAAGGGCACTCTATAAGCGTCAGCTACTATAATCCTTGTCAGCCTACACAAGAGCCCCGCCAGAGGTGCGCAGAGCACAGAAGTGGCTGCCAGACTGACTGCTGGGGTCAGGGAAGGCTGCAGGAGAAGTGACATGTGACCTGTGTCTGAAGGGCATTCTAGGCAGAGGAAGATGCATGTGTGAGTGTCCAAGCCTGAGAGACAGAGACAGACAGAGGGAGAGAGACCCCCTTCTGGGGCACTTCTGTTAGTAGGGTGACAGCTGTGAGGGGCAGCGACAGGGCGGGAGGTGGGCACACTGGGGGCAGGCCTGGGCGTGCCCACCTCCGTGGTTGCCTGCAGCTACCGAGCAAAAGAACTCAGCCTCCTGAGAGGGTCCCCTGATGGGCTCTGAGCAAGGGAGTGTTGGAGGAACACTCCTGGTGGCCACGCTGAGCGTGACCCAGGCGGGGACAGACTACAAGCAGGGCCCAGACTGGCTGCAGATGCCGACTGCTAGAAAGAGTCCAGCAGAGTATGTTGGAATTCTTTCATAAGAGCACATGCAGGAGAAAAGGCATGAACTTCTAGAACTTCGGCTCAGGCAAAGAATTCAGATGTGCCAACAGCCCTACAATCTAAGGTGCTGGCTCTAAGAAAGGGTGCCAGGCTGGGTGCCCCTTGTCCAACCCTGCAGAACAACCGACAGGCGCCTGAAGGTCTCCCTCCGTGCTTCGGAGTTAACGATGACCCCGGCGTGCACTCCAGTCATTAATCGGGCCCTAAAGATTGTCAGATATGAAAGATGATGGTATTTAATTAAAATAGAAGACAAAACTGCAGCTGCCTGAGAATGCCAAGAGAAAGAGTTATTTGGCTTCCATTAAAATGCCATCGACTACCACTGACTCGGGATGGTGATGTAGCAGTGCTGAGAGCTTAGCTAATGACCCTTGGCCTCCACGACCAATTTAGAGAGGCCAGAAAGCTCTTTGTCACCACAGTCGGCAGCCGGAATCTAATGGCCTGACTTCCAGTCTTGGTTCTGCCTCTTTCATGCTGTATAATCTCGGACAATTGATTTAACCTCTCTGAGTTTTAGCTTGGTCAATTGTCAAGTGTATATGAAAGCACCTTGCAAACTGTAGGGTCCTGTCCAACAGTTACAGATAACTATCACTGTTATTGCTCCTCCAACCCAGGATGAATAAAAACTGTGAAGTCCAAAATGGAACCACTGGTCTGAGCATGGGGCCAGGGGCTGGATGTTTTTGTGTGGTGTCTTCTCTGCCCAGTGACTCCCTCCCTGAACAAATGCTTTCTGTTCACTCACAGGGCCACTCTGTTCATTCTGTGTGATGGCCAGTGTGCGGGGATTCTACATGGTTCTTGGCCTGAAACCCCGGGTGGACTCCCAGAGCAGGCGGGGCAGCAGACTGTGGAGCTTCCCGAGGCTACCCTTCGAGATTTGACGGGGAGAGAAAAAGAGAACCCGAAGACACAATGCGGCTGCTTCTGCTTCCTTGTTTGTTTAGTCAGGGCAGACCTTTGGGAAAACACTCAGACTATTGAAGTGCTTTGTATTTGAGACATGGTAATGAGGGGCCAGTGTCTTAAACTAATGCAAGACCCTCTCGTCTGGTACAGCGATTTTCAAATAGGGGTGTTGGGCAATGTGGAAGAAGCTGTTTTCTGGCTGTTACAATGGCTGGGAAGCACAACTGGCATTTGGCAGGAGAGGCCAGGAAAGCCAGCCACCTGACCTGCACTGCGTGGGACCCAGCGACCCCAGGGGTATACAGTCCAGTTAGCAGATTTTATTCTGTTTGCCTCTTCCACCCCATCCCCAGTTTTAGATCACTCTCTACCTTCCTCTGTCACAGGAGGGGGACCCCTAAGGGGTCACCTGGTTTCCCTTGCTCTCAACCTTCCAGATACGTTTGGCTAACAGCAGGACATTGAAAGCTATACTGGCTTAAAGACAGAGTGGTCTGGGGAAGATCCCAGGAAGAGCAAGAACTTGAACTGGGTCCCAAAGACTGAAGTGTATAAAGGGAAGGAGAGGGCATTCTAGGCAGGGGCTGGAATGAGCAAGGTCCATGGGCTGAGAGATGAGGGCCCCTTATGGAGCAGAGGATGACAGGGCTGGAGCCCACATTCAGAGCCTGGAAGGCGGGCCTGGAAGCCTGGAGCCAGAGGAGCAGCTTTAAGGGTATTCAGAGGGCTCGCCCCAAATCCCAGCCTTTTAAAGCCAGTGCTAGAGTATTCACTCACAAGAGCGAACCAGGATCCCCAGGCTTCATTAAAATGCACATTGGATTCCTCATCCAGCAGTGAATGCTCTTCTACAGTGAATCAGGGAGAGGGGCCCCCAATGCCTTTGACTGGACAGTGGAGGGAAGATGAGGCCTCAGAGTCTCTGCCAAAGAGGGGTAATCGACACCGCTCTCCATTCCCAGGGTCACAGTAATTGACGGATAAACCAAGCCAAGAGCGTCAAAGTGTATCTGTTCAAAGCATGGTGTATGAACAACTTGGCCATCTGAACTTGGAAGAATGACCTTTCAACCTATATTCACCCAAATTTCATTCTTGTTCTTGTCCCTATCAGCCATTAATTTCTGTGTGACCTTGGGCAAGGCACTTCACATATCTGAGCCCCAGTTTTCCCAACTGATAGGAGCAAGGGGTGGTGGGAGTCCCCCCCAATTCTGAAATCAAGACTTTGTCATTCTTTGCAGAGTAACCTGGGATATTTGTTAATGAACATCTGCTTGCAAAAGGTGTCACTGCAAGCCGTGCACTGGGTGTGCTGCGTGACTGCGCTCCAAAGAAGGAAGAAAGAGGTGCAGCGGTTCCTGCCTGCCTCCCTCCCTCCCTCCCTCCCTGCTTCCCTGCTTTCATTCCTTTCACAAAGGTCACTATACTAGGCCTCCTGCTGGGTTCTGGAGACACAGAGATGGATTAGACAGAGTCCCTGCCTGTACAATCTGACCAGACTGCTTGGAAAAGGCTGGCTGCAGCCTCCAGGGTGAATCTTTTCTGGGTACATGGCTTCCCCCCAACTTGAAGCTGTGTCCACCTCAGGGCAGAACTTGTCCTAAGAAAGCTTTCTCATTGTTAAGTGAGTTTTTCTTCCTTCCACTGTCACCCTCTTACCCTTTTCTAAAATGCTCTGACTCTTAGATTAAGCCCCAGATCAACAAGGAAACTCAGCTGAGAGGAGTGTGTGTGTGTGTGTGTGTGTGTGTGTGTGTGTGTGTAGTGCAGGGGGTGGGATCAGTCCAACAACGAGTGGTGGAACAGGTAAGAAGTGCGTAGAGATGCGGTGGGCCCCATTCCCAGAGGTGGCACGCTAAGAACGAGGGAGGTGATGCTCATGCTGGCTGAGCCGCTGGGGCGGGTCCACAGGAGGGACACCTGGATTGTGCGTCATCCCCCTGAAGTCTCTGGGGTGAGTTAATGCTGTCCCTGGCTTCCTTAGGTGGTTGGTGAACAATTCAGAAACTGTATTCCTAGGGGCATGGGCAAAGGGCCAGTGCTGTTAGCCTGGAAAGGAGAAGGGTTAGGGAAGGGCTTAAAAAGAGCGTGTGTCTTGGAGTCCCGGCGAAACGCAACAAATGTTTTGTGCTTAGTTCTTCAAGTCTTGTCACTCATGCCACACAATCCGTAGCCAGGAAATTAGACATCCCAGTTACATGGTCTAGTGGCCGTCTGGCATTGCAGAACTGTTCCTAGCTTCACTGTTAACTCACTCTGTCTCTGGGCAGGTCCCTTACCCTCTCTGTGCCTCAGTTTGTCTATCTGAAAAATGAGCTTCCTTCATCTTAGAGATGACCGCCTGAGGTCCCTTCCAGCCTTCGGCAGCCTGAGTCCCTGTGCTGTCCCTTGTTCCTCCCAGGGAACTGCCTGTAAGGAAGATGGTAGGCAGAACACCACTGCTGCCTTCAGTTGGCTAAAGGGTGCAAGAAGGGGCTTTAGGAGAAAGGATCAGGACCAAGGCCAGGAAGTTACTTGGAGCAACCAGCAGTTCAATTTAAGGAATCCTTCCTGCCCAGCTCCACGAGGGACTGCTTCCCCAAACAGTGAGCTCCCTGTCAGTGAGGCACAGGCTTAAATAGCTAGCCCCCACCTCTTCCCTGAACTTCAAGCCTCTGACATTCCAAAGAAATAGATACAGATCTAACCTTAATGCCTCCCAGCTCCCCAGCCCCCAATTCTGTTTTGTCTCCTATGTTCCCGAGAGAACATCACCGGCTGCTGCCAGAACCACCCACCCAATCAATCAAACCAGACCTCTGGGAGTCGCCATTGCTTCCTCCCTCTTTTTCATGTGCAACAAAGTAATGATGATTACCAAGTACTCTTTCACCTTCCAAATCTCTGGGATCCTCCCCACACCCACTGTCACTACCTTAGCTCAGGCCCTCACCTGTGGACACCTAAGCCAGGGTCATAGCCAACATTAGTGTCCCAGCCCACAGGTTCACCGCACCCCCTCCAATTCATTTGCCATCCATCAGCTGGAGTGAGCTTCCTACAAGAAAATGATCACGTCACTCCCCTGCTATAAAGACTTCAGTGGCTCCCCACTGCCCACAGGACAAGACTCCTCAACACCTGGCCTGAGCCCACCGCTCACAGCTCTCCACCCCTCTCTTCAAAAAGCTGCCGAGGTTAACAGGCTATTATAAGCCACTCCTGAAATTGCTCACTGCTTGTCTCATATCCATGGCTCTGCACATGCTGGCTTTCTTCCGCATGCAGGGCTTACTTTACTCCTTTACCTGGTTAACTCAGATTAGAAGTGACCTTTTCCAGGAAGCCTTCTCTAACCACCACCCCCAGTTTTGATTAGAGGCCCCTCTTCTGAGCTTTTCTAGCCCCACAGCTCACTCTGAATTATCATCATTTGCTCGCCTACCAGACTGTGTGCTCCAAGGGCAGACATTTTGACTTAACATATCACAGGCAGTGAGGCTAGAGGCGGATGGCTCCTCTCTTTGGGGTACATGGCAGTCACTTTTACCCAGGAGCTGTCACTGATTCTTGAGGGGCATGGTGTGATTTGGACACTCTGGGCACCTTGACCTTTAAACTTGACCTGATGTTCTCCAAACCGCACAGGTTAGACAGCTGGTCGTTGCAGCGGACATAATCTCTATTTTTACCAATGGTTGAAGACGCCATGAAGAGGAAATCAAGACAATGACTCTCAAGGCTCCCACAGGGAACAGTCTACTTTGTTGAAACAGATGCCAGCGCTGAAGGTCAGGGCAGTTTATCAGATCATTTTTCCTAACTCTGCCCCACCCCCATCACTGCAGGGACCCTGCAGGAGGCTAAATACCAGCACACGGAAAGGTGACGTCTCATCCATCACGTCAACATGCTCCCCTATATTTCATATTCATCAGTAATTTTGAAGAAACTGCTTTCTCTTGAAAGAGACACTGACATCCCTGGATGAAAGCAACAGGTGGCTGAAACCCACAGAGCATTATTGCATAATGGTTAAGTGCCACCGCTCAGCCCCAGGCTATCCTGGGTTCAAATCCTACCTCTTCCACTTACACACTGGCCACACTACAAATCTTTTCTGGACTCCAGTTCTGTGCCATGAACCTCATTCAGACAATACGGTGGCCAGGAAGGCGAGCGCTAAGCAGATGGAACTGTGTTTGAAACCAGGCTCCACCATTTACTAGCTCTCTGTGGCTTTGGATGAATCTAAACTCTGAAAGCCTTGATTTCTTCATCTGTGGAATAGGGGTAATGGTACCATCTACTTTCTGGTGTTGTTTCAGGAACTTAGTGAGACGGTGCACACAGAGTCCTTATTAGCACAGGGACTGGCCAACAGGTAAGACTCAGATGAGGTTAAATATTAATTCACTCTCATAGCTCCTTAGAAATGTGTCTAATTACATTTCCCTAGAGCTGTAGGGTCTCCGAGGGCAGAGATCATATCTGTCTTTTCACACAGTGCTTAGTCTTCCCTGTATCTTCAGCCGCCTTTCCTTACAGGCTATTAAGCTTTCTGTAAATGCTTGTTGACTGAAACTAAATTGAGCCCTTGTCCACCCAGGTCTGGGAACCAGGAGATTGTTGGGGGAAGAAAACTAATATTTATTGACTCACAATTACGAGCAGAGCTGCTATAAAGTTTTCCTCATTTCAGCCCTGATCGACATGGCTTAGTTGGTTGAACATCATCCCACAAACCAAAAGGTTGCCGGTTCGATTCCCAGTCGGGGCACACGCCTGGGATGCAGGTTCAGTCCTGGCTGGGGCATGTGGGAGAGGCAATGGATCGATGTTTCTCTCCCTCTCTTTCTCCCTGCCTTCCCCTCTCTCTAAACATAAATAAATAAAATCTTAAAAAAATAAAAACACAGGTTTCCTCCTTTCATCTTATGAGAAACACTATAAGGTTGGTCTTAATTTTCCCATTTTACAGGAAAGAAAACTGAGCCTCATAAACCTACTCATGTCTTTGTTTATGACGTTTTTTTCAACAATGGGATCTCTCAGGCCCTAGCATTCGGGGCTTTATTGACTGTAAACATTTATTGATTTTTCAAAATTGACCTGGAAAGAAAAACAGAAAACAAGAAACCTGGTCCTGGCCACCTCACTAGGAAATGATAGAAGCAAGTCCCCAACACAGATCTCTCTGCTCTTTCTACTCCTGAGGACTCCTAGAGGCAAAAGAAGAAGAAAACAAAGTTCTGAAGTACTTAGGCTAAGAGGGTATGTTCAGCAGTTAAAAGCAAACACCTCTGTTTTTTTATGACAGGACAACAATCCTATCAATAGTTTTGGGAAACACAAAGTTTTAATGTTTGGTAACACACCATAACAACAACCCTAAGAAGCAGGTGTTATTAACCCCCTTTGACACATGAGGAAACCGAGGCTCCGTAAGTCTAAGTGGCTTGCCCAGGCAGCCCAGCCGCTAGGCAGAGAGGGTGTCCAGTACCCTCTCCAGTCTCTGTAGAAAGATTTCCATGCAAACACCTCCTATCTGACCGAAGAGCACCCGTCCAACCCCAACGAGGCTGCATAGAGGCCTCTGCTCAAGTGTTCTTTACCTTCTTCTTCAGGCCATAAAAGGCCCCACTTCGGGGAAAAGGCAGAAAGCATCCAACTCATTATACAGATCAGAGAGATGCTTTTCATCATTTCTGACATGACCACATGTGGGTTTTCCTTTTGATACAAGCTCAGGAGATCTTAGGCAGGTATTCTATCCATCAATGTCCATAAATCAAGTCATACTAGAAACAGATAAAAGGCATTTGTCCTCCCGAAGTCCTCTGCAAAGTGTCCAGCTCAATCCCCAGGCCACAGAAATGTAATAATAGTACTAATAATGACCTCAAAGTATTGAAGGCTTGCTGGGCTGCTAGGTACTCTGCTAAGCATCTTAATGCACTCTTTTGCCATTTCATCTACCCAAAAGTCCCCTGAGGCAGGTGTAAGAGGAACACAACGCAGCATATTAGGAGTGTGGGCTGTAAAGCCAGACAGCCTGGGTCTGAATCCTGGCTCTGTCACCTCCCAGCTGGGTGGCCTCATGCAAGTTACTTAGCCCTTCTGGTGCTGCACTTTCCTGACTTCAAATGTGGAGAGAATAGTCATGGGGCGAGTAGGAGGATTCATGTCAAGTGCTACAAACATGCACGGTACACACTAAGCACTCACTAAGTGCTAGCTACTACCATCTCTACTTTATAGATGAGGAAGCTGAGGCTCACTGAGTCTGCTCATACTCCGTAGCTACTCAGTGCCAAGACTTGGAGTTCGAGTCTGTCTAGATTCAGCTCCCATGTTCTTGATGGTGATGGCATACTTTCCACCCTTCACCTAGCACATAGTTGGTGCTCCATAGATGGTATTATTATTCATACCTGGCAATGCCTCCCAAAGCGCTATGCTGCTGAGTCAACACTCTCCCCACACAACCTACGCCCAGCTCCTGCCTCTGCTCTTGCTACGAGCTGTTTACAGAGGAAACCCCCACAGCAAGGGCACAGACTGCACTAACTTTATTTCAATGCAAAAAGTCTTTGGGTGCCACCTGGGCTCAGTCCCCAAGTCAATTCTTTCCTCTCAGCTGTAGAATATTTTATTTTTCCAATTTCAGAATCTACTTATGTTAAAAAAAGAGAGAGAAATCCAATCAGCCCAGCTCGGGTTTGCAAAACAAATAATGCAGCCAGCATAGAACCTTAATCAAACAGTTCTATTCATAACCACAGCGATCTCTGCTCTGCTTAATTTATACAGCCCGGGGCCTCCTGAAGAACTTGCCTCTTGATACAGGGTGAAGTGCACGGGCTCAGTGACACCTCTGAAGGGCACAGATCTCCAGGCCTGGCACCTTGCTGAATCTGAAAGAAATCTGCATTTGGAGGCACCTCTTCTACCCACACCTGAATGTCATACTACATTTTCTTTTTCCTTTTTAAAAATAAGAAAATGGAAGAAGTAAACTTGCCTGACAGCTTCCTTTGTTTTCTGGAAGAACTAAGGAATTGTACAAAGGTCAGTCTTTCTTAGTGTCCAGGAGAGGAGAGGACAAGTGCTTCAGAGTCTGGCTGACATAAGTTCGAATCCTGGCCCGGCCACTCACTAGCTGTGGACCAGGACAGGTTACTCAACTTCTCTGAGAGCATTTATAAAGTGGAGATAATGTTAGCTACTCAGAGACGGAAGAGTGAGTGAGAGAACAGTGAGTTTCCTACGAGACCGTGAGATTTGTATTCCCTATACCTAGTACAAGTACTGCTTTATTGTAAGTTTAATGAAAATGTTTATTGACTACGCCTACAATCCTCACGTCCATCATTTACTAAGTGATTACTGTGTGTCGGGAACTGCTAAAAATCTTGTAATACATCATCTTACTTTATCCTGAAAGCAACATGTAAAGCATGTATTATTATCCCCTTTCCAGCTTTGGGATAACTGAGGCTCTGAGAGGTTAGGAGACTTGTCCAGAATAACACAACTAGTGAGAGGGGGAGCCATCGGGAGTCCAGGTCACAGAGGCAGAGCCAGGATTCCAACCTTGGCTCTCTGTCCACAGCCCCTCCTTCCACAGCACCCACCACACTTCACGCACAGCAGACAGCAGATTCTCAAGGATGGTAACCTCCTGTTCCTCTCTCCCTTTGCCCTCTCATGTTTCGGGATTCCCTGGGGAAACTCAGAAATCAGGGTAATACTTCAGACTATTTAGAGCAACTTTATTGCCATTTCCAGTCAACATCTGTTAAATATTTCCAGTGGGCTGGCTTTGTGTTAGTTACTGTGGCTTCCCAGGTTTCTAGACTATTCTAGATGAAATAAAAGTGAGAAATCTCCTGAACGACTGGGAGGTGGTGGGGAGGGAAGGGGCCCACCCAGGTTCCCAGGGGACCTGATTTGGCTGACTGGTGCCCTGCTCATTATCCTACGCTGGCAGGGTGGGAGGGTGGATCCCCGTTCCACCCCTGCCATGAGCTTGCTGACACAGGGTCCAGTCACCCCAACTCGCTGGATCTCAGTCCCTTCCTGTGTGAATGGTGGGGGGTTAGAGGTGGTTCATTTGCTCAGCAAGTATTTCTATCAGTTGTTTTCAAATTCTTTACTCTTAGAACCCTAATAATTTTCCCTAATTACCCAAGGTTTTAAAAATATGTTCTCAGTTTTTAATCAAATGCATGTAAAACCAATGATCACAATTTCTGATAGGACCAAGAGGATTCAGTGAAAGGACTCTTAGCATCTGGCCCACTGCTAACATTAAGCAGGCCCTGTGTTTACGAAATGAATGAGTAAATGAGTAAATAAAGGAAGAATGCTTTATGTTAAGCAGAAGAGCATAAATGGTGGGAAAATACAGAGTCAGAAAGACTTGGGTCTAAATTCCAGCTCTACCATTTACAAGCTGTTTGACCTTGGATAGGTCACTTAACTCTCTAAGGCTCAACTTTTCTGTCTATGAAAGGAAGACAATTAGACATATCTTGCTAAAATTGGGGTGTTGTAAAATTGCAGAACACTAACAATAAAAAGGAATAATAATATGTATACAGTGCTTACTATGGGCCAGGCACTGGTCTAAATGCTTCACACATATTAACCCATCTTCAGAGTAACTTTATAAGGAAGTTACTATCATTATTCATATTTTATAGATGGGAAAACTGAGGTACAAACAAGATAGTATATAACTTGCCCAGTGACTGAATTGCATCACGCAGACAGGACCCAAACCGAGGCAGTCTGGCTCCAGAGTCAGACTGCTTTCTTAAGCCTTCCACTCTCTGGCCTGGGCAGGCCACGCAGAGCGCCCAGCATGTGGCACAGTAAGTTCCACGCTTAGTAAATGGAAGCCCCAAAGGCTGGCCAGTGCAGCCCTGCCGCAGGAGAGCAGGCTTTTCACAACGATGGCAATTCCTCATAGCATCCCTGTATTTACTTGATCGTTAATGGCCTGGAAACCACAGGTAGGACAGAGTATGAGGTGTTGTCAGAGACTGGCTCTGCTGGTACTCAAAGACCTTAGTGATGGGAGGGAAAATGAGGCAAATGCTGTCTATTTAGTCTATTTCTGGAAGATGTTCAGGATTCCTCTTGCTCAAGGCTGTTTCCTTCCATTATGTCTTTGCTTCCTCTTTAGTGTAGCTGTGGGGCTTGTGTTTGCCTGGCATGTATTCTGATAATAGAAATTCTCTCTTGTTTGGGGACCTCTACTCTCAGCCTACGAGTTTGGATGGCACTGGCCTCAGGGTGGCCAATGAGAGCACCTGTTCCTCTGGCCAGTGTGTTGGATTCAGAGAGAGACACGTGACCTAGTCAAGTCCGGGTCAATCCCAGGACTCATGGCTGGTGCTACGGGGAAGAGAGGCATTCTTTCCCTGGGTTTACAAAGCTGGGGGCACAGACTCCTGGGCCGGGGGGGGGGGGGGCTCTGTCATTAGACAGGAACACCTGCATGAGAATGAGCCTGAAACAAAGAGAACAAGGTCAAACGACAGAGAAAGAGATCCAGGAAGATTTCACTACTGGATCTAATTACAGTGATGGGAAAATGCCTTTCTGGATTTTTCAGTTATATCACCCAATACATTTGTTTTCTTAAAAACAGAAAACAGTCAGAGTTGGGTTTCCATCCCGTTTAGCTGGGAGTCCGGTCTAACCCACTCGCAGGGCTTTCTCAGCTTAGAGCCTTTTCATAGCACCCCCTTCAATCCACGAGGCCAAAACTCAGCTCAGAGACCGGACCACCACAACAGACGCCTTCCATACGCCTCAGGTGGGCCTGGCCATGTCCCCTGGGGCCCCATGGACATGAAAGCACAATGTATCTGCACTGGCACACCCAGTGCCCGAACATGTGTGTGTGGCACATGTCCCCCACTGCTGTGAGGTCCTTGAGGCAACTTCTTCCCCTCCACATCCTTTGTACCCAGTCCAGTGCTTGCCACAAGGTAGGTGCATACACTCTGACATCACCAAAGTTTAAGCAAATGCTCACAAACATCCTCCATAATTGAAAAGAAATGCTCTATTCCTCTAAAGAATGAGCATTTCTACTTCATAAGAAAATGTCCTGTGATGATCCATGGATATTAAATAAGAAGCCGTCCCTTCCGAGGTGGCAAACAAAGCATGACCGGTGTGGAAGCGGGGGCCACTGCCGTGCTGAGCCTGGGGGTGGGGGAATGCCCACAGGCGCAGCGCCACTCAGGCGCCTTGTTCGAATTCTCGTCCTCCCGCTGCATTATTCACAGACACTGTTACTAATCACACTTACTCACACTGATTTCTTTTTTCTCCCCGAGGACCAGCTACCTCATCTCTCCCTAATGTCATGACTGAAATTCGGTGAAAGCAGCCATCTGATACGTGTTAGGCATCACCCCAGAAAGGAAGTCATCAAACAAGATGTTACAAAAAACCTTTTAATGTCTCCATTCCTTTAACTGCCCATGCAAATCAGGCAGAATCATTCCAAATGGAGAAAAACATGCCTGAGGCTGTGGCTGTTACTGATGACCCTTCCTGTGTCGGGTGCACCAGAGAGGCATCTTTGTGATGGTCTGTCTTCCCTCGCCAGCATACGCTGAGCCTCCTCTGTGCCAGGCACTGTGCTGGGCACTTTAGATATGCGCTGTCTGATCTGTGGTACAGACAGCACTGTGAACTTTTATCACTACTGTTCCCACAAACGAGGAAACCATGGCTCAGAGAAGGGAAGGGATCGGCCTGAGGTTGCCCAGTAAGTGGTGGATTCAAACCTAGCTTGCTCTGGCTGGGTAGCTCAGTTGGTTGGAACATCATCCTGATATAATAAGATTGAGGGTTTGATCCCCACTCAGGGCTCATGCAAGAATCAATCAGTAAATGCACAAATAAGTGGAACAACAAATAGATGTTTCTCTCCCCCCTCTCTCTCTAAAAAAATTAAAAATTAAACAAAACACAACAGAGCCTGGGACTCGCTGGACTCTACAAGCACAGGCTCTTTCTCCCTCTCCCCATGGTACAAAGCTGGGAACAGCCGGCCCTGTAAATACTGACACGTGCACACTGTGTTGGGCCCCCTCTACAGACGGCACTACTTAGGCTGAGGGAGGAGTGGGGAGATGCCTGGATCTGCCCTACACAGACATCCCTAGACCCTGTGACCCAGCAGGTACCTCGGCTCCCTGGAGCTGAGGTCTGCCCAGGGATTGCTGGGTCACAGCGACCATGTCCAGTGACAAGTGGATGATGCCCAAAGGAACTTCAGATATGCATTTGTCTCCTCCTCTCTGGAACTCTTAGGATATTACTAAATATCACAAGCCACCACGAAGATAGAGCCTGACTGCCCTCTTCACACACACTGGAAGCCAGAGCTGTAATCAGGGGCAGTCCCTCCCCGACTCTTTGTTGGCCTTGTCTGAGCCCATCTGAACAGCACAGCAGGGCTGTGACCACCACCGGCAGGCAATGCAGGCAGGCTCCTGGGGCAATCCTGTGCTCCCTTCTCCCCATGGACTGAAATGAAAAGCCAGGGGCCTTTTCATTTTTTAAATGAAAATGGCAATGAGGGAGGTGTCAGCCTTGGGGAGCCTGGTGTCTGGCTGACAGCTCAAGGCAATTTTTGTTCTGGGCCCTCACTAGACTGAGATCTCTCACTGGCTACATCACCTGTGACCTTGGACTTTTTCTGAGGACCATGAGTACCCACTTAGAGCCCTCAAACCCACAGACCCTTTCCTTCTCTGACCTCAGAGTACAAGACCTCAGAGACTCAAGCCAATCAACTCTTACTGGTACCTCTTGTGCAGAGGGCTGTGTGACAGGCACAGAGAGCAGGAGTGAGAGGCATGGGTATCACCCCTGCCTTCAAGGCGTGGAGTCTCCTGGAGGAGACGGGCTTGGAGACAATGAATGTAACCAGATGCGGTGCGGACCTGTTGGCATACAGGGCGTATACAGAGTGGGATGGGGTTGGAAGGGATGTTCTCTTGCAAAATTGAGAGAGAGCCTAGGAGAAGGCAATAAATGCCCACCAGACAAGAACATGCAGCAGGCTCCCTGCAGAACGTGTCTCTGTCTGGTCACAGGGGCAATCTATGGAGGCCTTGAAGGATGGGTTCAATGACAGGGAAAATGGATAGAACCTACAGGGCCAGCTGAGCAATGGCAAGCACGTGGGCAGAAACTAAAGGGAGTGTGGTCTGCACCCTTCAAAAGGCAATGGATTAAGTCCTGCCCTCGTGATATCTTCATGATGACAGTTTTTGTTACTTAACTCTTCCTGGGTTTGTGCCCAGTGTCTCCAACGCGGCCCACGCGTCTACACTCTTCCTTAAATCTGTGTTTCCCCAGAGTGCACACAGCGCTCTGCTTAGAACAAAAGCTGACTCCAGTGTTCCTGACAAAATGAGGACCGCATTCCTACATGATAAGAGAACTCTGATTGGACTGACTCAAGAGCAAATACCATTTCTGAATAGTCTACCCAAAGGCCGGTTTTTATCAAAAAGAAAATCCTTTGCATGGTAACACAAAGACTAGAAGTAGATGAATCGATAGTGGGAATCCTGGTCAGATGTGTCAAACATGTGATTATAGTTCAGCAGGCATCATAAGCCCAAGGGCTTAGGACTTCAGATATCAGGAAGTTCATACAAACAGCAGCACCAGGGAGGTTCAGCAGAGAGGAGGAGAATCTCAGGATCAATGTCAGAAGAAGCGAGGGCGGAGGTGGTGTGCAGAGCACACAGCACGGGTGCCTGGCGCAGAGCTGGTGCGTGGAGATCCTCAGCATCACCCCTGACCTCACCTCTAGTTCCTGAGACCAGAGGTATCAGCTCAGCTGAGAATTTCTTTCAATGTAATATAATAGACACTTAAGGAAACAAAAATGTTTAAGGAAGGAATTCTCTGGGGAAAAAAATGCTTAAGAAAGGAATGGTTGGTCTTTGCCTTCAAACGGAAGACAGAATAGTAAATAATTCTAAGGGCAGCAGATATGATGTGGTCAGAGCTGGTCACCGGTGTATGACTGCTACAGTCACACAGGGTCCCACCCTCAGAGGACTTGCCCTTGGTTTGACGTGCTGCCACCACATGGAATTCTTTAAAAGTTTTGCACTGGGTATTGCAAATTTTGTAGCTTGTCCTTGATACAGGCAAGAACTTGGCCATCCAGTTTCTATTCTGCCCTTTCCCCACTGAGTAGTAACAGTGTGGTCTGGGGAACTGATCACCGTTTAACGTGCCTGAGTGACGTAAAGGGGACCCCCTCCTGTGGGCCAATGAACAGTTCAGGAGGGAGTACGTGACAAAGTTCTGGCCAGTAAATCTGAAGGGGGAAGTTTGCTGAAAGCTTCTCGAAAAATTCTTTTTTTACTCCCTCACCTGAGGACATGCTTATTGATTTTAGAGAGGAGAAGGGAGGGAGAAAGAGATGGGGAGAGACATTAATAGTTGCCTCTCGTACATGCCTGGACCAGAGATTGAACCTGCAACCTAGGTGTGTGCCCTGACTGGGAATTGAACCCGCTATCTTTTGGTCTACAGGACAATGCTCCAACCAACTGAGCCACACTGGCCAGGGCTCTTCTTTGTTTTAATACTTAGCAATGGAAGCCAGTCTTTCTTGCCCATTAAATGAACAAGATGTAGCATGTACACTACATCACTACTAGCAGCCATCCTACAGTTATAAGGGGGAACCAGCTCCAGGAGGATACAACAGAAACATGGAGAGAACATGGGTCCTTGATGAGACTGATGGTCCCTGGAGCGGCCAGCCCTAAAGCCTACCCTACCTTTGAGCTCCCTTTTATGTGACACAATACGTGTCCTAATACTTGGCATTTTCTGTTAATTACAGCCTAAAGCATCTTAATTGACACTGAATTGAGCAGCTGTTTTAAATCCTGATTCTGCCACTTTCCAAAGGTACGGTTTGGGGCAAGTCTCACTTTCTCTCCTCCACTGGAAAATGAGGGCAAGTAATCTGCATTTTATAAGGACTGCAGTGAAGATCAAGGGAGGCTGTGCTTGTGATGATGAGGTGTGGACAGTGGCTGGCACTCAGCAGGGGCTCAGTCAAATGATGGGTATTATGATGATGATGATGTTGGACCTAATAGATTGCTATCTACCCCTGTATTTCCTGGTGCTGCTGCTGATGAGCTGAATTTCCCAACTGCAAATAAAAGCAGCAGAAATCTTTTTCAAAAATCTTTTTGCATAAATAGCAATGTATAACTATACCAATAAAATGCAAATAACTTGACAAGCAAATTCAATCACTTTGCACATTCTAGAGGCAGTTGGTGAGTCACTCTCGCAGAAATCTAGTCACTCCCTGATCACCCATCACGGCGGAGTTTCTTCTTTACAATGCTAACCACGAGGTTCACCTACACACGTTACCATGGCAAAGCTGTGATTTTGCAAAATTCGAAATAATTTCACACCCATTGCACACTGATACAAACCCTAGTTTCTATTTTTATTGGAGTAAACTTCCAAATCTTAATTCTCAGTCTGTAGTCTTTGTTCTTTTGAAAATTTCCATCCTTTCTTTCTTTTCCAACAAAACAAAACAAAAATTACCAACTGAGATGTGTGTGATTTCAGCTTAAGAGCGACATTTTGGGTGTAGAATAAATCCTAATTCACTGGTGATGGGTGATGCGCAAATTCTATCCATCAGCATTTTAGCTATTTTGACTTTTTTTTTTTTTTTAAGAAGGTGAGTGGGAAGGAATAGTTTTTCTGTTGTCCACAACTTGGAGCACTTTGTGACTAGCTAGTTCCAAGTGACTCTTGGGAAATTCCAGTTGGGAGCAGCCAGAGAGATTATTTTTATCCTTCTTTAAAAATGTATTGATACTTGCGGGGAAGGAAAATGTAGGAGATCTGGAGTCTATTAGCAACTCAACCAGCACCTCCCCAAGCGGGGGAGCTGCCTGAACATGGCACCGCTATGCTGGAGCGATGGTGAGAATGGGGATGCTTCCAAACACACTTTCATGCCAGTTAGAAAACTGTTTCCCCGAGGCTCGCTCACATGGCTTTCAGAGGAGTGCTCCAGAAGGTCATTTCCCTGCCTACGGGCTTTCTATGGCTCCTTGATACCCGCAAGGTAAATTCCAAGTTCCTTAGCCTGGTAGTCAAGTTTCTTTAAAATCCAATCTTTTTACAGACTCATCTGTCATCATATCCCTTATATTAAGGCTCCTGTCCTAGTCACACTGAACTATTTGCAATTTTTCGAACGAGGCAATAAAAGAAAGATGCTCAACAACTCCAAGGAAAAAGAAGGCATGTGTAAGAAAGTAAGGATGGTGATAGTGTGCTACTTGGCTGAGGTGCCAAAAACCAAAACCCAACCCCCAAAGCCCTTGTTTCACATAATCATAATTATATGATGACTATGTAAATGCATATATAAATGTATATAATCCATTTAACCAAAAATGATTAAAACAATTATGCCAGGGATGTGGGAAGAGGAAAAGCAACAGAGAAGGTAGAGTAGGAATTTGTCAATTGCATGAAGTCAAAAGATAATGTCTCCAATTGATAAAATAGCAGTGCAAGTACATTATGTAGAAACACGGCGGTAAATACCAAGGGAAACAGACAGACGAGATCAGAGTTGTCTGCGGAAGAGTGGGACCTGGGGGTGGGGAGGGCTGGGGCAAGGGGCAACAATTTATCACACACATTTCCCTAAAATTTAACTTCAAAATGTTTAGGTGCATACTGTTTTCATTTAAGAATAATTACATATAAAAGGTTTTTTTAAAAGCCATAGATGCATAACTTTGACACTAGGTTTGATGTTAATGTTACACTTGGAGAAAGAACTTAGTAAACAGGGCTGCAGGGTGGCATTTTGCAGATCAAGACAACTCGCTTCCTAATGTGGTAAACGCCCGTGATTAGGAGAATCATCTGGAATCCATCAATGACTTGGGCTTTTGGAGGCTTAGGGAATGCTGCTTTACCTAGCTTTGCAGATGATGATTTTCTAGTCTTGGTGGAAAAAGATGAAAATTTTCATGATACTGAACATTTCTTCCTGCTTGTTATAAAGCATGGCTATTCAACAAGATAAGTTTTTCCAATAAAGCACTCAATTTTTTTTGTTTACACTGTACTAATGTTCAGTGAAGCATTTGCTTTCAGCCCAGTGTGAGCACGGCGCTAGGACTCTTTCACAAGGGTTACTTTGCTGTGTGCTTGGAGCTTGCTTGTTTCTGATGAATCATATGCTTGTGTGCATTGTGGCTACTAGCACAGGAATTGATTTAAAGTCAAAGTAGGTTGCTAGCTGCTGTGTGCCATTTTAATTTAATTTTTTACTGATATATTCACTTTGTCTACGGGGATTGCATAGGAATTTATTCCCATTTATTATCCAGGAAAAGAACCAATGAGGTATTACTTTTAGAAAAAAGCAAACAAAATTTGTAAGGAAAGAAGCTGGCTCTATACCACTCCCCCTCCTCTACCACTAAAGATAATGAAGCAGGTGTCAAGAAGCATTAGAACATTGTAGGGTAAAGGATGTAAATGGAGGGAAAGTTTATACAAATAAAAAATGAGAGAGATATTTGGGGGGAATGACTGAATTTGAACAGGGGCTAATATGGCCCCAGGGTTTCTCTTAGAGAAGCTTTTACCCAAAATACAGGAGACATTCCTGTCTCCCCAAGTGCTCACTAGACGAGACTTCCGTGACCACCACTCATGCCCTCCTGTGCTGAGGCGAAGGCGCTGCACTTTTTAAGATTACAAGGTGTGTGCAAAGGTGTCTGCCGACTTCTGCTATCAGTGTCCTTCCAGTCAGGAACCGTGTCAAAGCACAGAACCCCTTGGGGAACAGTTGGCACTCAATCAGGCCCTGCGCTCTGTCTTCCATCACCCTTAGGTCAAAGCAACCCTCAGCGATAGGCCAAACTTTCGTTTCCAACTTCCGGACACCCAGAAGGGTGTGCTGTGTCCTGCTAAGTCTGCCTTGCTGGGGTCCCAGAAGCCTCCCCAGGGGAGCACCTACCCTACACCTCCCTGCCCACTGGTTGCTGCCATCGAAAAACCCAGTCCTGTGCTGGGAACACGCCTTCTCTGAAGCCGTCACCATCATCACCACCCACCCTGCACTGCCTCAGCAAGCAGAGGGCTGGGGCCCCAGGACCTGCTCCCTCCTTGGCAGCCCTCACACAGCGCAGCCCTGGGGGTGCTGGCTCTTGGTCTCCACCCAGCCTTCCCTACTGCTGAAGCCAAATACCTTGCGTTCCCTGGAAGGAGACTGGGAGGCCAGGAAGAAATGAGGTCTGCAGGAGAGGCTGCCCCACCCATCTCACTGGAAAGTTTCAAGAGGGCAACATTATGCTTTAAGAAGCAAACAGGATTTTTTCTCCTAGTCTGGGAGGAAAAACACTATTCTGCTGCTAATTCCTAATGTAACAGCTCTCTCAACTACTAGGGTATGTAAATGTATGAGAAAGCTAAGACAATTAGAGTGGTGTTCTAAGAGTTCAAAAGTCTGCAAGGGCTTGACAGAACAGATTCCGTATCCTTGAAATGTATCTCGGAATACATGAGAACTCACTCTACAATAAAAAAGGGAGTTCAGTGGGTGGTAATAGTGTGGGCTTTGGAATTAGATCCACACAGGTTCAAATTCCAACTCTCCCATTTGCTGGCTCTGTGACTTTGTACATGTCACATAACTTTTTAAAAAACCCTCACCTGAGGATATTTTTATTGATTTTAGAGAGAGAAGAAGGGAGAGGGAGAGAGAGAAACATCGATTTGTTGCCTTCCATATGTGCCTCGGGTGGGACCGGAACCTGAGGCCTAGTGATGTGTCCTGACCAGGCGTGGAACCCGTAACCATTTGGTGTACGGGATGACACTCCAACCAAGGGAGCCACACCGGCCAGGCTGTTGCATAACTATTGGCATCCCATTTCCCTCATCATTAATGGAAACAATGAACCCTAGTCTATAGTTATGTGATAAATTGTTGCTAAGGATTAAATAAGAAAAATAAGAAAGGCACTCAGCCCCACGACAGGCACCAGGTGTGAGCACTGGCTGCGTGGAGTGGCGCTCCGACGTGAGGCCAACTGGATTCAAATCCAGGTTCCACCACCTACGAGCTGAGTTGGAAAGTCTTGGTCTCACTTTCCTCATCTGCAAAGTGGAGACAACGCGACCTCTGTGGATGTAAAGATCCCAGTATGGTGGTATAAGACACTTTCTCTCTTTATGGGTTTGCAACTTGAAGAATGAAAAACTCACCTGGCTGGAGGCTGAGAGCAAAGCGAACTGTGAAGCTGATGGCTGAGGCCTGGAGCACAAAGCCCATGCCGGTGGGTGGGCGAACCTGCAGGTGCGCGCCTACACCTGCAGCCTGGAAGGTCACCAAGCAGAGAAGACCCTCACCCTTAGAATGCTCATTATCCACGTCTTTGGCCCATTTGCCCACACATCTGGCCCACTTAAAGGTTGCCTGTAAATGCAGAGCACTCCACCTGCCTGCCAGGATATTCTAGACATTCTCCGGCTGTAAACTCGGCTGTCAGTTGAGGCTGAAATAGGCAAGACAAAGAAACAGCAATCAAACTGCTTCCGTGTGCGGCAGGTAATTACGGAATCTGCTAAATCACAGTGATTAGGCCTCAGCAAGGAGAAGTCAAAAGGAGGCTCCAGCCACTTTACAGGTGGGAGGGGGGAAGTTTAATTAAACAGCTTCTTGCAACTGATTTAATCTCTTCTTTGGATAAAACCCCCAGCAGGTTCAGAAGGGACCAGAGGGAAGAGAGGGCCAGGGAAGGGGGATCCAGGGAAATCCTCCCACAATGGGACTGCCTAGGTCTCTAAATGGTTCTCGGGGAGCCGGGTGAAACAGAAGGCAATGGCCTTTATTATGGAAATGTAAGACTTAGTTGAGGATCAGGGCCCCTTGGGGAAGGAGGGAGAGAGGGCACCCTGTTCTAACAGAAGGTAATATCCTACTGGGGCTGGGGCCGATTTGCATAAATACAGCCCAGCCAAGCTTCAGGTGGCTGTAGATTTTCTCTTGAAGGAATTATTCTTCACGTGTCAAAAGTTCACCACCCCCAGACTCTGTCATTTTGGTACGAAATGTGCCATTTTTAGCCACCAAACACTGAAAACAAAGGCGGCTCTGCCGGGAGCCCACTTTACCACCAAAGGTTTCTTTGAAAACTAATTAAACTTGGATTCTGGACTGAACAGAATCCACTGCAATTGTGGGGTGGGGATGGAGCAAGGGAGAGAGACTTCACGACTTAGACTTGGGGCAGCTCTCGCCTCTGCTCAGGGCTAATTTTCATTTTACCAGGAGAGCTTTTCAGGCAAGAACAGGCTTCTGCAGACTGGACAAGGGCTGGCTGAGGTGGTGTCCCCCAGGGAAAGACAGTGCAAGAAGGATGGTCACTGAGCATTTAATGCTCTGTGACTGTGGACAGCTTATATGACTTCCATGGGCCTCATTTTCCGTACGGGAACAATGGGTGTCCTTTCTCAGGGCACCCTGTATGGTCACAACACGGTGAATAACATTGGTATTATTAAATTGACATAGGAAAGACGAAAGAGAAGCCGACAGATCACTATCTTCCCAAAGCTCCGTCTTACTCTGAAACCTGCTGTGGCTCCCCACTGCCCACGGAATACAGTCCCATACCTTCTAATTAGAGAGCCAGCTAGCTGTAGTGTGGCGAGATTGCGGGACTTGGAGCTAGTCTTTGCATACAGACGGCCCCTCTGCCTGAAGCCCCTTTTCTTCCTTTTACATAGAGCTAAGTGTTACTCATCCATTAGCTGTGAGTGATCCAGATAATGACTTAACATCTCTGACCCTCAGTCTGCTGGTCTATAAAATAGGAGAAATGCAAAGCCTCAGTGTCATTGTCTTTGGGAAAATTAAATTCACCCACCTATGTGAACTGGCCTGAGCCACAGGAGGTTCTCAGTCTAAAGAGTACCAGGAAAAGGGCAAGAAACTTATCCCCCCAAATCCTGATTTTTAAACTTGAAGAACACCTCAGATATGTAAAAATGTGAACAGCATGGATATGAGCTCTTTCTTCTGACCGTGGCAATGATTAAAGCCAGGGCTTTAGCAAAGGATAATTCGACATACTCTAACCCTTCAGCGGCAGGAAGCTATCTTTAAAAGGTCATCTTTTCTGCCCAGACTTCATAGGGTCCAGGGGAAGGGTTTTACATGGCTATGCTTTCATTTTGCAGTGTTGCCAAGTGGATTTGAGAATCCACAGGGCCTCATCTGTTGTTCCTTAAGCAAACATCTAATGTAATTTGAAAATTCACTTTATCATTTTGATGGCCGCCAGCAACTCTTCCCCCTGCCTGCTAACCCCCCGCCCCTTTAGGGAGGGGAGGGCATTTTTTGAGCATCCCCAAAAGGTGCCAGATGTACACGGATTCCCTCTGTCTACCAGTCATGAAGAAAATTACAAAACAGGTTGTGGAGAAGTGCCCTGCCCACGATTTCCTGATATGGCTTGCAAGGTTTTTTTCTTCCCTCTCTTCTTTCTCTCTCTTATCAGAAGCCAGTATTTTTTCAAGGCGTGCTATCTCTGAGTCCTAACGTTAAAAAGCGTATCTACATCCCTGGAAGGAGGCAGGGTAAGAAGGGAGTCAGCAGGGGCTGGAGAACTGTCTGACTCTCAAACACACAGCCTCAAGCCCAGGCTTTCTCAGTTGTGAAACACAAAAGATGAGCAGTAGGAAACAGGGAGTGGGAATTACATTTGCACCAAGACATCTAGAAAATAAAGCAGGAAGTATTATTTACTGGTCACTGATCCCATATGGAAGGAAGGAAGGAAGGAATGGGAAGATGTCAGCACCCACTGGCTACTGGCAAACTATTCTCTTAATTAATCTTGATACGCATCCAGTGGAGGAGGCGTTACTGTTCCCATGTAGAATACCTGGCTCCGTGACTGGCCCAGGGTCACTATGCTGCTAAGGGGTAAAGACACTGTGTGAAATGGTAAAGGATATGGGTTCTGAAATCGGAGCAGGATTCCGGCCTAGGCTGCTGTGAGTTCCCCTCCTTCCTGGCTTTATGACCTCAGGCAGCTTTACGGAACCTCTGTGCCTTAGTTTCTTCATTTAAAATGACAATGATAATGGTAATACCTGCCTCGACAGGGTTACAGGAGGATTTCTTAGAATAATTCTTGTAAAGCACTTAGTAGGCTGCCTGGCACACACAAAGCACTTTGTAAAAGCTATCCACTGTCACAGGTAGTAGCACCTATAAATTAGAAGCTAGTGTTGACCGTGGACTAGACCTCCTGCCTGGCTTCCTGACAGCATCTGGGGCAAAAGGCTGCCCAATGCTGCCCCTCTGGACAAGGGAGACCAGGTTTCTTGTAAGGAGGGGATAATCCCTCCCTTAAAAGAAGAGGAAGAAATAAAAAAGTATATACAAAGAACTTCACACAGTACCTGGCACCCAGCTGGGCTCAGTAAATGGCAACAATTATCATCATTATAACACATGTGAAGGAATTTAAAATTAAAATGTTGCATAAAGTCAACATATTGTTATTAATCGTACTGTATCTCCTTCATAGGTCCTCGGTGAAAGCATAATTAAAGATTAGCTAAGGCTACAAGGTTGGCTTCCCACATTTTCTTTTTGGTTTGGTCTTCAGTGCTGCTTGTAACTTTTATTCAGGCCTCAGGCAAGACATAAAAATACTCTCCAACACCTAACCACATTAAATGCCAATGAGGTTTTGCAACATCTAAACACAGAGAACACTGCTGCTGATTTGTTAAGTTTAAATCTCAGAAGTGTGAAGAGGTCAAGGAAGTTTGCTCTGGGGCAGCGGTGCAGGTAGCTTGGAGGGCAGGTAGACCCGAGCTGGAAGCCACGGTGCACACGCAAGCCCAGGGCTCACTCAGCCTACCCAGGCCCCAGAAGAATGAAGGTAAGAACACTTGGATCTGGAAGAGACATAGCGTGTTGCTCCTGGCAGGTGTTCAATAAATGTGAACTCCTTCCTCTCCTTTGCTTCACCTTGCATTTGGCTATTTCTGTTTACCAACTGCAGACTCAAATTCAAAATACCTTCTTAGGGAAAGGGAACCAAATTGGCTCACCGGTTTCCTACTGCAAAGATGCACTGGGAATTAGGCCTGTCTGTGTGAATGATACTCTTGGGAAGTTAAAAAATACGCACCACTTAGGCAAGAACTCAGGGCAGTATGTTCCGCCGGGGAGGGCAGCCCTAGTATGGACTGTCCTCTGCTGCAAATAAAGGCCAAGAAAGGGGGCTGGGACGGTACTTCAAAGGGAGACACTGCAAAAAGGGCAAGTCCGGGCTACAGTCACGGTCACAGTAACACTCGGCTTCCATCCCGGCTCTATTCATTCACATACTCAGTTTTTCACGTCCCAAGCCCAAAAATCTTAGAGTCATTGGAGTATGACGTGCTCATTCAAAAAAGGGGGAACAGCCCTGGCCTGGTGGCTCCGTTGGTTGGGGCATCATCCAATGCACCAAAGGGCTGCAGGTTTAATTCCTGGACAGGGCACATACCTAGTTGTGGGGTCAGGGCATGTATGGGAGGCAAATGATGGATGTTTTTCTCTCTCAGATTGATGTCTGTCTGTTTCTCTCTCTCCCTCTTACTCTCTCTCTCAAATCAATAAACAACCCTCGGGTGAAGATTTAAATAAAGGAACGGGGGTGGGGTGGGGTGGGGAGCGGCTGGCGACAAAGTTCTAAGACAATGGCACAAACAAAATTCACAAGAAAACCTCAACGATCGTCCCTCCTTGTTTTTGCCATGTGATAAGCGGAGGGTTCTCCTGGGCTCTGTCCCAGACTGTGTTTGGGGGAAATTTCGGCCCTTCTCCAGGCCTCCGCTCACCTGATCTGCTTTTATATGAGTTCATAAAGTAGGCGGTGGGAGATGTGTTAATAGTTTTCATGAGGTGCTATGGCCCAAGATCTGGAGATGATATGAATTATGCTTTGTGTTAAAGCCTTCTTTATTGTCCTGGGAGGAAGAAACTAGACACATTATATGTGTTTTTTTGGAGTAGAGGAACTTTTGATTTACCACTCAGGAGGGGGTTGTTTTTCATGGCCCACACTTATTTTGTTTCTATTCATTACTGCTGCTCACTTTGTGAGTGAGGAAGTGAGCAACTTTAAGAGTTTCTCGAACACTTGGAGAAAAGGAAGGGGAAGAAGGGAGCTAAGCACCAATTATTACATTCCAGGCACCTTTCATTCCTCGGATGGCAAGCCTATGAGATCGGTTATTGTGCTGTGCCCATTTTACAGGTAAGAAAATAGGCTCAGAGAAATACAACAATCGGACTACAACTAATCAGCTAAATAAAAGTCTGTTTACCTATAAAATTCCTAAGGTTTGTTCAGTTTTATCTATCTATCTATCTATCTATCTATCTATCTATGTATGTGTATAAAAAGAAAACCAGAAAAATGCTTCTACGGATTGGAAAGACCTAATGAGTTTGAGTGAAGGGAACTGTCTGGGGCCACAGTGTAGAAACAAACTGTGTCCCCTGACAGGTGCGTCGAAGGTTCACAGCAATTGCCGTGCTCTCAGCTAGCGTTACGATGCTGATTATAAAGACGATCCTGAACATGGAGGAAAGTACAAGGTGGGAACCATTCATGTGATACAAATTCCCAAGAAACACATATTCTCATTTATGAAAATGGTTACCATTTTTAACGTCCTAGGCAGGAGCTGGGTTCCAGTCTTGGCTTTAGAATAGTTCTACAGAGCTGCCTCGATCACACAGGCCATCCAGGTCCTCGAGCATTGCTTCCCCCCAGAATAATGGGGTAGTGCAATGAGATCTCTAAGGCCCCTCTAAGTTAAAGCTCTGTGATTCCATCTGTAAAATTCACTTAGTCCAACAGCTCATTCCCCAGTGAGGGATAAATGAGGTGTTACCCGGCTGCCTTGTAAGCTTCACGCACATGTTTCATCTCCTTCAACTAGGAGGTGAGTTCTTAGAGGGCTGGGATGTGTCTCCTGTCTGGCACCCCGCACATGTCAGTAACTGCTGAGCTGACCGCGAGAGTGAAAGAAGGAACAGGGCTTATCGTTCCTGGTGCAATGTTAAAAGACATGGACTTAGGAACCAGAAAGACTTGAGCTTTAATACAGCTTCACTCTGAGCCTCATTTTCCAAGTACACAAAGGAGGGCTCTAATAGCCACCTCATAGGGTTGTTTCAGCTTCTTATCATCACCAAGTTCAGGGTTTTTATTGGAAGGAGGGCAAAAGAGAGAATAAAGATCTTACAGGGTAAAGTTAGCTCCTTAATTCCTATCTTTATTAGACTAGTGGCAGCTATGTGAATGTGCCTGTGCTCACTCAACAGACATTTCTGGGGAATTGCTAGTCACTGGAAGGACACCATTAGAGAGAATATTTACTGAATACATACATATACCATGTGCTCAGCACTTTTCTGCACTAGCTATGGGAGGCAGGGATCGCTCTTCTCATACTGAAGATAAGAAAGTGATGCCCTGGGGGTTAAATAACTTCCTGAAAGTCAAACAACTGGTAGGGACTAATAGATGTGAGAAGGTCAGAGGGTTGAACGAACTACATTGTAAATTCTGAATAACTTGAGTATTTCACTAATCGCTCTGCGCTGTTGCCAACCACAAGGTAGAGTGAGAGGGTGGGTGGGGAGGGAGAGGAGGCCACCTTCAACAATGACAGCACCCAGGTTAAAGTTAGGGTGGAGTTCATTTATAAGGGGGAGAGGAATGAAAAACTACCATATTTGTTCATTCAAATGCAAAAAAGAGATTAATTAAGGGACTTACTCAATTAGAAAATGGTATTTAAAGAATCCTTCAAAAATGCTTCCCTTCTTACAAAAACTTTGAATTGTTTCTCATTATTACAGTTTAAAAAATTCGGTTGGAAATGCACCTAGGCACCTGTGATGTTACTGTTCTCCTGCCAATGACGGACCCACAGAAGAGCCCCCAGTGCTATGTGAAAGGTGGTGGCTCCACGCATATGGGGAAGGCAGGAGGCTTCTGGGGGGCAACCGCTGCCCCAGTGCCCGAGTGCGCAGTGACCCCAGTATATTTAGGCCATGGTTTTTAGTTTGCAGAATATAGAAGGGTGGTGCTAGAAACACCCGCTCCTCTCCATTTTCAGTGCCAGCCAGTATTAGTATTCCCTGAAGTATTTTTTTTCCTGAATACAAGTCCTGTGAGAATTTTCCATGAGGGTTCCGCGGTCAAAAAGCTTTGGGAAACACTGCCTATCATCTCTTCCTGTTAGCGGATCACAGTGCATCTCACCAAGTCAACGCCTCTGAGGACTCCTGCAGTAAGGCACCCCTTTAACCTTAACATTTCCCACACTTATTTCTGCATGGAACCCCTCTCTCCTGTAGCACCTATCAATATCCTGCAGAGCCGGGTCACTTTAAACAGCATCCTCTCCCACCTGGGTTATTTCAACTGCCTCCCGGCTCCCTTCTCTACAATCAGTCATGCCCTGATTAGCAAGTGATCTTTCTAGGAGGAAATCTGACCACGCTTCGCCTTAATCAAAAGCTTCCATGGCTCCACACTATCTATAGAGCCAAGTGTGAGCTCTTTAGCTTGACAGTCAAGATTCTCCCTCATGCAACTTTAAATGATAATCACGGGCTACTCCTTTTTATCTTCTACCCTCTGGACCCCTGACCATTCACCCTAGGTGCCAGTCTAGGCACCTAGAAAAATTGTTATTGTGAAATAATTTCAGATTCATCTAGAAGTTGCAAAAATAGTACACAAAGTCCCTTTGTCCCAGTGATTACATCCAGCCTTTTCTAAATGATGCTCATTGTCGCCTACCTTGGATTACCACTCAATCACCTGTCTTTAAGAGCCATTTCCATGTCTGATTCATCTTTGCATGTTTCCCAGCACCTTACAGATCAATAAGGCATAGGCTCAGTGGTACCCAGACATTTGCATTTCATAGTCAATTTTTTTTAAAGTCAAAAACAAAAATAACAAAATCTACTCCTCATTGCTTCACTGAACAGGGACTTTTCAATAGGAAGAACGGTGTTCGAATAAGAGACAATCCTGACGAAGAACTCCCGGCATCATTCTGATTGTCTCTTTTGTTGGCGGCAGCACCCCTGTGGACAAGCACAACAGCCATCATCTGTAACCACCGCTTTAGCTAAAGGCATGGCAAAAGAAGCCAAGGAGGGACCCCCACCTTCCAGCACTTTGTCAGCTCTGTGGTGACAGGCTCAGGGACATCTGTAATAAAGGCAGTTCCAACCAAGCTTGGAATATAATCACTTCTAGCTTTGTCACACTAAACTTTCCCTTGTTTTTATGGCAAAAACAGACGTGCTAATTAAGCACAGAAATTGCATTCAAAACCAAAAGTCCATTTGGAATTCCCAAGTTTCTCTTCCGGCAGTAACACCTTTTCCCAGTCTAGGTGGTAAACACATTTCGGTGCACAAACATCCCTCATCCTGGGGCTGGAACCCACGTGGCTGCAGTGACTTTCTACAACAGATAAGGGTAAAGGAAACTGCACATTTCCATGGCCTCCTGCCGGTTCCTTTCTCCTTCTCTGCTACTTCAGCTGAACAGAGATGAATTTTCCTGCAGCACTTAGTCTCCAGAGGAACCCTTCTCTCTCCGCATGCAGCTGAGCTTTTCACGGGGTTTAGGAAGCCAGAAAGGTCTTTCTCCACTGCAGAGCTGACCGCGTCAGGGCTCCTCTATGGCTCACCGCTGCCTAACAGAATTAAGCTCAAACCTTTCAGCCCGATCGTCTATGCCCGTTACAAAGTGGCCCCGGAGGCCTCTCTAGCTTCTCACTGGGGAGGAAGGAGTTGGGGATTAGCCATTGCTCTTTCGTGTCCCTGGGCATCTTTGTTCATGATGTTCTTTGTGCCTGAAAACGCTTTCCCAGCTCTGTCTGCTTGGAGAGCTCACATTCATCCTGGAAGAATCAGCTCAAATGCCAACTCTTGACTGCAGCTTCCCCGATCCCCCAAGACAGAATCAATCTCTGTTTTCTCCGTAAATACAGCAGCCTGTATTAACTATTAGTAGAATGGTTTAATAACTACCTACCTCATGGAGTTTTAAGGTTTAAATGTAAATATACATAAAGCATTGCGAACATTCCACAGCACTTAAATATGTCAGTATAATTGTTGTTGCTGCTGCTACTGTTGTTAAAAACAACTTTTAAAAAACCTGCTTGTGTATGTTTATGCCCTACTAGGCTACCAGCTCGCAGAGTGCAGGGGCTGGGTCGATCCCCATCATCCTCAGCACCTAGCACAGTGTCTGCTGTCTACTAGGAGTGCAAGAAATTAATTTCCTTTGACCCTCAAGTCATGTTTTCACTCAGAGATGTATAAAAGAGAAAAGTACAAAGGAAAAGAAAAACAAAAAAAAAAAGTCACAGCCACAACACCTAGTTATTAGTACTGGGAACATTCCCCGGTCTGTTTCCTTCTAGTCTTAAACATACACATATCAAATTAAGTTCACACTCTATAGGCATTTTTCCATACAACTTTTTTTCCCACTTAACATTATACTGTAAGAGTTTTTTTGTATCTTTAAATATTATCTGAAAAAATGATTTTAATGGCCATCTAAAACTCCATCATACGGACAGAGATGATGCTATTTTACCAACGTTCGATTAGTGGATGTCCGAGTCATTTTCAATTTTTCTGCTTTTGAAAATATTTCTTCAGGTGAATTGCAAGCTCTTCCGAGGGACAGACTAAGCCCCAGATTGAACAGAGGAAAACCCGCCCCGCTTTCAGGAGTGGTGGTGTGGTCTGAGAAAAGCAGAGGACAAATCCCTCTTCCCTGGAGCTCGCTTAAGTGTCTCTGGGAAGGGCCAGCAGACACACATGGATGGGTTCACTCAAGAGGGTGACCTGAGAGTGGGCCCGGACCCAAGTCAGGCTCTTCCCCTCCCACCCCCTCCATTCTTGGTCCCATTAACATTCCTCCTGGGAGATGGCAGATCCAAAGGACAAACAGGCATTGTTGGGACTCAAGGGCCCTGAGAGTGGGCCCTGTAATCTGAGCCCTACCAGCTCAGATACGGTTGGCCAGGTCACCCTGGGGACACCCTGGTGACAGATGAAAGTACATCGCAGAGCCCTGGATTGTGTTTCCAGGGCACAGGTGTGGGGGGATTATCTTTCTGACAAGCCAAGCACTTACCCCAATCTCTACAGCTGCTTTCTCTTCTGTCTCTGGTCCTAGGCCTACCAGAAATAGCACCCTCAAGCCATTCTCTGTTAAAGCCAAGAGCTGTCTCCACCTGAGCCCCTTTGCTTAAGAACAGCCGAAAGAACCTGACAAATTGCTTCACTTTGTCCAGTGAGAGAGTGAACAAACATCCTGCACTTTGAGTGCCTGGACGGGTCTGTCCCCTCAAGCCAGTGGAGCCATGAAACTCTCTCTTCCTGGCAGCCTCAGTGCGGTGGGTGCTGAGACCGTACTCCGGCACCAGAGCCTCGTGGGCTTGCCACCTGCGAGCTACCTGACCTTAGGCAAATTGCTCCATTTCTCTGAGCCTCAGTTGGCTCCCCTGTGAAAAGGGAATACTGCTGGTGGCCCAGAATTGCTATGATAATTAAATGAGACAAGAGACATGAAAGCACTCTGGACCACAGGTGCCTAGTCAAGGCACCCCTGTGGAAGAGTGCAGAGCTGTGAAAGGGGCCAGGCCTGTGTGAGTTACACAGAAAGTGGCACACTGATGGCTGGCCAGTGGGCCTACACATGGAGGCCTGGGCACTTGCATAAATCCCTTGGCCAGGCTGCCCAGGGAGGGTGGGGACAGGAGTGTCTGACAGGGAAAGGCTGTTCTGTTCAGGTCCTGGCACTACCCATTTGTGTGTGACTTGGAAGTCGCCTGGCCTCGGGGCTGGGAGGCAGGAAGGCAAGCCCTGGCAGGGCGCCAGCTGGGATCCTGCTTGGTGCAGGTGCTGGGGCAGGGCACACACAGGAACACGGACCACTCGGTTCTTGGCGCCCACCCCAATGTGTTGTACAATCCAGAGCAGGCTCTCCCTGCAGCCCAAGGCTGCCCTGACTCATTCTCACCTTGCAAAGCTGTCCCTGACGCGGGCAGGGAGCCGACTGTGACAGAACACAGACGGCGTTCTTGGCCTGTCTTTAGCCAGATTTCTTTTTTTGGAAGGGTCGACATTTTCTGAGCATCTACTATGTGCCAGGCACTGTGCTTGACACTTTTGTGCACATGATCTCATTGGATCCCCATGACAGTCCTGGGAAGGGGTGAGACTTGGGGTGAGGAGGTCTTTTAAACATGGAGATGCACAGTGTCAGCCATGCCAGACCGCCCAGGAGTGCCGCTGTGGGCTAAGCAGCCGGCATTCCTCTGCTGCAAAGGCTGATCCACCTCCCACTTCTCAGAACCCTTATCACTCTGTGGGCCATCAGGGGGGAGTCTGTCCTCTAGGAGTCTGTGGGCGAAAGGACTGACCCTTCCTGTGTCCACCACAGGCCAGGCTCCCTGCTCACCTTTTCGCAGATAACTACTGAGTCTTGTAAACGCCGCCCCGCCCCCTGAAGTACAAAGGATCATCCCTCTCTTGCAAAGGACAACAGTAAGTCTCAGAGGGAGACGAATGATCCAATGGTATGAGGCCACAAACTGCATGAACAGCGATCTGAGACAGTTCTGGTGGACTCCGAAGCCTGTGTGTCTCCAAGAGAACCCCTGAAGGCTGAGGGTGCTTTCAGCCTTCCAAGTGCAGTGAAAAGTCGGGAGTTTGGACCCGACTTTTCAATCCAATGAAACTCTCTCCTCAAAAGTTGGCACAAGTTCCTGTAAGGATCTTTATTACAGACTCCTTCTTCCCATCCCAGAAATTTGCCTCTGCTCCTGGCCCTAAAGAAGGGATCCTCAGCTAAAGATACCTCAGAAGTGTTGATCTTCCAGACGAGAAACCTCAGCTGTTCCCAGCCTGCAAGAGGCAGCCCCCCAGCTGGAGCAGGAGGCCCCCAAGGAAGGGGGTAATATCACCCCCCAAGTTTTGGGCGATTTTTCAGTCCTGGAAAAGGCATGTGTCAGCGGATCTTGACTCTTGAAAAAAGAGACAGATAAGGAACCCAGGTGTGTGTGTGTGTGTGTGTGGCAGGAGTGGTGGGGGGTGCGGGTTGGCTGGGTATGAGCAGCAGAGTCATATTTCCCAAATGCAGAGATTAGAAATGTTTAACCCAACCAGCAAATGAGCAGGAAGCGAGTCCAGCTCCTTTCTACCCTCATCTGCCCCTTTTTATATATTACTTCCTCTGCTCACGCAGGAGAAATACACAGTTAGCAAATACACATCATTTAATTGTCTGCCATAAATTCTCACCTGCCCAGAAGGATGGCGATTTTTATGTCATGTTTGAAAATCGTTTTTTTTTCTAAGAAAGATATATACCTAGGTCTTTAGTGAAAGCATGGATGACCTGTTTGAAAGCCTTGACAATCCAGGTGTGCTACTTTAATGTACAAAAATACAAAGATCTCAATACCAAAACCTGAATAAATTCAGGGTCAGAGACGGTAAGAAAATATTAGTATGTCTATCTCCTATCCTGTACTTGTTTAGTAAATGTCTCCATTCACTAAATATTCTATTTGCCACATATTTTAGTAATAACATCCTCTGTTTGCACACAGCTTTTTGGGGAGATGCCTTGCCCACTTATGTGTGCATAGCAAGCTGGCCAGGCTGGAGGGCACGCTCCTGGGACGGCCTTCCTCAGCCTCCCTTTGTGTAGCTCTTATACCTTCTCAGGTCTTCTGTCACAGAAGCCTGCAGAGCAGGTCTCTCATTCTTCCTTTTGAGGGACATGGACGTAGAGTGACTTCCTAGGGTCACACGGTTATTGGGGCAGAGCTGGGACTGGAGGTGTAAACCTGCAGAGGACGAACTGGTGGCCTGTGGTGAGTCAAATTAAAAAGTGAAACCTTCGATGAAGCAATCTGGGGTTCTTAATCCTGACTCAAGCAGAAAAAAGGAAGGGATCTCCTTCTAGTCCACACTTTCCCATCCATCTCTAGCCGTTTTTGCCAAAAGAAACAGGCCGGCAAAAGTTGTCTCCTTTGCCTGACACACATATGTGTCTGGGTGGTTACCAGGCCCTGAACAAACCAGCTTGCCCTGTCTGAAGGCGCTACCTGCCTACCTTGCTTATAATGAGCAAGTTTCTTCTCATTCTCAGTGTCCTCCCAGCCCATCACACCCCTAGTAGCTTGAAGGGCTAGGCTGAGAGACAGCTTCAAAAAGGCAGAAATCACAGTGCACTTTCATCATCCACTGGAAGGTCTGCAAGGCAGGGCTTTTGATGCTAGCTGGCTGCCCTTGGTCTGTCATTCCTGGTGCCCAAGAACAACACTTGAGAGACAGGCCTGGAGATCAGGAGCTTACCTTGTCTCAGATTCAGTACGAATCCTGGTCTGTTCATTGAATGCTTCATTTGCTAGGTGCTGGGCTAAAAGGTTTTCATAAAGTGTGCTGATTCCTCACTCACCCTGCTGCATTGGTTTATTACACCCTGTTATACAGACAAAGCTACCAAGGCTCAGAATAGATTAGTAACCTGCCTGGGTCCCTCTGCCATTAAGTGGCAGAGCTGGGATTTAAACCTAGGCCTGTGTGACTTTAAATCCTATATACCCTTATACCAAAGTCTTAAAAAAAAAATATATATATATATATATATATATATATAAAAGATTTTATTTATTTATTTTTAGAGAGAGGGGAAGGGACAGAGAGAGGGAGAGAAACATCAATGTGTGGCTGCCTCTCATGCTGCCCCTACTGGGGACCTGGCCCTCAACCTAAGCATGTGCCCTGAGTAGGAATTGAACCTGCAACCCTTTGGTGTGCAGGCCGGCACTCAGTCCACTGAGCCACACCAGCCAGGACCCACAAGCTCTTACTTAATAATAGAATAAAATTTGATTCTTCACCTGTGACTTTCCATGTAATTTCTCTTCCATTGAGAACTGTACTTTGGCTACCTTGTAGATAAAAGAGTAATATTTGAAAAACTTTTCTACATGATCAAATAAGACAACTGTTCTCTACAGATCTCTAGTATTTGACACACTGTGATGCAATCAGGGAGATGATATTTACAGAGCACCCCTTCATGTGCAGGCCCCATGCGCTCAGTGACCACACACTGACATGGGGGCCACCCCATGGTAAATAGGATCTACAAGTAACCAAGAGACAGAAGCTCAGAGTGAGGAACCAACTTGCCCAAGGCCACACAGCTTCAGGGTTCAGACTCAGAACCCTGCACCCCCCAGCCACAATAGAACCCTTCTAACCACAAAACACAGCAGCTTCTGTGTTTGATTGGATTGTGGTCTAGGTTCAAGGTGGGGAGCAGGGTTGGGGTTGGGTGGAATATTTGGGAGCCTGGCCAAGGGCTGGGAAAGCAGAAGACCGAAAATATTTTATTCCCAAACGCTGCCTCCCTAGAAAACTTTAAAAAGAAAGGTCTGCCTTTATAATCCGGAGGAGTTTTTCATGTTTCAGCTCATGCTGAATTGTTTTATGCTTCAGCTATAAACCTTCGACAGACAGGGTGCGGGGGCAAGGCTGGCCCAACGTTAACTGGCTGCGCCGCTGTAAAGCTCAGGTTACGAGGATCACTCCTGGTGCCAAGGCAGTTTAACAAGTATGAGTGTACATAATTCGTTCCAGTTGTCCCGTCTCAGCACCGAAGGGCCGTCTCTGGGGCGGGGCTCTGCACACTCCCGCCAATGTGGTTCCCATTACTGGCTCCAGTGCCTCGCTGAAGCCCCTCCACGCCCAGGAAGGGCCTGTTTTATCACAACTGCTGAACTATCAATTCTCTGTAAAGGTTCAGAGGGTTTCTATAGTCTGAGTTCTCAAAGAGGGGGAGGGTGGGCTCTTGTTTAAAAAATGGGACCTCATCTCCTCAGTGCCAAGAAACCTTTCCAAAAACTAAGTTACTGTTGTCCGATCTCTCTGCAACCTGAGCAAAATCTCCCCCACTTTGCATTTTGAAAACATCCAACCCTACAGAAAAGTCAAAAGAATGGTATAAAAAACACCCATACACTCTTCACCAAAATTTGTCATTGTTAGTATTTTGCCACATTGCTTTATATCTCTCTATATGACAATATCTTTTCTGACCACTTGAAACAAAGTCGCAGACATCAAGTCACTCTACATGAGCTTGCATCTCCTAGGAGTAAGGACACGCTCCCATTTAACCACAATACCATACTCACAACTAAGAAAATAACTATTTCAGAATATTGCCTAGCATACACCAATACACAATATTTAAAAATCTCCCCAATACTTTCCAAATGTATTTTCTTTATAGTCCTTAATAAATCCTTAGAATCCAATCAAGATTCAAGTGTTGCATTTGGCTGCTATGTTAGTCTGTCCCAAAGGTATCCAGCCAGGTAATATGAAAACTAGAGACATTTGTTGAAGAAGATAAAAGATACCAGAAACATTATACATAAGACAATAACTCCTCAGTCCCTTTCAAAGTAGGTACCTTGGGACCTCACACAGTTCTCTCAATCACCATCAGCTGCCCCATCATGTCTTCCTGAATCTCACTGGCAGTCTGAAATGTCTCCCCTTTAAAGGTGATTTTAGTTTGGGGAAAAGCCAGAAGTCACAGGGGGCCAAATCCGGGCTGTAGGGGGGCTGAGTCACCTGGGTGATTTGATGTTTCACCAAAAACTCTGCATGAGATGTGATGCATGAGCAGGCAGTTTGTCCTGATGAAGCTGCCAATCACCAGTTGCCCATAGCTTCGGCCTTCTGAATCATCCTAATAGTTTCTGCAGAAGAATGTTCAAGCTTAACACAAAATGTGATGCAGATTTGTTGCTCTACTTACTCAGTCATTTTGAATGCGATGTACACATGCTCACTCTATAGCGTCTACCTCCCCTACTGACTAGTACAGCAAACTCATCATTATTCACACACGCACATTCTAGTCCACTCTCTTCAGCTGCCGGGTTATGTCGATGTCGCACAAACAGTTCAATTATATTAACAGTGTCTGGACGTTTTCTGGACAGACTATACAGGGTCTAGCAGAGTAAGTCCTGCTTGAGTGTGGTTGGTAGGGTAATAATATGGGTGTAATAATTTATAGTTTTAATTTGAAAATTTCACCTAAAATATCATACAGTGTGCTTGAGTGTGATATTGTTATGGTACATAATTACATGGTTATGATTTTGTAATAAAAGATTTTGTAATGAAAAAGGGGCATTGTTTGTGCTGGATCCTATATAGACAGATATAGATATATAAAATTAATTTATTTTAGAGAGAGAGAGAGAGAGAGGAAGAGGGAGAGAGAAACATTGATTTGTTGTTCCACTGATTTACGCATTTATTTGTTGATTCTTGTACATGCCCTGACTGGGGATCAAACCCACAACCTTGGTGTATTAGGACGACGCTCTAACCAACTAAGCTACCCAGCCAGGGCTTGGCTGTTACGTATTTTTTAGTTTCTTCTTTCATCTAGAGCAGCCTCCCACCCACCGAGGCTCCCGTTTCTTTTTTCTCATGATACGTTTTAGGAAAGGCGAAGTCAGTTGCCCGACAGACTGCCATATATTCTGGATGTATCTGATCGTTTTCTGACGGTCAGACTCAGGTCAAACATTTTCAGCAAGCATGTCTCATGTGTGATGGAATGTGCTTCTCCTTCGATCACTACGCCTCATTACTTGTCGAGGTGACAATTGAGTCCTGGTCTCCCCACTGTACAGCAACCTTTACCCATTGTAATTAGCAAGTAACCCGTGATGCAAAGGCCAACTTCTTAGAACCAGTTGTCTAAACTGTTTCTATCCTCTCATTTTCTATCCAGCCTCTTCTGGTTTTAGCCTCCATACCTGAAAATGTCCTTGCCAAAGTCACTGATGGCCATCTAGATGCCAACATCAGTGGGCACTTTCCACGTGTGCATTCTTGAGCCCTCAGGCCCCCATCCTTGAGGGCAGGGTCTTTGTCTTATTCACACCAGTACTGCTTGGCCTATCTCCGTGTTTGGCACAGAGTAGGTGCTCAACAAATCTTTGTACAATGAGTGAATGAATACATACACTGAGAGAATCAGATTTGGGAATCAGAAGGCCTGGCTTCAAATCTAGCCCTGCCACCCTTCATACAATGAAAGGGTTAGTTTGTATCAGCAGCTTTTATATTTTGAAAAAAATTTAATATTCAAATCATTCTTTTTAAAAAAACTTAAATTGACTTGAGAGAGACAGAGAGAGAAATACCGATTTTTGTTGTCCATTTATTTATGCATTCATTGGTTGCTTCTTTATGTGCCCTGACTGGGTATCGAACCCACCACCTTGGTGTTTTGGGATGATGCTCTAACCAATTGAGCTACCCAGCCAGGGCCCAAAGTGTTCTTTAAATAGGATCTTACTCAGAAGCAAATGTAGGACAGATAAAAGGAAGCTGCTTTGGTTGAAGCAGGTAGTGAAGGCTACATGAAGGCCTCACTTAGAGCAGGGGCTTGGGGAAGGACAGGGAGGTTCAACAAGGAGGGAATGCGGTAAATTGTAGTAGGTCCTGAGCGCCAGCCTAAGAAGTACGAACAGTAATCTGTAGATTTAGGTTTCAGTGGTGAAAGGTGCTCCTGGGAAATCAGTCTGGTCACTGTGGACCCGATGCATTTGGAGAGGGAAGAAAGCAAAGCTAGGAAAGCACATGGCAGCGTGGGGCACAGGGTCGTCAGGGAGTCAGGAATTAGCCCTTGTCCCTCTCTGTCTCAGTTTCCTCCTCTGAAGTCCTTTGTCCTTCTAATCCTCTTTGAGTCTTTCTCCCCCATTAATCCAAGTGTTTCTTCTTGCTAGCCGGGAGCAACGCATGACTAGATGAAGAGCAGGGTTAGCACTGAGTGGAAGGGGCAGGGGCCTCCCATGCTCTGAGGGGCTCTGGCCATTTGCTGAGTGATTCAGTGACCTGAGAAGCCTGTCCATTGTCTAGGCTTTAAAGGGCCACTGCCCCTTACTATTAACCCACCTCAGGACAAAGACCATCACCAGCTCAGACAAATAAGCTGCTTAGGCAGGCCTCATGCATCATCTTGTCACCCACACAGGGACCCAACAGGGGCGTCTTAAAAGAGCTAGAAGCCAGAGTGCAAGTCAGCGGTTTCCATTCAGGGGGATGCTGGCCAGCGGTCGGGGACTGCTTGCACCGTGTGCGAGCAGCTTCCTCCTCCATGCAGGACGCTGGGCTGGGTATAAAGAACCCTGTGATCTCCTGGGGAGGCTCCCCAAGAACTTTGGCTTCTGAGGGTTGTCAGGAAAGGAGAGAGATGGCTGTTAAGGAGAGAAGGGGGCCTGGTAGAGTGAGAACAAGTTGGACTGAGGGGCCAGGCACCCCTGGGATGCAAAATGCCACTTATATCTGATGTCCTTGGCCAAATTATTGTATATTTCTGAGACTCAGTTTGGTAAAACGGTAAGCAGAGAAACAATAATAACAAAAGCAGCTTTCACTGAAAACTTTACAGTATGCAGGTCCTCTGCTAAGCACTTCTCATACATAATTTCACATTGAATTTAACAATACCTGTGAGGCAGGTCTTATTATTACCCCTATTTTGCATAGGAGGAAAAAACGGGAAATCAGAGGTTAAATCATTTGCTAAAGATCTCAGCTGGTAGTGAGGGAGCCAAAGTTCAAATCCACAGGCTTACCTCTCCTGCCCCAGAGCCCAGCCGCTGTACAGATTTCATGGGGAAGGTGCAGCACCTAGCATGAACCTGGCATCCTGTAGGTGTGCAGTAATGGAACCTGCTCTTCAGTCACACAATCCAAAGGTGTGCCAGGCTCTCCTGGTTCCTGAGGCTAACCCTGCCACCTTGGCCCCTCTCAGTAAGCTCTGAAATGAGTGGGACATAGAGCAGCAAACCTGCCCTCCAGCCCCACTGCTCCTTCCATCCCCCACCTACAATCACAGGGAAATCTAGAAGTGTAAACAGGATGCTGCTCCCTGAGTGGGAAGGAGGCAGGTGGGGATGGGTCCCTACTGCACTAGCTCTGCCTTCTACCCCTGCCCCTGCAGCAGCAGCTCCTGCTGTTCCCTTCACTTGTCCCCGAAACACATGGCTACACATGGAGGGCACAGATGGCCACTGGTCAGAATCAACAGCAAAGGACACTACACAAAGCATGCACTTAAAAAAAGTCTGCTGACAGAATGAATGAATGAATGTTTAGGAAATAAATGCTGCAAGACCCCTCATTTAGGCTGGGAGAATTCAGCTGTACACAAATAACTGACAGCAAAGTACAAACATCTAGGCTTCTCCTGATACCATCTAGGCTCTTATCTTCATCTGCTCAGGCTGCCAGACCAAGTGCCAGGGACTGACTGGGTGGCGTAAGCAACAGACATTTATTTCTCATCATTCTGGAGTCTGGAAAGTTAAGCCCAAGGTTCCAGCAGGGTTTGGTTTCTGGTGAGAGCTCTCTTCCTGGGCTGGCTTCCAGATGACCACCTTCTTGCTGTGTCACAAGACAGGCCGCAAGTGAGCTCTGCTGTCTCAGGGAGTTATCCCCTTTCTCCAGAACAGTCCCTACAAGCTCCCAGTTTGCATCAAAACTCAGCAGCCCTCACCTACCTTGTTCCCCTCATGGATTCCTGCTTCAGGGCAGAGCTGTTTGGGTGTCTGTCTCCCTCACAGCGTACAGGTGAATGGAATGCCTTCTATTCTCCACGGGCCTTGGCACACAGAAGCACTTTAATAATAATAATGTGCTGAATGGAATTGGTTCTGTACAGTAAACAAGCTTCCTTTCTTCACATATCACTTCAAATCAAACACCTTCCCCTGTTCTCATTCTAAATTGATAAGATTTTTTTAATGTTCATAAGCCTTTGTTCCCCATTATTTCCAGATATTCACCACAGGCCCTGTACTGGGCATTGGGAATGTCCTCTGCCCCTCATGAGCTGGGCTAGTTTTTTCTGCGGCCATCACTCCTAGCAGGAGTACAAAACCAAGTAGCGAGAGAGCGGGAAGGGCTCCATGAGGAAGGTCTTCGGCAGCCCTGCTGCTGAGTTAGGCCCTGAGCCAGCCAGCTGTGGGGAACCAGCAGGGAGTCACCAGACGGCTGTGGGGTAGGCATCTGGGCTTTGAAGGCTTGCCCTGCGACAGTGTGAAGATGGATTAGAGGGAGAGAGGGTAGGCAGGGAGGCCAGTGAGGAGAGGAGACATAGCAGGAAATGTTTTGGTTAAGGGGTGCAGAACTTAAAATTTTTGCTCATTCTCAGGATGACAGCAGGTAAGTGATCACAACTTAAATTTTGATCAGATAACCCCCTCACCAACTAAAATCATACCCCATTCTCTGCCAGAGATCGAAGGGGAGACCAGTGAACACTGAGCACCTACTGTTGTCTCAGTCTTAGATGTCATCCCACCACATCTGCTAAACAACTCCCAGACTGCTGTTCTCATCCACCGTATTGCAGAAGGGCGGCACTGGTGAGAGAGGTGAGATCAGGTGAGGTCATCCAGCTAGCGGGCAGGGGGGGTTAGTGCACATCAGCTGTATAATCCCCCAGAGCCTCCATGGCAGCTAAAGAGAGGCTTCTGGAAGTACAAATCTATGTCTTATTGTTGTTAACCTATGCACCAGCTTCCCAGAGTTATTTATAGAAATATGATCCGTTCAGGAGAGAGGGAGTGAAGCATAAATGAATTACCAGTCATTTTCCTCTCCTTTCAACTCTGAGGGGGAAGGCCTGCTGACCAGAAGGAAAAGGCATCACAGTGGGAACTGTGGGGAATGGAAGGCCAGGCAGGCAGCCCCAGCAAAAAAAAGGCCGAGGCCTGGTTTCCAAGAACCCCTGCTGTGTTTGTTTAGCTGCTGCCTTGGGCTCACTCACGCATCCTAAATCTCTGGAAATCTCTAGGAAAGAAGAGGGGAATTAAAGCTTAGCACTCCAAGACAGCACGGTTAATTGTTGTACCTCCTCCAAGCCTGGAGGGGTGGGAGTACTAGGAATCTGCCTTCCTTCCAGAGATATCGGCCCCAAAACTTTTGGGTTTTAGAAGAATAAAGAAGCTATCATTCACTGGGCACCTATTTCGTCACAATCACCATGTTAGAAGTCTTGCCCCTATTTTCTCATTTACACAACCACTTTGTGAAGCACTGTTAAAGCCAATACCCATTTTACAGAGGAGGAAACTGAGGCCCTGAGAGGTCAAGCAACTTACTCCCGGTCACGCAGCACAGCAAAGATCTGTAGACCTTGGTAATCTATCTTTCCCTCCCATGGTTCCACATTATGCCATTTCTGTTTTTCTTCTGACTTCAGTCCTTTTAGGCCTTTTAAAGCAGAGGGAATTTTTTTTTTTTGTAGTTGTTTAATCTCAAACACCTATATAAATAATGGCAGTTCAGAGGGAGTAGGAGGAGGGGAGACAGAAGAGGAAGGGGAGGGAAGAAGAGAAAGCTACATGGTTTTCTGGTCCAAACTGGGAGCCATTAACCAGTAATGGGGGATCCAGCTGAGCGCAAAGCACCCAGCTCAGACCTGATGACAGGGCCAGAGGGTAGGAGGCTGCAGGGGGGAGGGTGGGAACAGACACTCAGAAAAGACTACACTTAGGAAAGGAAAGAAGGGTAGGTTCTGGGAGCAGCAAGACATGCTTATTCTCAAGGTGAGCTGGCTGCGGGGGGTGCAGCATTAAAAGCCTAGATCACAGGTGGCAAACACAAGGCCCGTGGGCCAAATCCAGCCCTCCACCTTGTTTTATCTGGCCAGGCACCTAGTTTCTACCCAGCAGCAGCGCCAAGCTCCTTGCCCCTAGTTAAGGAGTAGTTACATTTATACAGTCCTAAAATTACATTTGGCCCTTTGAAGGCAACTGCAAGGCTGATGTGGCCCCCAGTGAAAATGAGTTTGACACCCCTGGCCTAGGTGGAGTACTAGCAAAAGCCATGTTGCTGTGTATCCTATGGACAAGACGTTGGGTAACATTGGTGTGAACAGATCTTAAATCACACTGACACTCCCATGCAGGACAGCTTCCATTTTCTTTCCATCCTTTTGATGGTGTGGAGGAGCAAGTCTCTGGTACCAGTGTTTTTAACACCTATCACTTGCCGAAGTCCCTATTTAACAAAGAGAGGCAGATCTCTGCTCAGTGTCCTTGAGCAGGCATTCTCTCTCCAGAATGTGATAACCTGCTTTCGCTGTATTTATTTTTACAGCTACCTTCTATTTGCGGCAAGTGAGTTGCAGCAGTAATATACAATTTCCTTGGAAAATACATAAGCTCATTTAGGTAAAAAAAAAAGCTCGAGAAAGGAGGCAATTTAAAAGGAGGTAAAGTAAATAAACGTGTAGGTGGGCAGACCGCTACAGTACAGACTGACAGTGACCCAAAAAGAAATAAGCGAGCCTTGGGAAATGCTGATCTAATTCCATGCTCTCACTGTCCAGACGAGGAAGCTAGGGCATCAAAGGACAAGGCTCTTGCAAGGTCACGCTGCAGGTTAGAGGCAGCGCTGGGACCAGAAGCCAGTCTGCAGATCTAGGCACGTGCCTCTTCACAAGCAGGTTTCCAGGATAAGTCAGGCTGCACGGGGGCGAGGCTCTTCCGGGTGAGGTTTACAATGGCAACACTGAGCTGACAGAGGGCAGTGGGCCTCGCCGGTCGGACTGACCTAGCTCTGAGCTGTGCGGCGGAAGGGGCAGCTCTAGGCCAGGCGGCTTCCCTCTCTCATTCTGCCTGTTTCCCCCAGCACACAGCAGTGCGCACAGTACTCCACACGTGGCCATCCTCATGGCACTGTGCTGTGGACCCAAATAGATGACGGATGGGAACGTGCTCTGGGAATGCGCTCTGGGAACGCGAGGACTATGCAAATGCTAGTTATACTAACTAACCTCCTGAACTCTCCTTGGCCTCTGTCCAGGCCCTGAGGTGTCAGGAGATGCTTTAAGATGTAGTCGGGTATCCATGAGGGCACCATGGAGCAGGTCACTGGCATTTCAGCGGGGACATAAACCAGGCTTAGTTTCCAGATGGAAAAAGCCTGGACACACAGCTAATGTACCTTCCTCAGGGGGTGGTCTAGGAATTCCTAGATCCAATCAAGGGATACATCAAAAATGTTATTTTCGTACCTTTTAATGCAATGGTATTTGGGGAAATTAGTGGAAAAGGAGTTGCAAAGAGTCTACAATCGTGTCATGTGAGTGACTAATTAGAAGGCCGTTTCTCCCAGGCCATTCGATTACATTAATTCAAAATGTGACCTGTTTATTTTGCAAGGTCAGGAAGAAGCTTTACCTCCTAGAAAGCCAATGTGGCAATTAAATTAGAGTCACCAGAGTTTGCCTGAGGTAATGTATCAAAAAGGGCTGTGTAAACTGTACGGAAACAGAGGTGAACCCAGTGTGGTTGTCCCCACTGCCCCCAATCATGGGGGCATAATCTCCCGTCCCCCGCGGGAGGCCACAGGTGAGGACTTGTCTAGTTGAGGGAGGTACCTGGTAGGATGGAAATGGCACTGGAGTCTGGGGCCATGCTTTGAATCTTGACTCTGCACTTGGGCAAACTGCTTCATCTCTGTGAGTCTCTGCAGCTACATCATGTATGCGGCTCACTGCACTGTCCCTAGGGGTGCGGTTGTGTGGGAGGGGGCCAGGGGGAAGGAAGAGGAGAGAAAATCAACAATTGTTTCAATTTCGATTTTAGCACCTACAGGTGCTCAGCACTGAAAATACAGCTGTGGACAAAGCCTACCTCAAGGAACTTGGAGTTGAATGAGGACACCAGACATGGGAATAATCAGGTCTCTGGACTATTAGGGGGAATCTGTATAGAAGACAGCAGGATATCAAAAAAAAAAAGAGAGTCCATACACCCTAGGGCCTGAAAAGTTCCTTAAGAATTCAGAGTTGCTAAGTTCTAGACTTTGGAAAATGAAGTACTTGGGGTTTACTGTTCTGAATTCCTGGGCCTGTGAGCCGGCCAGCTTGCTGGCACTGGCCTCTTGAGCTCCCATGTCTGCAGCGGAGGACACCTGGCCTTTCCAAACAGTCTTAATGGATAAGCAACAAGCCCTTCTATACAGCTTCCCAGTTAGTGGCTTGCACCTTTTAGTCATCAAGTTGTCCAGTTGTCTCTATGACCATGGGCAAGTGACTAACCCTTTCTGAGCCCCGATGCTCCCTATTTTTAACAAGCACAATTCAGGATCACTGTCCATTAACCATCATTCTAAAAATCTATGACTGAGAGTGTTATCAAAACTCTGTTTGTGGGAAAACCTGACCTGAACCGACCCGAGGCTCAGTCTTACAATTATCATTATCTGATATTATCATGCGTTTCACTGCAGAAATACTAATGTTTGATTACCATGGACATCCCAGCAGTCTAGGGATTTTAGGGAGAATACAGTATATGTACACCATTTCCTTTCTTATATCCGAATGTCTCTGAATTCTGAAAATCTTCTGACTCCAAGAGTTTCATTGAAGGGATTTTCACCCCATAAATTAGATATCTGTTTTATAGAGTCTCTTTACTTAGAATGCTCTTTACCCCCCATTTGTCTTGAAAACATCCAAAATATTTCAAACGTCATCATGAATGAATGAATAAAAGAAGAAATCAATTTTTTTTTAAACCAGGAGTTCGGTGCTTCCCTACGTGGCTGGTAGAAGAATTTATTGACCATCAGGAATCTGTTGATGCGAGAGAGTTGCCTGAAATTCAACTTCACACACCCCATTTGGGTCCCTTTCCTCTTGGAACTCGGGAAGCACACAGACCCAAGGACCTGCAGCTGGCCTGCAACGATGGAAACAGGTTCCGTGAAAGTCACAATGAAGGGAGACAAAAATCTCACTGGACCTCAGCAGTAGGCAGAAGGCACCATCTTGCCTTGTGAATTCACAAAGTGACTTAAGAGGACACCAGAAGACTGAATCTGGATTGGTTCTAAATTAGTTTTGTTTTAAGAGCACACTTTTGGAGGCAGCTTGCATGCGTAGCAGTGTTTCCCATTTAGAAAGAAAAATAAACATTCCTAACTGGATTGGAAGTCAAAACAATAAGCCCGGCAGCTTAAGACCCAAGAAAGTCAATGAAACTGCCAAACAACAGTGATGCTGAGCAGTGTGACCAGCCTGAGAAACCTGCTTGTAGCAGAGGCAGGAAGGGCCCAGTGCTGGGAGAGAAAAAAGCTCTCGTGAAGCAGCAGCAACCTTTGGCGCCCACGTCATCTGGTCTGATTTGAAAATCCTACAGTACTCACAAAAACACAGTGCAGCTAATTCCACTCCATGGCATCAGACAGATCTGGGGCTCAAATCCAGAACTAGCACTTAGACACTGTGTGATTAGGGGAATTTACTTAACCTATCTGGCCCTCTATTGCTTTAATGATACTAAAAATGGCTGTGGCACGAGGTAAATAAGAAGTTTAATGAGATTCAATGAACTAAAACACCTCTGACATAAGTGCTTCATAAAGGTTTGTGGGGTGAGTAATAGGAGTCCAACAATTTGGCATTCTTTTAAAATCTTTTAAAATACACTCCTTTTTAACATTTAAAAAAAAAATTCCTCTTCCCTTCTCCAGTCTCTGACTAAAGAGAAGACATAGAAATAACAAGATCTGATACTAGAAACAGAACAAAACAAATCAAAAAAGAAAAATAGATGAATAAAAAGAAGGTGGGGGTTCTGGAATCCAGGAGGCTTGAGTTTGCATCTTTGCTATGCCCCTTAAGAGCAATGGAGATACAAGCAAGTCATTGGCCCACTGATCAGTGAAGATACATGGAAGCTCAACTACGATAATGTAAGTAAAGACAAACACAGACGGTGCTGATTATATATAAACTCTCCCACCCACCCCTGCCTCACCTAAGCTTTGAGAAACTGACAGCTTTCTCTGAGCTATTTACTCCCTGACCATCTTCAATATTAAACCCGAAGTTTTTAAAGCCCTTTTCCTTTAGAATTTAGATTGGAACAATTCACGGAAGGTTTAATA